>NC_056737.1:1965125888-1965453388 GCF_019279795.1 Protopterus annectens
CATGGAGGCACAGACACGTATGGAGCGGTACACCAGACAGGGACTAAGGGCACAGAGGGCTCATAACACCTCTGTAAATGACAGTATCCGTGACCTAGCAGGTGCCATACGTAATTACACTGAGGTCATTGATAGACGTTGGGGTGAGACATTAGATGTCCTCCACAATGTCATGTCCATGCATCAGGACAGTGCGGGATGGTTGAGATGTCGACGTGGACGTATGCCAGCAACATCATCAGCTGGCAGTCGCCGTGGACGTCCATCAAGTCATAGCTGCTCTCGTAGTGCGAGTACCAGCCCCAGCAATGTTGGGGGGGCTATCCATAGTTCGTCCTAGAAGACCACGTGCACGTGGCTCTGGCCAGTCCCAGCAGGGACCTGGATTCAGTGGACATATGTCAACCTCTGAGGATAGTACCCAGTCTGGATTAGTACCTGATACTGTCTGTAGCACCTCTGCCATGCACAGGTTCCATATCCATGGCCATAGACAGTGATCTGTAAAGCCTGCCAGGTACAGTCTGTAGCTGTCCCACAAATCCCCGTATATGACAGCCACATGGTAGAACTGTGTGCATGCAGACACACACACATAAACCAGACACCTAGGGCAAACACATACCTGCAAACATTACATCCACATTGGCCCATAACAGTACTATTGGCCCTCACACACACTCACGCACACATGTTGATTGTATGGCTCAATGTAGGCCTGTGGCAAACCAACAACACACCCTGTGCATATGATGAAACCTGTGCCACCTCCTGTCATCTGTAACATTGGTGCAGGAACAGGCTAACATGGTGCTGATGCACAGGGTGACTTTATAACAGAATAGCAATGTTAGTTAGCATGTTCTCAGCAGTAAAGTGTAATGATATCCTTGAAGGTGTAGCTGAGCAGGCATGATGCATTAAAGCTATAATTATCAATGTAGTATTGTTTACACCAGTGTTTATTCCAATTGTGTATTGTCTGCCCATGTGCCACTTGGCTGATGTGTGTAGTTTTGTCAGCATGTGTTAGAGAGTGGACAGTAAGTGTGGGATGTGTGCAGCACAGATTTGCAGGTGTACATTTGTGAACATGGTTGAGGTGTACTGTCTGCATGTACGTGCATATTGGGCACATGGGCAGGGTGACATGCCCTGTATTAGACAGTGTTAACACTCCATAGTTTCTATTGGTGGCCAGTATGCATTGTGCTACACACATTTTGGAACTTGAGTACACGTGTGTATGACATGGTTTGACACTGTGCTGTGGGTGATACTGTTCTTATTATCTGTCATTGGTTTGCATTCTGGTAGTATACATAACCTCAACAGCCTGACCATAAACAATTGTTAGATGATGTCTTGACAACTGACACACAGATGTAGGACACACAGTAACATTTGCAGCCTTCAAGTACTATTCTATGCCAGTAACCAGTGGTATTCACCTGCACTCAGTCCTGGGACCACTCCTGTTTGCCATATAGCTTTCTTAGGTACAAGCAAACACAGTAGGGATATGTCTGGCCACGTTTGGCAATGCATACTGTGGGCTATAATGCATTCTCCAGATGACACACACATCCTTCAAAAGGGTATCATACAGACAGATACCTGGTGTCAAACCCATGCTGTAAAGCTATAAGCCAAATAAAGTATAGTCATCCACTTTTACAAAACATAGTATCCCCAGAGTACCACATAGGTAGTAGCCCCCAAAATGTTGAACAGGTACTGATGTATACATAGAGCCATGTGTTACATCATCTCTCCTTTAATAATCACATTTCCAAAGGGTTTTGGAAATCCCTCTGTGGATCACATCAGCAATAAGGTGTCTGCATACATATCCACAAAGGTTATTGCACACCTATAATAACTAGCCATCTTTGACAGACTTTGCTGCTTTTGAACAGGTTTCAAATATACCTCAGGCATAAACCCTCACTCACACTATGCAATAGAAACCATAATGAGTGTATGTGAAACGGATGACGTAGGCCAGGGATCACTGCAGTGGCTAGGCTTGTCACAAGCATACAGATGTGACCTAAGGTCTGGAAAGCGGCAGCACACTCTGGCAAAGATAACAGATGTGTTCATGGAGAAAGCAGGGTTCCCACCTATGAAATAATTGAGGTCACATATATGTATATGTGTTTGCCACACAGCTACCTGACGTGTAATGCACATACTGTTGTCATTGTGATATGTCATACAGTAGTAAAAGCAAAACCCACCTCACATCGACCAACAGTGTCACACACGTGGAGTACACACACAGTCACCAAGTGCAGGATTCAAACCCCTACCTAACTGCTTTATGATACTAGAGCAGTACGCATTTACATGACACGCTATACACATTACTAGGTGCTCTCTTTTCCACAGGTATATTTGTAGGATGGTGACATCATCAGACTTGACAAAGATGATTACACCACTTTTAAGGTGTTTCAGTAGTCTTCAAAAGGGCTGCTCCTCTCCAAGGAGGCACACACACTTTCATACCATTGTTAAGTGCAGGATTCAAACCCCCACCTAACTACTTTATGATACTAGAGCAATACACATCAACATGACATACTATACACATTATTGAGAGTGTTTTTTTCCACAGGTATATTTATAGGATGGTGACATCATCAGACTTGACAAAGATGAGTATACCACTTTTAAGGTGTTTCAGTAGTCTTCCAAAAGGCTGCTCCTCTCCAAGGAGGCACACACACTGTCATAGAGTTGGCAAATGCAGGATTCAAACACCTACTTAACGATACTAGAACAGTGCACATTAACACGATGCACTATACACATTACTAGGTGTTCTCTTTTCCACAGGTATATTTGTAGGATGGTGACATCATCAGACTTGACAAAGATGAGTATACCACTTTTAAGGTGTTTCAGTAGTCTTCCAAAAAGGCTGCTTTTCTCTAAGGAGGCACACACACTCTTATACAGTTGGCAAATGCAGGATTCAAACCCCTACCTAACTACTTTATGATACTAGAACAGTACGCATTAACACGATGCACTATACACATTACTAGGAGTTCTTCTTTCCACAGGTATATTTGTAGGATGGTGACATCATCAGACTTGACAAAGATGAGTATACCACTTTTAAGGTGTTTCAGTAGTCTTCAAAAAGGCTGTTCCTCTCAAAGGAGACACACACCTTCATACAATTGGCATGTGCAGGATTCAAACCCCTACCTAACTACTTGATGATACTACAGCAGTACGCATTAACACGACATGCTATACACATTATTAGGAGTTTTTCTTTCCACAGGTATATTTGTAGGATGGTGACATCATCAGACTAGACAAAGTGGGTTACATTAGGTGACATTAGGTGCGCTACATAGAAGGAATTTCTAAACACTGTGACAGTGTGATAATCAAAGGAGAGTTTACTATCTACCTTGGTCCCCAGGGCCATAATTACATTCTCCATACATATGGATTACCACCTATGTGGTAATTTGTGTGCACTTTGTGTTTTCCAAAGGGGATGACTATGCATTTTTTGGCATTCTGCTTGAGGGCATTGTTTTGACACCAGGTATCTGTCTCTGTAAGACCTTTCTGGAGGATGTCTGTGTCAGCCGTAGAGTCGATTATGGACCACAGTTAGCAGTCATCTGCAAACTTGTTCAGCCATACTCCTCCCATGCTTGCCTGTACCTCTGAGCAGTATCTACTGAACAGGTGGGGTCCCAGGACCAAGACCTGTGGGATGCCATTTGTGAGTCGGACATGGCACCCACAACTCTGAACATGTGTGTCTGATTTGTGAGCCAGTTGGCCACCCATCCTGTGACATAGGTGTTAATGTTCAAGCTGATAAGCTTGCCCATGATGCCAGAGTGGGGAATGGTGTCAAAGGCCTTAGTGAGGTCCAGGTGGGCTGTGCGGACTACTTTCACCTTCATCTGTGTCCTTGGTAACTGTTTCAAAGACGTCAACTAGGTTTAGGAGGCAGTATCTGCCTTTAACAAAGCTAAGTTGGGTAGAATCCAGTGTCTGGAGGTTCCCAATGTCTCTGGTTATGGGTTCCATGATAATTTGCTCCATAGCTATGCAGACCAGCCTGAGTAGGCCTATAGGGCAATAGTTTCCAGGTTCTGTTGTGGCACCACCTTTGTGGAGCTGGATGACTGTTGCTGTATGCCATTCTTTGGGTACATAGCCTGTGGTAAGGTTGAGTTTGGACAGTGAATGTAGGTGAGGGTGTAGTTCCTTTTGGGGCTGGTGTAAGACACAGCTTGGGACACCATCCAGTCCCATTGATGCTGTGTTCTTAGCTTTGGTGAGGGCTGTTTTTACCTGCATGTTCATGAAGTCTGGGGCTCTACATTCTTCTGGGATGGACACAGGCCCTTTTGTGGGTGATGGGGGGGGGGGAGTTTGCACTGAACTTGTCTGCCAGTACGTGGGCAATGACAGTTGGTTCAGTGTATTTTTTGCCATTTTGCAGTAGCTTACAGCATATTTGAGAGTTGCCACCTAAATGTTTGGTATAGCTAATGAAGGCTTTGTGGTTGTTATTCTTACATTCCTTGGCAATTTGTCTTTAGAAACTGGCCTTGGATTATTTTATGAGCGATCATTGTTTTTTCCTAATAATGATCAGTGATGCCTTTCCTTTTGTGAAGCTTGCTCTATCATGTGTTCGTTTCCTCCTTCTGTTGTATAGCTTATTTATGGGCAATGACCACCAGATTGGTTTCTTATTTTTGGAGGAGTGCGTCTTGGTTTTACTTGGAATGTCTCGATCCATGCATTCCTGTAGATACTCATAGAATGCACTTGTAAATGATTCTGCAGATTGTATAGTATTATTCTATAGCAAGGGGGGCTTTGGAACTTTCCACTTTGGTCTTGAGAAGTGTGCAGTTTGCTTTTGAAAATATCTTCACAGTGGTTTCCTTGACTGGGGGGGGGGGGGTGTCCAGTGTGATTACTTTATGATCTGATATTACCAGCGAGGGGTTTATCTCTGTTGTGGAACACTGGCATCCCATGTTGGTGATGATCAGGTCCAGTATGTTGTCACCTCTAGTGGGCATGGTGACCAGCTGTTCCAGAGCATTTGAGTTTTTAAACTCTAGGAAGCATTGGGCAAAGGACGTTGTACATGAGTAATTCTCCCAGTCAATGTTTGGGTAGTTGTAATCTCCTCATATAATGGTGTTTGGTAGGACCTTTATATTTTCCACTGTTCTCAGGAATACTGAGTGAGGTTCCTGAGACAAGGTAGGTGATCTGTAGCAGGCTACAATCTGATTAGCAGCTTTGCCCAATGTTAGTTGCACTTGCATGGTCTCCAAGGCCTCATGCTGTGCCACTAACCTGAAGGTGTGGGTATCCATAAGGTAAATGGATACACCCCTTCCTTTTGTATTTCACTCTGGGTTTTGGGGCCGAAGATCAGAGGGATTGTGAGTGTTTTACATGGAGCATGTCCAACAGCTCTGTGTTTGACATAGCTTTGTATGTTAGGCAGAGATCACCTCTGAGTAGGCGATATGCGAGAGAGTACAGCTGGAGCATTTTGAGTCGGTCTGTGTATGGCATGTATTTCAGGCTGCTAATGCTCTTTGTGAGGTGTTTCTGCAGGCTTTCCAGTTGTTGTAGATGTCTTGTGACGTACATAGCAAAAGGGGCATTGTACTCTATTATGGATCTAGTGAGTGATGAGTAGAGGGGAACAATGTCCTCTTCTATTCTGCATGAGACACCTTTTGTGATGAGGTGTGCCACGTAGAAGGATTTTCTCACTACTGTGGGGATGTGATTATCACAGGTGTGTCCACTGTCCACCTGTGACACAAGGTCTCTTATCACACTTTCAGTGTTAAGTATAATACCGCCTATGTTGTAGTTCATGGCTACAGAGTTTTTACCAAAGGGGATGACAATGCACTTTTTGGCATTGAGCTTGAGACCATGGCTTTGACACCAGGCATCTGTCTCAGTGAGGCCCTTTTGTAGGATGTCCACATCTTTAGTAGTTTCAATTATGGCTCCTAGTTTGCAGTCATCTGGAAACTCCATTAGCCACTGACCTTCCATGTTAAAGTTTACTTCAGGAAGTAGATCCCAAACAGGGCAGGACCTAGGAGTGAACCCTGTGGTACTGCACTTGTCACTGGTCCAAAGTCGTACTTGGAGTCTGCTACTTTCACAGTGTGTGTTCTGTCAGTGAGCCAGTTGGCAACCCATCTTGTGACATAGCAATTTATACCTAGTTTAGTGGGTTTATCTATAATTCCAGAGTGGGGGATGGTGTTGAAAGCCGTGACAAGATCTACATAGGCTGTGTGAACCACCTTACCCTTGTCTACGGTTCTGGTGACTGCTTCAATGACGTCTATCAGGTTTAGGAGACATGATCTGCCTTTTACAAACCCAACATGGTTGTGGTCCAGAGTTTGGAGATTACCACTGTCTTTTTTTATAAGTTATATGATGATACATTCCATGGCCTTGCAGAGCAGGCTCATCAGGCTAATGGGTGCTAGCTCCTGGGATCCGGGGTGGCTCCCCCTTGTGTAGTGGGATAAACATCTCTGTAAGCCATTCAACAGGCACAAAGCCTGAGGTGAGGCTATGACTGAACATGGTACATAGGTGTGGTGCCTGTTCGTTCTGTAGTTTGTGCAGAACACAGCCTGGGATGTTATCTGGTCCCATGGATGCTGTGTTCCTGGCTTTGGAGAGTGTTTTTTACCTGTGCAGCCACAATGACAGCAACTTTGCAGTCTTGCGTTATAGAGATGTGCTCTTTCATGGGTGAGAGGGGGGTAAAGTTAGCACTGATCCTATCTGCCAGGATGTTGGCAATATCAGTTGGGTCTGTATATTTAGTGCCATTGAGCTGTAACTCAGAGCAGATCTGAGTGTTGCCATTGAGATTCTTGACATAGCTATAGAATGCTTTGTGGTTGTCTTTAGAATCATTGTCGATTTTGTTTTCATAACTAGCTTTGGAGGGTTTTATCAGGGATCACAGCTTCTTACTGATGTTGACCATGGAGCTCCTCCCCTCATGGGATTTTTCCCTCTTTTGCAACAGTTTCTTCCTTCTGTTGTGCAGTTTGTTTATGGCAGGGGAACACCAGATTGGCTTCCTTTTCTTGGAGGATAACGTCTTGGTTCTGTTTGGGATAGCACGATGCATGCAGTCATGTAAGTGCTTATAAAGTGCAATTGTGAAGGATTCAGTAGTCGTAACTGTATTGTCCATCTGCATGGGTGTCCTGCAGTTCAGCACTTCTGTCTTAAGCATGAAGTTGACTTTGGAGACATTTTTTAACATGGTTTCCTTAATGGGGGTGTGGGTCCAGAATGTGGATATGTACGGTAATTAGCTTATGGTCAGGTGGGACCAATGAGGTGCTGACTTCAGGTGTGGAACACCGGTCACGCAGGACAAACCAAACCCCGTAACCAACACAAATAACCACAAAGTGAGCTAAATGCTACTCATTGCCAGAAGTCTCAACCTCCAGATGCACACACTTGAGGCACTTCTCATTATGGAGAATATTGATATCTGTGCAGTAACAGAAACCTAGTTCAAGGCTCCAGACAGCACACCAGCACTACCAGGATACTACTCATTCCATACCTTCCATCATCAGAACCTGGATCATAGCACATATGATGAGGATGTATCCATATTCATCAAGGATACCTACACCTCTGTCTACATGCCCTCTACAGGATATGTACCCATGGAATGTTGCACAGCAACGTTCTTCACACTCCACAGGGGTGGGGCCACAAAAACCCCTTGGCATTCATGCTCTATGAGCCTGATGAGTGTGTTCTGCAAGGCAGTGGAGCCAATCATAATGGAAGTCAACAATACAGAGATTTGGAACCTTCACACAGTTGAGCACACCCAGTTTGGCTTCGTGAAATGCAGACCACACCTCCTGAACTGGGAGGATTTCTTTGACAGTTACCCAGGCTACAGATGATTGAAATGAGCTCAACACAGCCTACCTATACCTCGTTAAGGCCTTTGACACCATTCCCCAGTCAGGTATCATAGATGAACTCACCAACCTGGCCATGAATTCATACATCACAAGATGGATTGCAAACTGGCTCACAGATAGATCCCACACATTAAGAGTTGTGGGCTACATGTCAGACTCTACACTGGTAATGACTGGTGTCCCCCAGGGTTCAGTCCTGGGGTCCCTCTTGTTTGGTATAGACTTCTCAAATGTACATGCCAACACAGGAGGGTTGTGGTTGACTAAGTTTGCTGGGAACTGTAAAGTGTTTGCCATAATAGATTCCCCCGGAAGGCAGACATATTCTCCAGAAAGGACTCTATGAGACAGATGTGTGGTGTCAGAATCATGGCCTCAAGCTCACTGAGGAGGAATGCATAGTGATCCTCTTTGTTGAAAACAAAATACCCACAAACTACCACATAGGTGTTACCTCCTTAAAAATGACAAGGTGATAAGGGATCTGGGGACACAAGTAGATAGTCATTTTTCCTTTGACAACCATGTTGCCAAAGTGATTGGGAGATCCTATGTGGCCCACCTAATCAGCAAAGGGTTTGCATCAGGATCCAAAGAGGAAGTGTTGGCACTCTACTCTTACATCATCAGACCCATCATTGAGTACAGTGCACCATTTTGGATGTACTCGACTTAGCATATCCAGCAGCTGTAGAGACCACATAGGTACTTCACCAAGAGGATTACTGGCCTCAAACAGTTGTGTTATGCAACACAACTGGTAAAACTAAATCTGTTCTTCATTGCGTACTGCCTACTCAGAGGCACACTCTGCCTAACATATAGAGCCATGTCCAACACATAACTGTTGAACATGCTCCATCTACAGATAACAACATTAAGTCGCCCTACACATTCCAGGGATATGAACCTCATCAGAACAATGAATACAACATGCTGGTGGGATAGAGTACCATCCCAGACACTTACCTTACTGTGGAACAGAGTCCCAATGTACATCAGACAGAACCCCTCACTGACACTCTTCAATTGGAAACTTGATGAGTGGATGGGAAACAGACAATTCATGCCAGGCATCACATCAGCAGCCCCACTAGAAAGGGGCTTAGGGTACTATGTATTAGAACTAGGCCTTGGAAGACTACCCAATGGTGTGGTGAAAGCTGCATAACTTGCGTAGGCTGATATATGCCTTCGTGGAGATAGTCTACTACATACCTATGAACCTATGTGACAGGTACATATCTACAGATAGTAGATGTGTACTTCATTGTACAGTCATGTTGTACAGCAGGCACATGGACCACATGCACTGTAATGCTTACCGATACTGGTGGCTGTTATGTACAGTGGGAGAGATGTGCACCTCAAGTCTTTCATGCCATTGGGATGTGTGCTGAGTGGGACAGTCCTGGATGGCTCCCTGTCATGGTCACCCTCTTACACACATCTCTGCCCATCCATCTTTGGCTTATTATACTGTGCTCCCCCTACATATATATATATATATATATATATATATATATATATATATATATATATATATATATATATATATATATATATATATATATATATATATATATATATATATATATATATATATAGGTAGGTAGGTAATAGGCTATCTGCCTGAAGGCATATATTAGTATGGCCAGAGTGTACAGCTTTCACCACTCATGGAGGTAGTTCCCTAGGCATCTGTGTAGTACAGCTAATGAAGTGATCCATGGTGTGACAGTTCAGTTTCACATACACTGATCAAGGCTCCTCTGGAAGAGTGTCAGTGAGGGACTCGGCTTAATGTCAGTTGGGACCCTGTTCCAAAGCAAGGGAAGTCTGTGAGTTAGTAATGTATCCCTCCAACATGTTCTATTTAATGTTGTGATGATGATATCCCTAGAGCATGTGGTACAGTGAGCTTGGGTTTACTTCAGATAGCGCATGTACATCAGTTCTGCATTGGACATGGACCTGTCTGTTGGGCAGAGATCTCCTGAGTAGACAGTATGCAACAGAGTAGAGATTGAGTTAAATTCAGTCTTGTTGCATGGGGCAACTGTTTGAGGCCAGTAATCCTCTTGTTGAGGTAATTCAGTGGTCTTTCCAGTTGTTGAAGATGCCTAGTCAGATTCATTGCAAGTGTGTTGTGATATTCTCTGATGGTCTGATGACTGATGAGTAGAGGGAACCTCCTTTGACCTACATGCAAAGACCTTGGCAGTTTGTGGGAACACATAGCATGATTTTCTGACCACTTTGTGAATGTGTTTTTGGAAGAAGAGATGACTATCCACATGTGTCCATATATCCCTTATTATCACCTCCATATTTAGGGTGTTGGCACCTATGTGATATTTGTATGACTGTAGCTCGAGGCCATAATTTTGACACCACATCTGTCTGACTGAGACCCTTTTTAAGGATGTCTCTGTTGTCCCAAACATCAATTATGACAACTTTTTTGCAGTCATCCACAAACTTTGATAAACATAGCCCTCGTGTGTTTGACTGTATTTCTGAAAAGTATACACCAGACAGGAGGGGTCCAAGGACTGAGCCATGGGGACAGCAGTTGTTACCAGCTTGAACAGGAGACCACAATTCGTACCTTGTGGGATCTATCTGTGCCCCAGTTGGCAATCCATCAGATGACATACATATTTATGCACAGGTTGTTGATTTTGTGGATACGACATGTGTCTGGGATGTTGGAAAAGGGCTTTTCATGGTCTATGTGGGACGTGTGTAGCTCATTTCATTGATGTATGTCCTGGGTGACTGCCTTGAAAACAGTCTAGCAGGTTTGGGAACCATGATCTGCCCCTGACCAAACCAAAATTGGTAGGGTCGGGTGTTTATAGGCTCCCAATAGCTCTGTTTATGAGTTCCATCATGATGGACTCCATGGCCTTGCAGATCAGGCTTAATAGGCTTATAAGACAATAGTTCCCATGGTCTGTTGTGCACCAACACTTGTGGAGTGTGCCAAACATTGCTGTAGCGCATTCAACAGTTTCATATCCTGTACAGAGGGTAAGTCTCAACAGACTGTTCAGGTGCAGGGTCTGTTTGTTTTGGAGTTCACATATGACACAGCTAGGGAAACCATGTCATCCAATAGACGCCATGTTTTTAGGTTTGGAAAGTGCTGTTTAACCATTGTATATGTGATTTCTGTGTTTTCACAATCTCCAGGTATGATAATGGGCCCTTTTGTCAGTGAGAGGGGGGTAAATATGTATGAACCTGTCTAACAAGATGTTGGCAATGTCAGTCATGTACATGTATTCATTTACAGTTTGCAGAAAATATATGAGTTTACATTGATATTTATGACATAGCGAAAGAAAGCTTCATGGTTCTCTATGGACTCTTTGGCAATATTTTTGCCAGAACATGGATTGGATAATGTTAGGAGTGCTCATTGTTTATTGATGATACTGATCGGAGATTTATTGATCTTCTTTGAATTGTCACTTTCTTTGAACAACTTAAATACTTGTAGTACATAGTTTGATTATGACAGGAGTCCAATATATTATATGGGTCTGTTCTCATATAATTGTGTGCGCAAGGCAGGATTGGTGAATAGTGACAAGTTTCTGGGGTAAGAACTGCAACTGCCAGATATGTGTGGCCCACTGCTGTACTCAGACATGGCCTAAGTGTGTGAGCATGCCCAGTATGACCTTTCAGTATGTTGTTGACTGACATTTGCTTCGTTTATTTAAGTGTTTGAGCATGCCCAGTATGACCTTTCAGTATGTTGCAGATTGAAATTTTCTAAATTTGTTTAAGTGTGAGAGCATGCCCAGTATGGACATATATACTATATGTGTGTTAAAAATCAAGTTGGTTTTTACTTTAGGGCTCACCTTTGTGTTGTATATCGACAGGAAGCACACTGTGCCTGCAGGGCTTCCATGAGTCACTTTGCATAGACTTATCAACATTTCAGCATACGGGGGGACAGCTATTATTTGTACATTTCTATCCGGGGGGCACACCTGATTGTTACTGTGGGTGTACATAGGATGAGGGGTTCACCTGACACTTATACACATTTGCTAGGCCTGCACTGCTATGTCAGGTACTCCATTTCAGTCTGTACTGTTGCCTATCGTACTGGCTTGAGGCATACTATGGTACTACAGATCTTAGCTTCCAATTTCACATATATTAGTTTGTGACTTCATAGCCTACCCAACCCACATCACACTGCCTGGCCTACTGTTATCTGTCTGCATAGGCCTGGGGGGAAGTTCAGAGGGCATGATACAGCATTTGTTTGTGTTTGCGTTAGTCTACAATTGTCCTGCTGTGTCTGCGCCAGTGAAATGCTGTCATGGCTTAGTGGTTCAGTACTGTGACTATAGTGCACAGTATCCTGAGTTTGAGCCCTATCACTGCTTTTTATTTTCCTGCTGGGCAGACCTGACTGGTTAAGGAACAGTAAAGCAGGTGTGACCGTGCTTACCCGACTTTGCTCAACTTTGCCTGACTTTGCCCAACATTGCCCAACATTGCCCAACATTGCCCAACGTTGCCCAATGTTGCGCTACTGCGCAATTGTGCCTAAATATGCTAAATAGTGGTAAAATGTGCTTAGCACTGCTTTATATTGCTTAAAATAGGGTAATCATGCCTCAGGTGGTGCTGCAGGGCTGCCTATGTCAGATGCACATAGTACACTCCCTATACATGTTTGAAAACAGTTAGTGTCAAGTTAGGCATCCCTTTTATTGTATGTGCAAGTCAGAGAGAGGTGTCATTTCCAGGGTTCCTACTGAGTCAGTGTATGTGCTATGCGTTGCCTCTTTGCCAAGGCCAAGGCATACTGGGCACGCCTCCTTCTGCCTACTGGGGCAGGCTCAGGTTGGTCCTCCTCCGAGTCACGCTGTGCCTGTGCTGCCTTGGCAATGGTGGGGTGCTGTTTGGCCCTGCCCCATGCTGTTCCTGCTGCAGCTGTTTTCCCAGGATCATATTGTGTAGCATGGCACATACCATGACAATTTGGGTACATGTAGTTGGTGAGTACTGCAAGGCTCCACCAGATGTGTCCAGGCACTGGAACCATGACTTGAGCATCCCAAACACACGCTCAATAATGTTTTTTGTTTGTGCGTGTGCCTCATTATGGAGTTCTTGTTAAGGTGTGTGTGCATTTCTGATGGGTGTCATCAGCCACGGCTCCAGTGCGTATCCAGCATCCCCCACTAGGTGACTGTCAAGGATGTCCCCATTGGCAAATCTCTGGTACAGATGCATCAGATGCCAGATGTGGGAATCGTGATAACTTCCAGGGCAGCCAGCACACACATTCATTATTATGCCCTGGGCATCACACACGACGACCTGGCAGTTGATGGAGGGGAAGCCCTTGTGGTTGATGTAGACCCTACCTCGCTCACCAAGTGGTGCTTTGATGTGTATGTGCGTGCAGTCTATTGCACCCACTACCACAGGGTATTCTGTTATTTGGTGGAAAAGATGCATATTGCTGGCCAATGCCTCACTGGAATTGGGGAAATATACATGCTCACCAACATGGGCTGACATGTCATCCAGGAACTAGTGCAGTACTTTGGATGCTGATGCCTGTGAAACCCCCATCATATCACCAGTTGGTCTCTGGAAGGTACCTGTAGCTAGTATTCATAGGCCAACACATACCTTAGTATCCACTGGGATATGTTCCCCTCTGTTGGTTCTGTGTGTGAGGCGTGGCCGGAACAGCTCAACAATTTGCTGCAGGAGGTCTCTGTCCACTCTATAGCGCTACACTATCTCCAGCTCATGTAGCCCCTGGTAGGTTACCCTGGGTCTGTACACTCTTCTCCGTCTCCTCACTGTGGGTTGCTCAGCAGCATTCACAACATCACCACCCTCAGCATCTTGCACATGTTGGTTTATGATAGCAATAGCAGCCCCTAACATTTTGTCTGACTTAAGCTTTTTAAGTTTTCACTCATTGTATACTGCAGTGTTGCAGAGCTCTTGGGAAAAAAACAGGGTAGACTGCTGCTTGCAGAGTTTAAAGTGCTGGGCTGGGCTGGGCTAGTCTACTGCCTGTGTAATTGGCTGATTCTGATATATTTCACCTGGCAGCTCTGCTAGTTCTCCTTGGTTAACTTCCTACTACTTCTTTTCCTTCCTTTTTCCCTTTCTGTTTCCACAAGGGGCAGCACCGCGCAAACAAGCGCAAACACGTGTGCACATGGGCGCATACGGTGTAAGCACGTTTGCAAGAAATTTCAGATATATCCACGGCGTACACCTTTGGTTTCTTGTTTTCAGCTAGGACAACTGTAGACACGCCTCTTGTAATCCTGAGCAACTCAGGGCAAACACAAGCCACTGTGCTCCAATCAGCTTACAGTCTTTCAGACATACCCTCTCATGATGTCACCTATCTTCTACTCTACTATTCCCCTACTCCTACACTTACACTCTAGGGACATGGCTCACATGCCGGGGAAAATTGGGATTCACTATCCTTATCCTCATTTGCATAGAATTGCCTACTAATGCTTGGTTACATCCCTGACTCTGAGCTTCCCCCCCTTAGCAACCACTACTCAGTGGTCATGTTGTTTTCAGCCTGCCATTCACCTGCATGGCAGAACAAGCTTTTTAGTGAAAATGCCCATCTGTGGCTATTTTTCACTTTTTTTCATTTTATTTAAAGTGCAGCACGTTTGCGCATTGCTGTGCTACACTTAAACATCGGTGATTGGGGGGAAAATTGGATTTTAAGGATTTACAACATTTGCAAATGCCAATGGCCTTATATTTGGTCATTGGCATGCCTCCTCAACTAGATGCATCCTTTATTTGGAGCTGTCATAGCTCCGTTTAGCTATTTGTAGAATGGTACTCTGTTACCAATGGAGTAAATTTCTGCAAATAACACTACTCTTACACGGACAGGTTAGTGTTTCCTGGATCGCAAATTTACCTCATTTGCATAGCTTTCAGCAGCAAATGAGGTAATTTGCATACCATAACACTGTCCATGCAAGAGTAGCTTTAGAAGCTCTCATGCACGCCCCTGCCGGCTGTTGCTGGATCGCTCGGCAGACATATTGGCTGTCTGCCGTCTTACACTACTCTTAGACTCCATGCAAGCCTTCATAAATCTGACCCTCTATGTCTATTTTCAGTTTCTTTTGTAGATGATAGTTTTCTGCTCTGTGATATATATATATATATATATATATATATATATATATATATATATATATATACATATACATATGCATACATAGAAATATTTTTATATAAAGGCATTGTGTTATTTTGTCACGTGTCCACTCATCATTCTTGTACGCAGTCACAGAAGGTTTTGTCCATTTCTTGTATTGCAAAGGCTATTGTGACAAAAAAACTAAATGTATTACCTTTCCATAATGATGTCTCTGAATGAAGATTGTATGCTCTTCATCTTCATTAAAGAGGTTCCCTCTATTTAATAAGCATGCATTTGAAGTGAGTTAAGCTGCATTTAGTCACAAGAACAGTTATTTCAGTTGTGCTTTGTTGTCAAGGATGCATCCCTAAAAAGTACCCTAAACAGAGTTTAATGACTCTGTAGTGTATATAATTATAATTTGTTCTGTGAATCAAGGCCATAATGAAACATGAGAAAAAGGACACCCACACAGACAGAAAGATTATTCTCACAGTCATGTTTAAATGTAGTGTGTTTACATCTTGAACATAAAAATAACAAAGCAGGAAACTGTGTCTGTGCATACCAGTCTCAATTCTAGCATACATCTGAGTAACATATGTCAAATTTGGAATTGCAGCTACTGCTACAGGAAACATTGTTATTCCCGTAGTCATACAACTGTCTAGATTAAAGAAAGTGCAGGGAATATTTTATAATGGCAGATAATATAATTTTATAATTGTATTACTGCACACTATATAACTAGTTATCATTCCTTTACCCACCACAACATGCAGTACAACATTTCTGACCAGGCAGTTAAATTGGGCCTGCCTAACATACAACAGATTTCACTGGGGCCCTTCTCTAAGTATCTTTTAGTCCTACATAAATAATGTATGACAAATTATCTGTACATTCGACATTGTGGGAGACGTGTTACTTAAATTGTTCAGTTAGTAATGGAGTAAGTAGGAGAAAGTGACAAAGAAAAGCTCCTCAAGTTGGAAGAATCATTAGCTCCCTTATTTGAAATCAAATGAGACACTTATGGGCTTATGAGACTAAATTAAAGAATAAGAAAATGGCAACTTAAATTTCCTCTGCCAGCCTAAACAATGACTCATTTTGTAAACATCTGTACTACAGTCTGTATAAACACAGAAGAAACCAAACTCTAAAAAGCCAGTTAGAAATACAATTTAATGGTTAATTTGCTATGATCAAATACAATAACAGTTTACAAGAGAGTGACTGCTTTCTAATTTTGGTAAGTATCATTATTTCAGCTCCCGAAATCCAGCGTACATAAGCATAAACAGGCACGCTCTTATTCAAAGTGACACACCATGATCTCATCTTACAGAACTTCTTTGTGACTGAACTTCAAATGAAATTGCATCAGATTCTGGGGAGCATGCTCTTATTATTGCAAATGTTTACAAATGGTTCTCTTTCTCATGCAAAGTAAAGACATGGTTATGCAACAGGCATTTATACTACTACATAAAAAGCAAGTCTATTTATTCTGTACAACTATGACATTTGCAGATAAAGTATGAGTAATAAATAACTAAAATTGCATGAAAAACTGAAGGTGGTGCATAAATAATATAAACATTCTATGGGAAAAATGTTTCTGATATTGAGTGAAAGCATATAATCAAAAAGAAAGTTGGAGGCACACCTGCTAAACATTGGAAACTAGAGGATTTTGTTGCAGTGTTCAAGGATTAGATGAAATTTGTAATCAACATCCACTGCTGGTAAATCTTTAATGTGGTGTCAATGAACCAGACTTAAGCGTCTTTTTCAGGGAAGGCTGCAATTACATATTAATAAGAAGTCTGAATGTACAAGCTTATTCAGCACATTTGCAAGACATTCAGTGCATGTTCTCTCACTCAAAGAAAAGCTGAGAAATGAAAACCAGCGTGTGTGCATTGATGAGATACTAATGTGCATTTAAAGGAAGGGGTGGGTGGTCAGCCATTGAGAGACATATCATGTCTACTTCAAAAATGCCCTTGTATAAAGCTAATTAAATATCCTACAGATATATCCATCAGTGCTAAATAATTCATTATCAAAAAAAATTCTGACATGTTGTAGGATGTACATGTATAATATACACTGAGTTGGACTAATTTTCATCTACACATAAAATAATTTTTACTATATCAGCTTTAGTTTCTCAGATTGTTAACCTTAAATCTATTGCTTATCATATGATGTATTTCATAAAATTTTATCCTGTTGTAGCTTATACCAAGACTTTACTTTTCCTTTTTTGAACCTTGTTCATTAAAACTTAATTGTTAAAAGTAGCTTTTAATTTAGAGAGCAGGGCTTGGGGTTGTATTCATAGTCCAGCAGTTCACAACTACATAGCAGTTATTAGTGAGACGTGCTGTTACATGTATATGCAAATAAGCTAAGTGCTGGATATTAGCAGCGAATAAGGAAAAGAGAAGGTGTTTTGAAAAACATGCCTACTTACAGCAAAAGCATAATGTACCTTATGTAAAGTGTTAAGTGCAAAAAAGGTACTACATAAAGACCATAGGCTTCATATTGTATGTATTTAGAAATTGTGGACAATTGTGACTATGCACAGTGACACTTAAAACACGTAAGGCAAGTGATGGATTGCACAGCTATTCTTAATATTTTTATATGAGGGGTATCCTTATATGGACACCCTTATGGCGGCATTAAAGAACAGAAAGTAGGATGTAGGAAAAAGTGAAGCCACAAGAAAGGGATCTGTGTTCACACATTAAAATAAAAACTTCATCAAATGGCTGTTCCACAAACAGTAATCCGTGAATGTTGCTTTCATTGAAGAGTGAAAAAGATCATTAAAAAAAATCATCGAAATGTAATAGTTGGCCAACAACAAGGCAGTACTGCACTGTATAAGGTAACCTAAACAAACCCCTTTTCAAATTTTGCCCATTGTAGTGCGATATCAGAGTTGGTATATACAGTTAGGGGGATTGAGAGGTGCAGCACCCCACCTTCATGGGTTACTTCCTTGTTGTTGGCCAGCTATTGCATTTTGATGATTTTTATTTGATGATTTCACTCTTTGATAAAGTGGTGTTCAGGGATTACTGTTCATGGAAGTTTGATGAAGTTTTTCATGGATGTGTGAACATATACCCCAACAAAGAGGGGAACACAGAAGGAAAATATCGAGAAAGTTTTGCTGGAGGGGATGGGAGAGAAAGAGCACAATGGTTGTGGTGGGGGACAGACACCACATTTTTAAAATTTTTATATATATAAAAAAACAACAAATACTGTAGTGTAGAAAACTCAAATAGTGAAGCTGGAGATCGAAAGTATGTAGTGCTTTTGTCCTGTTTTTATTTTAGAATTTCATCAGAATCTATAACATTAAAACCTTGTAGTGAATTTAAAACTGGAGCCCAAAACCACATGACAAGATCACCCAATCTGTATCCAGTTCCAGTTTGTGAATTAATGACTTTAGAAAACTTCCTTAAAAACACAGTAACTTGTACAAAATCACATGAAAAAGGGAGTTATAAAAGATCAATTTATAAGGCTAAGTAGACTGACTAGTAAGAACGAGAAATTTCTAAAAGAAGCTGAACACCTCAAGATCATTTTTTTAGAGAGAGGTTATAAATCTAGTTTATTGACAGTGGTTTTCAAAGAAGTTACTGGGCTTAGGTACGACAAAGACAAACCTATTTTAAGTACCAGTTTAATTACTAACTCACTAGTTCATCAAGACATTTCAGAAGTTGTTGAAGAGTCATCTGAAACATTATACAGTGGGATTTTCCATTACCTATTTCCACCTACATAACTGCTATAAATAAGATTCTGAATAACAATTGGAAAATTATTTTAGGAAACAAGAAGATGATGACTGTTTTAGAAAGTAAGCCACTATTTACTTATATAACAAATCTTTCAATATTAAAGATTTTTGAGAGAGAACTGGTGTTTCTAGTTTTGATAGCAAAAAGAAATGTGGGACATATAAGTGTGGGAAAAGGAAGTATTGTAGGTACTTAAGCAACACTTCTAGTATTTATTTAAAAGCGATTAACAAAACCATAGTAGCCACAGACAGATTTAGCTGTGATTCTCATGGTGTTGTTTACTACCTGTGAATCTTGATCATCTTCATCTTCTTTCGGCTGTTCCCATTAGGGGTAGCCACAGCGGAACATTTGTTTCCATTTCTTCCTGTCCTCTGCATCTTGCTCTGTCACACCAACCACCTGCATGTCCTCTCTCACCACATCCATAAAACCTTATCTTAGGCATTTCTCTTTTCCTGTTACCTGGTAGCTTCATCCTTAGCCTCTTTTTCCCAATATTCTCAGCATCCCTCCTCAGCACCTGTCCAAACCAACGTAATATTGCCTCTCTGGCTTTGTATCCAAACCTTCCAACCTGGGCTGACCCTCTAATATACTTACTCCTAATCCTGTCCACCCTCGTCACACCCAGTGCAAATCTTAACATCTTTAACTCTGCCACATCCAGTTCTAACTCCTGCCTTTTTGTCAATGCCACTGTCTCCAACCCATATAACATAGCTGGTCTCACTACCCTCTTGTAGACCTTCCCTTTCACTCTTACTGATACTCGTCTGTCACAAATCACTCCTGACACCCTTCTCCACCTACTCCATCCTGCCTGTACTCTCTTCTTCACCTCACTTCCACACTCACCATTACTCTGAACTATTGATCCCAAGTATATAAACTCATCCACCTTCACCACCTCTACTCCTTGCATCCTCACCATTCCTCTATCCTCCCTCTCATTCACACACATATATTCTGTCTTAGTCCTGCTGACCTTCATTCCTCTTCTCTCTAGAGCATATCTCCACTTCTCCAGGGTCTCCTCAACCTGATCCCTACTCTCACTACAGATCACAATATCATCTGCAAACATCAAAGCCCACGGGGACTCTTGTCTGATCTCATCTATCAACCTGTCCATCACCATTGCAAATAAGAAAGGGCTCAGAGCTGATCCTTGATGTAATCCCACCTCCACCTTAAACGCATCCGTCACTCCCACTGCAGACCTCACCACTGTCAGACTACCCTTGTACATATCCTGTACCACTCTTACATACTTCTCTGACACTGCCGACTTCCTCATACAATACCACAACTCCTATCTTTCTCAAGTTATTATATTGGAAAGACCATCAAGAAATTAGTGAAAAGAATTTATGAGCATGTAACTGCCATAAAAATAAAGACAGCAATAATGTACTGGCAAAGCATGCAGGGTTATGCCAAGATTTTAGGAAGTTTCAATTCTTCATTTTAGACAAAGTAGATCTAACTCACAACACCCGGAATCATAATGCGCTGCTTGAATGTTGTGAAGTTGAATGGCAAATACATTTGGCTGCAGACAAAAGTCAATGGCTAAATGACCACATGAATTTTAAATGATTTTTTATTAGTTCAGAAGTTGTAGTGCACAGTGGAATGTATTAATACATTGGATTTTAAATGTGCAGTATTTATGTTATTGAGAAAATTTACACATTTATATATATATATATATATATATATATATATATATATATATATATATATATATATATATATATATATACATTTTTTAGATTGATGTTCATAGTGATTTTATGCATGTTACTATGTTTTTAAGAAACGTTTCTAAAGTCATTCATTCACAAATTGGAACAGGATATGGATTAGCTGATCCAGCCATGTGGTGTTGGGCTCCATTTTTTAAATTCACTAGAAGGTTTTAATTTTATAGCTTCTGAGATGAAGTTCTAAAATAAAAACCTGACAAAAGCACTAAATACTTCTGATCTCCAGCTTACAGCCATTTCAGTGGATTTTTGTTTATATATATATATATATATATATATATATATATATATATATATATATATATATATACACACACACACACACACACACACACACACACACACACACACACACATATATATATATATATATATATATATATATATATATATATATATATATACATATACACACACACACACACACACACAGACACACAATCACATATATATATATATATATATGGGTCTAGGGCATTTCACCGAAAGCACATTTCACCTAAACACAAATGACTGAACACAAATCACTGAAAACACAATTCACCTAAAACTCAATTCACCGAAACACAGTTCACCTAAAGTTTGAGATGACCTTGTCCTCACTGTAGTGCGACCCTGGAGTTAGTATATATAGTAGGGGAGATCACATTGGGGGTGTGGGGGGGCATAGCCCCCCACATATTTTAAGTAGATATCATGTTTGGAAAAGAGTAATATATTGAAATTGCAAGTATCCATGTATATAGTTCAAAATATTTGTGGGGTGCTACGCCCACCACAGCCCCCAATGTGGGGGGCGGTAACCCCCACCCCCCCATAGCCGGCCTTAGGCATAGGCCAACTAGGCGGTCGCCTAGGGCGCCACTGTAGAAGGGGCACTTTTCCAGTATTTATGTGGTGTAGGTAGACCAGGATGGGGGCACCTGGGTGGTGTGGGGGGGTGCCATGGAGCCCTTTTGCCTAGGGCACCAGCTGACCTAAGGCCGCTGCTGCACCCCCCTACTATATATACTAACTCCAGAGTCACACTACCGTGGGGACAAGGCCATCTACAACTTTAGGTGAAATGTGTTTCGGTGAATTGTGTTTTAGGTGAATTGAGCTTTCAGTGAAAAGTGCACACCAATTTGAGTTTAGGTGAAATGTGCTTTCAGTGGAATGTCCTAAACCCATATATATATATATATATATTATATATATATATATATATATATATATATATATATATATATATATATATATATATATATATATATATATATATATATATATATAATAGGGTAGTTTGGGTGAGAAATAGGTAAGAGGGTGTGAGTGAGAGGATAAGGAAGATGAGGTGAAGAGCTGAAGAAGTCCCTGCAGTACTCCCAGCACACAGAGCCTCAAATGTTTCCCTTGCCAGATGTTGTGGGGGTAGGGGCCTGTGGTGGTACAGTGGTCATCACCAGCTGAGACAGCATGCCTTCAACATGGTGAAATGAGGCTTTGACAAGCTGAATTCATCTGTCACCTATCTCTTCCAGCACTTTCTCAACCATGTCCCAAAGCCCACATTCAGTGAGGCTTGCATGTTGCCACATGGTGGGGTGCCTGCAGGACCAGTGCCACCACCCTGACCTTGCAAGGATGTCTCCAGTCGGACAGAGGTTGAGCATTCCCTAACTTGGGAGGTATGTGTCTGGTTAACTCCAAGGGATTTTGAATCTGTGAAAATATAAAAATAAATGGGAGAGAAATAACAAAGTGGACAAAGAAAGCCATAATTAAAATAAATATCAGATAAATAATGAAGGGGAGGCAAAAGAGAAAATACAATAAATTCAAATATTTTTTACACAGCATTCAATTTCTTACTTAAATGTATTTTTAATTTATGAATCTTTATTGAATTAAAACAGAATATGTGGGAAGAGCTTATGCAGACTTTAGGATGAAGAAATATTTATGGCAAGTACTTATGCTTACTTGGCAGGGCAGCGTATGCATCAAGTAATGGTGGGGTGTATATGTTGCACTCAAAGATATTGATCATATTTGTGCCTAAAATGCATTTGTTTGCAATATTGCACTGAAAACACCCTTTATGGCAGTGTTCAACTATTTCATGTAAATTCAAATCCTTTTGCAAGTTTTATATGCAAAATATTTATAAAATCATTTACATACCCTCATATCTGTCACTCCTGCTTGCTATGAAGTACTGAACCCACTCTAGTGCTTTAGATACTAGTCTGTATTAATTATATTTCTTTAAATACAGTAATAGAATAAGTTAAACATTAAAATACTGCACTTGTATACTGTTACATCTCAGTCTTGCTTGCAGTAATGTACAGAATGTACTCTAGTGTTTCGGTTACAGTTGTGTATGAATTATTATTTCCTCATATACATGCACTCTAGATAGATATATATATATATATATATATATATATATATATATATATATATATATATATATATACAAATACATATATATTAATGAAATCAGTTAAACACGCAATACTATTTACTACTTTATTTAGGCTTACCATCGTTCTCAAATAGTCGCTTCAAGCACCTATCCTGCCATCTCCTATTGTACATAGAGTTGTAATTATGAAATAAATGACTTTCTAATACAGCTACTATGCTACACAAACTGTCTGCATCTACTTTAACTACTACCAAAGTTAATGCAGTGCTAAATGAAAATATAGGAATGCAAACTTTTTTTTTTCTGTATAAATACATGAACAAGTAGTTGTAAGTGTACTCATACAGATTTACATCCATGCAGATTATTATTTCACTCATGCAACTCCTGCATTTGTATTTATAAAGACAATTATGTTATCATTTAATATTCCATATGTTTGTATTCAGATGCATTTCTATGTACATATATGTTCATGCTTTCTTTTGCATTGTTGCAATAACATTACAGATACATTTCTGCAGGTACACATATATTTCTTCTAGCAAATACCTTTAGTTTTGCAGTCTTCTTATAATGTCCTTAAGAGGTCATTTGCATATATTCTATGTTGTCGCGGTCCCCTTCAATAATACACATCACACCAAATGACATTTGATGACCTTTATTAAATTTCCTGACTTTGATCACCAACTTTATTAATTACAACTATTCATGATATACTTCTAAATACAGCATAACATCATTTTAATGTTAATCAGGGCAAGGTACCAACTCACCCTGCCCCAGTAAGCAGCGTCCATACCTCTACTCACTTACTTTACTTATGAAGCAGCGTCCCATCTAACTTCATACACCATTCATTGTAATGTTAATCAGGGCAGCGTACCTACTCACCCTGCCCAACAAGCAGGGTCCATACCTCTGCTCAATTACTTTACTTATGACGCAGCTTCCCAACTCATTTCATACACCATCCATTGAAATTCCTTCCACCAAATTAGCACCATCCTTACCTCAGCTTGCTTATCTATGCAGCAAGCTTCCTCCAACTACTCCTTTCCTTTCCCCAGATCCTTGAAATGAACATCCAGACACCAGAGGGGGAACAGAAGAGGGCAAGCCTATCCCTCTTCTCTGCCTACCCCCACTTATAAATAATCCTACTCCCCACCAACGAAAAGAAGGAGGGTGGGTGGGTAGCAAGTTCACGCCAAATATGATTGCTTGACCCAACTACGCTAGCCTAAACCTCTTAAGCCCCACCCTATCATTATATCATTTCCTCCCAACCATCCCTGCCTCCACTTAACCCTTTCACCTCCCCAACCCACTTAACTCCCCCTAATATTAACCCCCCCCATGAAGATGTCCCTGGACAACTTAGTTTGTTGCCAAACTTAATTTGTCCCGGTCCCCTTCAGTAATACACATCACACCAAATGACATTCGATGGCCTTTATTAAATTTCCATAACATAGCTTTGATCACCAACTTTATTAATTACAACTATTCATGATATAATTCTAAATACAGCATAACATCATTGTAATGTTAATCAGGGCAGCGTACCTACTCACCCTGCCCCAGTAAGCAGCGCCCATACCTCTACTCACTTACTTTACTTATAAAGCAGTGTCCCATCTAACTTCATACACCATTCCTTGAAATGTTAATCAGGGCAGCGTACCTACTCACCCTGCCCAACAAGCAGCATCCATACCTCTGCTCGCTTACTTTACTTATGAAGCAGAGTCCCAACTCACTTCATACACCATCCATTGAATTTCCTTCCACCAAATTAGCACCATCCTTACCTCAGCTTGGTTATCTATTCAGCAAGCTTCCTCCAACTACTCATTTCCTTTCCCCAGATCCTTGAAATGAACATCCGGACATCAGAGGGGGAACAGAAGAGGGCAAGCCTATCCCTTTTCTCTGCCAACTAGCCTGACCAGGCTGTTCCCACTCCCTTCTACCCAAAATTGTTAAACCCACTACTTCCCATAAAGGGAAGGGGCAAGCCAAACATTTGGTGTACCCATCATTTGTAAAGCACCTTAAAATCCCATCATAAATCCACCTTGCCATACCATCACTGAAACAGACCCTAAGGAAACTTAACTAAAGTAGAATTACCGTGACTACACTGTACCACCAGAATATCCACCAAGAGAATACATACCCTTTATCCCGCTTCTTTCAGATCATGAAATCATGACACAACCTGAATGGATTGACAACCTGTAACCACAAAACCACAAACCTTAACCCCTTGAACTCAAACTGACACCCATACAAAACTAGTATCAAGTCTCACACCCAGGACCCTGTCGATTGTAGCATAACCTTATTTGTTGGAAAGCCAGCACCCCTTGACCCAGTTCCAGCACCCCTTGATCCAGTTCCTGAAAATACTCAACCATGAGTACTCTATGTGCCCAGCCATAACACACCCAGTTCACTCATTACCAAACCATCTTAATCCCAATTTGCCCGTGGTCTCTCCTCAAAAGCCCTCTTTCTTTATATTACTTATACAAGTAGAAGGTAATTAAGACCTGTCTTACAACCACCTTATCCTGCAACCAAGCTTCCTTTAAACCTTCTAACTCCCCCGTAACAACACACCCATTCTATAACTACCCCAACACAGTCACCTACCTACCATGCATCATAAAACCCTACCCACAAAATTCACCCAAACCCCATGTGAAATGATCCTTGTGCTACTCAGTAAAACCTTAACCTGGTATGTAACATTAACACTACCTACTCAAGGGACAAATTTGTCACCCCACAGATACCACCCATTAGGAACAAACTCCAGCACCTCATTGTCCCTTCCCCCACATATGCTTCAAACAACTGGCTTAGTGAATACAACCACCCCAAAGCTCCCAGAAAGCAAGGATTGAACTTCACTGACTTGCAAAATCCAAATAGCTGTAGCCAAATAAGTTCCTGTGCTCCTATGAATATCGTAACTCAACTCATCCCGTGGGATCCCCACACTCCCCATCACCATGCCCATGTTTTCCCTTTGACCCTCCTACCTACCTCTTCCTTGTGCCCTAACCAATGCAATAATCAGCTCCCATTAATCAAATGCAGAGCTCTAACATGCCTTACTAAGGTGATTACTCAGACCCTCCTTATACCCCATTCCAGTGGCAACATCCATCCTATCAAAACATCACCTTTCAAATCCCCTTTCAAGCTACCACATGATGCTGTCTGCACTTCAGCAGTCTTTAAAGAAAAGAAAACAATAAATTCTATGCACACATATCAATTACTTAACATGGCAGCACTGACAAGGACCACTGCCACAGTTCAAGTGTTTGCCAAACTCTGCAGCAAAATATGACACAAGCACCTTTTTTTATGTATACTATAACTCAAATCCACTTGAACAAGACTGATAATTGCTATCCAAAGAAAAGAGCCAAACTTGTCTAGCTTATAACCATCCCCGAGCCAACTACCTGAACCCCGTCCACCTTGCCGTGCCTAAATAAAATGCATTACCTGTAACCTCATCAAGCCTGCTGCAGAACCCAGACTCTTACCTTTGGCCGTGGCTGTTGCTCTCTTTTACTATTAACTGTAAACGCACAAAAAAGGCCAACTTTCAACCTTAATCTAACATACAGAACAGTTAACAGAGCAAATTGTACAGCCAATTAACCCTGAGCTCAAAAGTCAAATGCCTGTCCTTCTCTGACTAGCAGTGCAAATCCTCTACAAAAACTCAACCACTTTGAAAACCACTTACTTCCGTCAGTGTTGCCCACTTGTGTTCCCATGTGTAACCTCCTCGCTCGCCACTGCTTCCATCATCTGTGAATTCACTGTGTATCGCCACAACTGGTGCTTGGCACACCATCATCTACAAAGAGAAAGAGAAAGTAAGCCCTCTAATATGTAAAGAGAAAGCTCCACCTTATACCCTCCTATTCCATATTACATCTGCAGCGTTCCAAGACCCCATCTGCAAGAAAGAAAAGACACTGAAATCATCCAAACTACATAACACACATTCCAAGACATCTTCAAGGATGACCTATCCTGCCAACCTGGGAAGAAATGTACCACTGCTACTCACATGTATAACAAAGCAGCCATAACTGAAGCTATGCCTCCAATGACGCTATCAAATAATTATGATAAATTTAACTACCTGTCGAGTACATAACTTCTGGCCACAAACCCAGGTTTCTAATACATAACCTTCCTTTAAGTGGATGTAGAATAACATGCATGTAATCATTTCCTAGAACCCACCTATACATTAAATTAAAATACAAAGCCCTATGATACAAGTAAGCCCTATACTAATCCAATTAAAATGTTAAGATATTAAGGCTTAAAACTTAAGCTTCAAAATAAAATAATAATTTTTTCCACCTATGTACATAAAGAAGGCTTCGAATCCACTCTTTCATGTAATGCAAAACATTTAAGAATTTCCTCTACAAAACATTAAATTTGCTTTCTTATTCATAGGTTCCTGTTTTACTTCAGTTTACCTAAAAGAATTTGCTCCTCTCTTGAAGTTCAGACTATAATATTCAAAAATTTCTGCACAAGGAGCACCGGCCAGAATTAATGCCTAATCAATTGCAAGGGCAGTACTCAGCAACAAGGATTTGTCTATACTTAACAGGCTTAGAGTCAAGAAACCTTTCTCTCTGTTCAGCAATAAACACAGACACACATATACCTGCATCACGAAACATGGTGCAGCATCCTATTAGAACCTGCTTCAATGACCTTACTGCCCTTAAAAAGGGCAAGCAGTACAGGCCTGGAAGCCGTGTGACCCAACCTCCAAGTTTAAGATCTTTTTTTTTTTACTTGACATTCACAAAGATGTAATAGGAATTCTGATCACCTACAGCTTCCCCTAGTCAGTCAACCATAATCATGTATCCCTGTTCATCAAATGCAGCCTTCCTATCTGCCCTGTTTCATAGACTGCAGTTTTACCTGACCTCATCTTTTCTGCATTGCTAGTAGCCTTCACATTGTGCATTCACAGCAAACTGGCACTCTATTTCATTCATTTATCTGTCTTATTAAACAAAGCACCATTTCTTTCAGTTTGGTCAGGCCATCCGGACAAAGCAGACTAGGGACAAACTTTAATTATTGTTCTTACAAACTTAGATAGTTGACAGAATGGGTTATGTATTAGCCTGAATTGTCTGAAGGGTATGAAGTCTAAAACTCAAATGACTGACCTCATTTCCTAACTTCAATCTTTGCCACTGATTTGCCAGAAAACCACCAGTTTTATGAAATGGACCAACACATAAGGTAAAATCTGTACAGTTGAGAGGTAATCAACCACCCCTCCCCCAATGGTTACCCTACCCACTGCGCCTGTGCAGAAGCAGCCGTTCTTCACCAGTACCTCAAAGCCCATGACATTAGCACTGAACCAACCACTACCAAAGTAAAATGAGTCAGCATCATCTCAAAATAAGGGACACATTACAAAACCAAGTCCCAAATAACTTGCAATATCAGTCATAATGACAACCACACAAACCAGCCAGCCCTGTATAAAACCCCTACCTGGATAAGCACAAAAGTTATTGAACCATGCTTACCCACTAATATAATGCCCAGTTCCAGACATATAAAAAAACTCTACACACTCCCCTTCAACTGAGTGTTAGCACTGTGCATGCACAGCAACCGTTGTTAGCTCACCCTCATTGAAGCCCGCGAAAACCCCCTGACTGCGTCAGCCAAATACAATATCTCATCTCGTACCTGGGCCAAGAAAGCCAAACCAAGGGCCACATCGCTGTCTAAGTCCACAAAGTGCCCAACAACCGATGATAGAAGGACACAACCCCACAACAAAACCCTGGTGGCTCCCCACCTCCAATGACAACCACACACACATCCACAACCACCTGGGACCGACGAGCCCACCATCCACCAACAACCCAAAGCCTACCCGCTCCTCTGCAACCCCACCAGTCGCCATGGACGTGACTTCACCAAAATGGAAAAAAGTCCCAGCCAAGGGCAGAACCCAGACCCAAAACAGGCACCATGCAAGCATCCTTCATATAATCTCAAGATCCGCTAGAGGAATGACCTCAACCTTAGCATGATGCGGGTACTGCTTGAAACTAATGAGTTGCTACCTCAAAACTGCAACACCATGCAGCAGACCCAAGCCATGTGGCACCAACCCACTGTTCGCATGAGGAGAGTTTCAGTCCATTGCATCCCTTGTCATACAACCCACCATTCGCATGGCAAGGGATGCAATGGACTGAAACTCTCACTCCAGGGCATCCCACAACTCACAGCCAAACCTGCGAAAGGTCAACCGACCAACACACGAGCAACCAAACAGTGCATATCTCCAACTCCTCTCCTATTCTGCAAGAAACCACAGTCAAAAAGGCAAGCAACCAAACTCGCCTACACAAAACTTGAACTCCACTAGCCAACAAATTACAAAATGGAGATGGAACCACACCATTGCCAATCCAAGGCTTTTTCTCTCTTTTTTTTTTTTCTCCTGTCCAACAAATGAAGCCAACGCAGACAGCACATGTGCCCTACTCCCACCACCACACAGCACCCTCAAACCCGCGAATGCAACCAGCGCACATCAAAGACGGACCAGCACCACTTGGGAACCAACAGGACAGCAGTTAGGAAACACCCCGTCACGAACTCACACCTCTCCAATGCAGGCGGAGATCCAAACCGCAACACGATAACAAACCTCTGACCCCAAACCCAGAACCAGGAGCAGTTCACCCACTGCTCCTACAAGGCCAGCAAACAACAGACCGCACCAGCACCACCCTCCCAAAGGACAGCCCCACCACACAGTTCCACTCAAACCCCCTGCCATCGAAACCATGAAAAAAAATACATATACCATAAAGCACTACTACCAACCCCATCAGCGACCACCACACACCTCCCCCACACCAACCAGGGCCCACCTGACCACAAACACTTCCAGGTCATCACGGGCATAGTACTTGCTGTAGCAAGTTCACGCCAAATGTGATTGCTTAACCCAGCTACACTAGCCTAAACCTCTTAAGCACCACCCCATCATTATCTCATTTCCTCCCAACCATCCCTGCCTCCACTTTACCCTTTCACCTCCCCAACTCACTTAACTCCCCCTAATATTAACCTAACCCACCCCATGAAGATGTCCCGGGACAACTTAGTTTGTTGCCAAACTTTATTTACCTCTAATACAAGAGGTTTTAAAGAATCACTCAGTGGAAAATCTAGCTTGGCTAGGTTTTCCTTGTAGTTGTTACCGACTGGTTTGTGTGTGTGACCTGGTTACTCATTGTTAGTTGGGACATTTTGCAGACACCCCAATAGTTATGGACATCAGCTTGGTATGACAACCCTTTGTTTCCAAAGGGTAGCTAAACAATCCACTTATGCTATGTTGATGAGGCCATAAGAAGACTGAAACATGCATGTCCACAGTTAGTGGGATTTGGCTTTATTGGCTTGAATTTGTCCATAGTAAACTTTAAAGAGAAAAAATCATGGGCATTCAAAACAGCTATATAGCTGAAACACCAAATGCTCTATTTGTTTCTGTAAAAAAAGAAAAAGGTCAGGCTCTAGGGTCACTGGAAATGGGGTCAAAGGGAAAGAGTGAATCTTATATTAATGGTTGGCAGCACTAGCAGTTGCTTTTGATGCTTGAGTTACTGAATCTGACTCAGTTACTCATACATTCAGTTTTCAAGGAGTGTAGAACATGGAGTGGCAGCCAGAATCAGATGCATGATTAATTGTACCAAGATCTTTGAAAAACGTCTCAAAGTTTTTGAGCTTCTGCTGATGTAAAAAAGATCCCACTTCCTATCAGCTGCTGAAGCTGCACTGTTTGTTTTGGGATGTCTTGCATGACAGGTATGCTGCATGCTATGACTCATGTTCTGCGGTTTAGCTAATCTGTATGCCATGGCTCAGCTTCACATATGTGCTGAAAGGGAGCTTTGTTGAGGAGAATGCAGTGTCAGCGATTTTATTTTTTACTTATGTTCTCATTTGGTGGCTGAGTAAACAGTACTAAATGGAGACAACAAATACACAAACTTGGACCAAATATTCATATGATTGTAAAACTAATCACAGTTAGTGTTTTCATCTCTTAGTGATGAGATGTCATTATATTTTCTTAGCTTGGTAGAAAAGGCCAGCTAATTAGGGACATGAGTTCTGCCTGTAGACTTCATAAGCAAACAAGGATTCTCATTTGACATTTATACATAGATCAGAAGTATTTGCTTATCAAACACACTGGGAGGGGTTAAAAATCTGATTTATTTTTTTCAGATGTGCATCTGTAACTTGTTGGACATGATCAAGTTGAGCAAGACACTTACTCATTGTCAGTTAATATACTCTACAGATTTAATCACAGGTTTTATAAGAAGTGCTGAAAGCCATTGAATGATTGTTTACTTTCAGTTTGTTTTATAATCAAAGAGTCCAAAGGGCCTACAACTATAAAGACAGTGCTTAGTGGGCGTTGAATGTAATTATTGTAGTGCAATGCATAGCATGATAAGAGACATTATTTTATAGCTTTCTACAGAGGAAAGTGATGTTTGTTGTAAGGGGAAACACATTGTACCACACCCACTGTTTACATTTACAGAGCATAACAAATCTATTTAAAATGTTTTGTTTGTTGTCTGAATGTTCACTAAATCCTTATGTTTAAGCTTGTAAGAAATAATGCAGAAGTGTGATTTATAAAAGATGGTGCAGAACTGTTCTTCTTTCACCATTTTAATTCAGAGAATGGGTACAATAAGGGCAAATGCAAACATTCAGTGATAATAAGCACTTGTCAGTGATGAGTGCTACATAAAGGCATGTGTTCAGTCAACTGTAAATTTAGTTGTTCATTCTTTCCTTTATTGATTTATGGTGAGTACATCTATTGGGTCTATTTCACTTCATCAAATGTCTATTCAACGAATAGCCATTCATTGAGCACTTATTTAGCAAAGACTCTCTTCATCGAATGGCAAATTTTAAGTAGAGCAACCAAGCAGTTGATCAACCAAGTGACTGCAAAAAAAATTAATTTAAAGCCTGCCAATGTGGGGGCCTATGCCCCCACACCCTGGAATGTGGGTGGCTGCACCCCTACACCCCCTCTAACTAAATATACCAACTCTGAGATCACACTATAGTGAGGAAAAATGCAAATTGCAGATGGTGGCCAACTGCTGGTTTGACCTAGTTAAAATTTGCCATTCAGTGAAGAGCGGCTTCTCTAAATAGGTGTTCAATGAATGGCTATTCGGTAAATAGCCATTCGACAAAATAATATAGACCCCCCCATCTATTAAGTTATAACCCATTTACAGCAGATATATAGTAGAAAAGCTCCATAATTGCAAATTGAGAGTGCAATAAAGTATAAATGAGCATTCTGGGTATCCTGGTTCATTGCATTACATGGTATAAATAACTCTAATTTTAAGAAGGAAAAGAAAGCTTGTCAAGCTCAGAATGAATCTTTAGTTAAGATACTTGTCCAAGCTTATTTTGGATGTATTTTCAATAGCTTTGACACATCTCAGGGCTAAGATGGCTAAGCTCCGTGGATCTAGTTTTGGTCTCTGGCCCAGAAATTGTAGTTTATTGGCCGTTTGAGCAGTTTTTCCATCCCTTTCAACTTTCTGGTTTAAAAGCCCATGTTTGCATTGTTTTGCACTTGTTTAAGCCCTGTAGATCCAGATTTGGCATCCTGCAGACTATAAGAGCTACAGGAAGGAGAAAGAGATACTCTAAGTGCCTCCATTTTGATTTTTTCATAATTTACTGCTCTCTGCACTTGTTTTTTGTCATTTTTAACTTATCTGCATTTATTTCAACTGCATTTGCCTTAATATTGCTACACACTCAAGTGTGCTAGCTTGTACTGCATTTAAAGTGTTTTTGCTGCTGTTTTAACTACTTTTCTGCAAAAAAAAAAAAATAAAAAAATAAAAAAGTTCTAAGCTTGTTTCCCACCTGTCCTGTAACTAGTCTAGTCCAGATACAGATTTGCTGTATCCAGGACTGTTTTGTAAGTTTTTGAGCCATGCAGACCTTTCTGTGTTGGAGGGAAGACTTCTGGCTTATCAGAAGGAGTTGTAAGCACTAGGTAGCCTATCAATCACAAGATGGGTGGTTTCTGGCCCACAAATTGTAGTTTATTGGCTGTTTGGTCAGTGTTTCCATGTCTTTCAACATTCTGGTTTAAAAGCCTGTGTTTACATGGGTTTGCGCTTGTTTAAGCTCCATGGATCCATTTTTGGTGTCCTGCAGACTAGGACTGTTTTGTAAGTTTTTGAGACCCCAGACCTTTCTATGTTGGAGGGAAGCCTTCCAGCTTATCAGTGGTAGTGGCAAGCACTAGTTAGCCTATCTACCTTAACAGGAGTGGTTTCTGGCCCAGAAATTGTAGTTTATTGGCCGTTTGGGCAGTTTTTCTGTGTCTTTCAATTATCTGGTTTAAAAGCCTGTGTTTACATAGGTTTGTGCTTGTTTAAGCCCCATGGATCCAGTTTTGGCATCTTGCAGACTAAAAGATCAGCAGGAAGAAGAAAAGAGATACTCTAAGTCCCTCCATTTTGATTTTTTCATACTTTACTGATCTCTGCACTTGTTTTTTTCTCATTTTTTAATTTATCTGCATTTGTTTAAACTGTATTTGACTTAATATTGCTACACACTCAAGTGTGCTAGCTTGTACTGCATTTAAACTGTTTTTGCTACTGTTCTAACTGCTTTTCTACAAAAAATGTTATAAGCTTGTTTCCCACCTTTCCTGTAACTAGTCTATTCCAGATACAGACTGGCTGTATCCAGGACTGTTTTGTAGGTTTCTGAGCCACCGCCAGATCTTTCTGTGTTGGAGGGAAGCCTTCTAGCTTATCAGTTGGAGTGGTAAGAACTATGTAGCCTATCTAACCACAAGAGGAGTGGTTTCTGGTCCAGAAATTGTAGTATATTGGCCATTTGGGTATTTCTTCCATCTCTTTCAACTTTCTGGTTTAAAAGCCCACGTTTTCACACTGTGCAGCAGTGCTCAGCTGAGGTAAACTATTACCAGTGGCAGAAAGTCTGGTCTTCAGTTTTCCCTTTAGAACGTGCTTCTTCCTTTACTTCTTGCACTTCAATTAGCGTAATCGGCTAGCACTTTAACAGGTGTGTGTAGCATTTATTGTAGCACACTTTGGTGCTATCAGCACTAGCTGTTCCTATATAATAACAGCACCAGTACTTATTAGTTATGACCACCCCTCCTGGTATGATTGTAGGGCAATTTCCTGTGCTTTCCCCTGCTAACCTGGTGCACTTGGGCATTCTGAGACAGTGTGGTAACTGTCTAATGTACACAGACAACCCTCTCCTCTTACCTCCCAACACTCATACCTAACTGGAAGCAGCGCACACTCCAACCAAGACCGGACTAGCTGGTCAAGAGAAGAAGGTCAACACCTGCAACTCATTACATAGAACACACAGCCCTCCAAAACACCAACCATCACAACCCACACATAGAAACACAAACCATACACCCACCTTCGTGGAGTCTCTCACTAAAAATTTACCCAGACAACAGAGACTCCCAAGACAGAAGCGCACTCGACCACCACAACACAACACCACACCAACCCCAGAACACATAGCTCACCACTACACTGTAACCCCTCAACCCAAGCCCATAAGACAAAACACTTTGCCCAATGTACTAATCATAGGAGTCTCAATTGTGAGGCACACTGATGTCCCACTCACTAGGTTGAACAAGGAGAAGGTGACAGTCAGTTGGCTATCAGGTGCCAGGATCTACCACGTAACACATGCACTCAGGTCACTACACAACAAGTACAAATATGACTCAGTCATTGTCCATGTGGATGTGAATGACCTGAGACGTACCTCCCTGGATTACATGAAAAGAAATGTGATTGAACTCTCAGATTATGTGGCCCAGGTAGCTATGACCCTAGCCCTGAGCAGTATTCTACAATCACCCAGAATGATACCACCGTATGAGCAGAAGATGATTGACTTCTACAATTCGCTAAGTTTCTGGTGACATTCTAAGTGGATCCAGTATCTGTCAGCCTGGGATGACATGATCGACAGACCTCGATGCTTTGCCAAGATGACCTGCATCTGTCACCCCTGAGCTTCCGGGTACTGGCTAAAGCTTTTGCCACCCCTATAGTGCCTTTTTTAGGCAGTGTTCCAAAGACCAAAATTCCACCATAACTGCTACAAACAAATGCAATCTGAGGGTCGTGCTGCTCAGTGCTAGAAGTCTAAGTCTGAAGTTGCACTCGCTCGAAGATCTCCTCAAAATGGAGAATGTTGACATCTGTGCTGTAATGGAGACCTGGTTTAAAGAAGCAGAAAGCACTCCTGCGCTCCCAGGCAACAACTCATTCCATACCTTTCAGCCTCCAGAATACAGCCGGAAGCTCCAAAGGCGGTGGTGTCTCCATATTCTTAAAGGATATGCACACCTCTAGCTGGTAGCATATGACATACTTCAGGTACAACTAACACTGGGTCATAGCCTACTACAGAAACCCAAACATGTCCCTAGACTCTCACTCCAACTTCCTAAGCACCCTGGAAACTATCAAGGTCCAACTCAGTACTCTCACACTGGGTGACTTCAACTACCCCTGCATCAACTAGGAAAACTATTCAAGTACCAATGTACAGGCCCAATGTTTTCTGGAATTTCTTAATTCCAATGCCCTGGACCAGCTCTTTCTGACCCCCCACTAGAGGAAGCAACATCCTCAACCTGGTTATCACCAACATCGTACACCATTGTTGCACACCTATAGTCAGTTCCTCCCTGGTTAAATCTGACCACAGGCTGATCACCATGGAAATCTCCATCTCACCTACACCCCCCACTAAGGTGACCATTCTGAAAAACTTCTCTAAAGCCAACTTTGGGCTCCTAAAAACAGAGGTGGCTAACTTCTCAACACCCATGCCAATGGAAAATAGCTGTATAACTGCCAAATCATGCACCAGTGCACTGTACGAGCATGTACACAAATGCATGGACCTTGCCATACCAAATAGAACTGAGATGCTCTCCTCCAAAAAAAGGAAGCCAGTCTGGTGGTCCCCAGCCATCAATAAACTCTACAACAGAAGGAAGAAACTGTTGCAGAAAAAAATGAATTCACAAGACTGGAAAACCTCCCTTATCAGTCTCAACAAAAAGCTTATCAAACCTTTAAAACCAGCTATGAAGGCAGAATTGCAGCTTTCTATAGCTATATCAAAAACCTCAAAGGCAATACCCAGATTTGCTCTGAGTTATTGCACAATGGCACCTCCTACACTGAGCAACAGATATAACTGGCTGACAGATTCAATGTCAACTTTACCCCTCTCTCCCCTGCAAGGGCCCAATCACAATACCAGAAGAAAGCCTGGTACCCACCATTTCTGCAGCACAGATAAAAGCTGCATTGTCCAAAGCCAAGAATACAGCATCTATGGGACCTGATAATATCCCTGGCTGCATCCTGCATGAGCTACAGAACAAACTGGCACCAAATCTGTGTGCCCTGTTCAATCACAGCCTTAACTCAGGCTATGTCCCCAGTGAATGGTGCACTTCTACAGTCATCCTGTTCCATAAAGGGGGACTACAGACCCTGGGAACTATCACCCCATTAGCCTGATGAGTCTGGTATGCAAAGCTATGGACTACCATCATGGATCTGCTTAACAAAGATATAGGCAATCTCCAAACTCTTGACCCCACGCAGTTTGGCTTTGACAAGGGGAAATCCTGCCTGCTGAACCTAGTTGACTTCTTTGAGGCAGTCACCAAGGCTGTGGATGAGGGTAAGGCAGTGCATACAGCCTACCTTGACCTGCTCAGGTATCATTGATAAACTCACCAAACTAGGCATCAATCCTTACATCACTAGGTGGGTTGTAAACTGGCTCACAGACAGGACTCACAGAGTGAAAGCTGCAGATTCCAAGTCAGACTGTCGAACAGTCATGAGTGGAGTCCCACAGGGATCGGTCCTGGGCCCTCTCCTGTTTGGCATCTACTTCTCAGAAGTCCAGGCCAACACAGAAAGATTCTGGCTGACCAAATTCGCTGATGACTGCAAGCTAGGAGTCATTATCAACTCCCCAAGTGATGCAGACATCCTACAAAAGGGCGTCTCTGAGACCAATGACTGCTGTCAGAACCATGGCCTCAAGCTTAACGCCAGAAAATGCGTTATCATCCCCTTTGGAAAAAACTCAGTTCCCATGAATGACCACGTTGATGGGAGCCCACTTAACACTGAAGGGGCCATAGGAGATCTGGGCACCCAGGTCAACAGCCACCTCACCTTCGACTACCACATTGCCATTGTGGTCAGGAAATCCTTCTACGTGGCACATCTTATAACCAAAGGTTTCGCATCCAGGAAGAAAGAGGTCATCATCCCTTTCTACTCATCCCTCATTAGACCAGTCATCAAATATAATGCCCCATTTGGCATATACCTGACCAGACATCTGCAACAGCTGGAGAGGCCAAAAAAGTACCCCGCAAAAAGAATCCTAGGCCTTAAACACGTGTCCTACATGGACAGATTCAAAAAACTTCAGCTGTTCTCAGTATCTTATCGCCTACTTAGAAGTGATCTCTGCTTGACTTACAAAGCCATGTCTGACCCAGCCCTACTTAAATGCTACACCTAAAGAAATCCCATTTCCCCAGTGTCACACTCTCCAGAGATCACAACCTCATTATCACAATTAACAGAACATGCTGGAGGGACAGGTTCCTCTCCCAAAGACTCCCCATTACTCTGGAATAAGCTTCCCATTCATGTCAAGCAGAGCACCTCACTGGACCTCCTCAAGAGAAACATTGATGAGTGGGTGGGTAACAGAAAGTTCACTCCAGGGATCATTCCAGTTGCCCTACTGGATATGGGCACTGTGAACTAATGTCGGGTGGCATGGTGCCTGGGCAAATTTTTTTTGGGCTAGGCTTATAAAGGCTCCAGGACCATTAGCCTAGTACACATCTTTGAACCTATGAACCTAAGATGTTTGGGACATTATGTGACAACAGTAGCCCCTGCATTCAAACATGCAGTCCATACTTCTCTACTTCAGGACTTACTGTGAACAGTGTTTGCTGTGCTAGTCCTTCCAACACATCTCCTACCCAACTCATTACCTGTTCATTTAAGGAATATAAACAAGTTTCCCCAATTCCAAAAGCAACTTAAACAGTTATTATCTAATAAATCTAAGTGCATCTGTCTTACTCACAAAGGTTAAACAAAGCAATACCTTACAATAAGTCACTTTACTGTACATTATTTGGAATTTCTTTCCTAACAGATTGAGTGCTATGTAAAATTTAAACATTTTTATTATATATATGTATTATATGATGTAGTCTCCCCACCTCAAAATTTTGTATGTTTCACAATTATGCATTGTTTTCTCTCTACACAGACTTTTGTTGTGAATTCTTATAGTAAGGTATAATGGCATTTTCTGTATGTCATGTAGACTTCTCGGTCTGAACCGGATTGCAAAGTTCATAGGTGATTACTAGGCTAATGACCCTCTGGGGGACTTTTAAAGCCTAACTCTGTTTTCCAAATGTATCTGACAAGTTTTGATACCCTAGGGTTATTTTAAGGGGTATATGTAGGCTTGGCTATGGGTGGTCAAGCATTTACAGGCTGCCTCTGTTTAATAAATTCATAGGTATCAGACCAGGGGTAAATTTCCAATAACCCATCCAGCGTTCTAAGTTACGCTTAAACTGTATTAGTGAAGAGCTCTGCTTCGCATGGATGGGAAGCCGGTTCCAGAGAATGGGTAGTTTCTGAGACAGATACCTGTCCCTCAAACCTATTCTATTTATTTTGCAGGCAAGGTTTGAGTCCCTAGATTGAGTAAATCTGATGCTATTTGCTATGTGGATGTGTAGCAGAATTAGGGAATGCTTTGTAGGCCAGGTATAGATTGCTTCTCAGCAGTACAGGGATATGGCTTTAAGGTAGCCCGAGTAGAACATGTTACTTACACTGTGTATTCTTTTGTGAGGAACTACTGTGAACAGTCCAGTTGTTGCATGTGCCTGGTCAGGTACATACTGAAGGAGGTGTTGTATGCAATGACTGGTCTGGTGACAGCTGAGGACAGAGGAACACTGACATCATTGGAACTAAATGCCATACCCATGCATAACAAACTAAAATAAACAGTCCTCCTGTTTGGCAAAATAAAAAAAAAGTTTGCCTTCTAGAGTATTTCAGTAGTATGTATGTATGTATGTATGTATGTATTTATTTATTTTATTGCATTTGTTTACTGGGATAGTCCACTGGGCCTTAGTGAGTCCATTTTCAGTGGAGGCCTGGGGAGAAAAGCTCCACAATAAATCGCATACAATAGATCAACATGTTCAGTTACATACATTGTAGGAGTAACAGTTCCATATCAGGTAGATTAGCATATAATAGTAAATAACAGTATAAAGGATATTGTGGCCGGTGTAGTAACCTATGTCAGTAGATTAGGTTCAAGCAAACCTAGTATCAGTAATTATTAGTTGTGATGTCCACTGCCAAATATAGGTGAGCAAATATAACAGACACTTAAGAGGGTCATTTGTGACAGAAAGTTATAACAAAGTGGTAAATAATAAAGGTGTGAAACATAGTATTAGAAGAGGGAGTCAGGTTTTGGGAGGTAAAGTTGTGGCACATGTGCCCTGCCAAAAAGAGGAGAGGTGTAGTCCCAGGGATTTTTTAACGAGAGCAGCATTGCTGATAGCCCTGATTGAAGGTGGGAAGGCGTTTCATAGTTTTGCAGTAGTACAGTCCCCTTCTCTTACACTGGCTGCCAGTGACATACAGTTCCAATAGTAATTATCAGTATCTTTTCTCCTGCAGATAGATTTCAACGTTTTCTAGAAGAAAGCCTAATTCACAGCTGTGTAACTTACTGTGAATGGAATTCGGAGTTCATATTATATCAATGGCAACCCGTCAAAGCAAGGAACTAAAATTTGTGCAGAGAGTGGTGCATGTTTAAAATTCATTGACTAAGGACATCTTTGTAACTGAGCAATTGGAAGAATATTATGCTTCAATGGACAGGAGTCAATTTTGGTCATATCACTGGACAACAGTGAGCAGACCAAGCCAAGTCTTCGACTCCAAATATTTTTGGATAGTAATCTCTGTTCAACTCCTTTGTCAAAAGTTTGGAAGCAGCAGCAGAGATCAGTTTACTTACGAATGAAGCTTTAGTTAAAAAGGGCATGATCTTATAAACTAATAACTGGAGATATTTACAAGCATTGTTTGCTCTGATAAAAGCTCAGGGATGCAAAAATAAGTATCTCTCACCAGACTATTGCTAGAAGAGTTGAAGCCTCAGTATCCAATATTGAGGAAAAAAATGAAAAAAGGTTCATAGGTTGCAAAGTGTATAGTTTGCATCTTGATGAAACCACAGATGCAAGTGACAAAGCTCAGCTTGCTATCTTTGAAAGAACTATAGCATAAAATATTGTTATTAAGAAGGAACTTCTTAAACTGTGTCCCATGAAATGCACAACAAAATGAAGATAGATATGTGAAGAGGTAATTAAAGTTTTGGATGCATTTTATTTGCCTCTAATTAAATTGTATTTTTAACAACAGATAAAGTACCATCTATAATAGTCAAAAATAATTGTTCTGTACCATTAATGCATAGTTCTGTGCTTCGTAATGTCATAGAAGTATAGCTAGGGTGGGATTAAGGGCCCTGGCATGAGGGGTTAAGGGTCATGACCTCTCAGTCAGCAGTGGAGTACCCGTATTAATTTCAGTATCAGCATTTCTATATGCGAATATGAGAATGAATTCTGATACTGCTTCTGCAGTCAAGACCGAAGAGCCTTCGGTACTTTGTGTGTGATTTAAGTCCTTGCAAATACAAATATAGCAATCAGTTTGCTACAGATTTAAAAGAAAACTTTTTTTTTGTGAGGAATGAGGCTTTCTTTCCTGCTTTTTTTTTTTTTTTTGCTCCCCAACTTAGAACTGAGGGATGCCAGAATGGGGATTGGTACTAGCGCTAGAGGATATATTTACTGTTCTGTGAAATTAATATCTACCACTATGCTAGTCAGAAGAAATAGCAGTTTGCAAACTCTTGAAATGCAATATATAATGGAAAATGCAGTTTTAAAAGAAACTTAACATGGTTTCAAGTGTCTGGTTTAGAAACTGAGTCTGAATAAGTCATTTATTATACTCAAGTAGGGTTTCACTCTAACCTCATTCTAAGTACTTTGTGAAGCATCAAAGCATTCATGACAGAGAAAGAAAATAAATAATAGCCTTTTTTCTATGATAATTTGTGGTTGAAAGATTTGGTATTTACAGTGGACATAACCAAATATTTTGTTGACTTTGAATGTTAAACTTCAAGGAGAAGTCACTGAAGCATGCTGTTTCATTTATCAAAAAATCTGAGCTATTGCAAAACCAGCTACTGCAGAAGAAAGTTGTTCGACTTCCGGCATTACTGACAAGACCTGTGGAAAAAATGTCATACAATAAGTTCTCTGAATTTCTTGTAACCCTGGTAAGTGCAGTTAATTAATGGTTTGTAGATTCAAACAGAATCTTTATAGTATGAACATGTTTAGAAATCCTTTTGTAGTGGATCCATTTATGGCTCCTGAGAAATTCTAAATGGACCTCATTGACCTTTAGCACCAAAGAGAGCTGTTCAATCACAGAGATTTAGAGAAAAATACAGAACTTTTTCTTTAAACTATTGACAAACAATAGCCATGGCGATGCTCACAAGCACAAAAGTATCCTTGACTGGGACTGGGGTATAAGAAAATTTGGAATTATCTTACAGGAGCTAGCTGCAACCCTAATGAACCCAAATGCATCAGTCCAAAAGAGCAAGGAAGAAACGAGCAAAATCTACTAAGAAAAAGCTCAGTTAATATAGTTTTTGAAGACAGCACGTTCTTCTGCATCCCTACCCCAAATGGAGGACTTCACCTATCATAGCACCCATAAGATGCTAACTTCATGATCACACAACTGTGGGGAAAGAGACATGCCCAGCAGTGATGTAAACACAAGCTGAATGAGCTGTGATTTCATAGTAAATTAATTTGATAGGAAAATTAGTCAAGGAAAGATAATTTTGGGACAACAGTTCAGAAGAGAGAAAGTTCAACCAGTTCTATGCTAACCACATGTAGGATACATTCATAGTATATGTATATAAGCTGCTACTATGGCAAATTTATAAGATGGATTTTATACCAGAAGCATTTCTGTCATATCAGACAGAGTCCACCTGATAGCTGGTAATGTCAATTTCCACATAGGAAAAAAATTTGCTCCCTGAACAACAAGCATTGCTATTAACATTACAAGATGGAATCACCTGGATAAAGTATTGCCATCACCAAGTTCAGATATGCAGTGTCAGTGGCACAACAGGTAGCTCACTCACCTTTGATGCAAAAGGCTGTTGGTTTTATTCCCACACCAGGGAGATTGATTGCTGACATTGCAGTGAAGCATAAGGAGATGCTGCACTCCTGAGTGTGCCATCCTTTGAATGAGATGTTAAAAGAAGGCCCTTTTTGCTTGAGTTGTTGGTAGCTCAGATTGATGTAACAGATCCCTTGGCATGTTATCAAAAAGAGTAGGGCTCCTTTAATTATGCTGGTGCTGCGGTAGCATTGTCGCCTCACAGATGGATGTTGTGCTTTATGATTCTCAGCTAGAGCATCTTCTATGTGGAGGCATGTGTGAATGGGCGTACCTTCGTTGAAGGTTGTGCATCAGGGCTGGCAACTCGGCATGTAAAAATCTACTGCCAATCTTTAGCGGACCGGAGTTCCGCTGTGGCGACCCCTAACCAGGAAAAGCCGAAAGACACAACAACAACATTATATGCATTTTTAATTCACTATAACAAAAATATTTACATTATTTACACTTTCACAAAATTCATATAATTTAATTAACCCATTTAAATATATATACTTTACAAACAAAACTTAAAGGATTCCATCATTATCTTCCCAACTCTTATTGCCACACCCATACATGTTTTCTGACATAATTTCTGCCAAATTCCAAATCTTATTATACAAAACTTCTTTCTGTCTTGCTTTCCAAATATTCAAAATAACTCTAAACAACTCACAATCCATACTTTCTACATTGTTGACACCTCTTTCCATAGCAACCACAGATAATTTTCGCATCTAAATTCCCCACCTTTTTAACATCACCTTAAATTCTACAAAGAACTTTTCCACATTTTCCTAACCCTCTTGCAATACAAAAAAAAATGATCTGTTATCTTTAATTCATTATAAAATAAGCAAACTTTTGAGTCATAATTTTCTATATCAAATTCTATGTTAGTGATAATTTATTTATACTTAACTTCCACAAAAGTCTTGGTACTCTAATAATGTTGCAAATCTCTTTCCTTGGACTAAATGGCCATAAAAAAAACTCTTCACTTAAAGAACCTCATGGATTTACAGCATAGCCCTTCGAACAATATCATCAGACCACCCCTTCTAGATTCTTTTATATTCCTAATATCTAAATCCTATAACCTTATCTTCAATTGATACATATCTCACCCACTTTCTCCAGACTTTTCTTTTTTCTTATATTTTTCAACCACTCTCCATATTTGAATTTCATAATTCTTGTACCAAAACCCTACTCTTTATTCTTAAAACCAATCATAATCTTATAAAAACTCAAACATGCAACACACACAAGATTAATAACCTCCCAAACCAACTAAATCCTCACTGAAGTACAGCACTCCCCTTTTCATGGGATTCAACATAGAATCCCAAAAACAAAACAACAAAAAAAAAAAGAAATGCAGCTTGCAAAAGTTCTTTTTTTCTTTTACTGGAATCATACATACGCTAGCCAAATATCAGATTGTCCCTAAAAATAACCAAATAAATCAACAATACTTTCTTTTTATGTAATAACCCAAAATGCTTTCCATACCCTTCTAATTTCTTTATTTTTTCTATCACTCCATTCCACTGTTCTTCAACAACCACTTTTTCCCAAATCTAATATCTAACAAATTTACATTTTTCTTGCTAAATGCTACCCCCTGTAAAGCACATGTATTTCCAAACCCACAAATCTTATTCATAATAATTTCTAATCCTAAATCCCGTAATGTTTCACTGACACAGGTAAACATTTGTCCCATTCACCACTTATTCTTTGCAATAATAATATAATCTGCATAAGAAATATAATTCAGAATACATAAACCACCTTTAACAATATACTTTCCTCCTGCCGAAAAACATATGCCATATTGCATTCACTGCTAAATCAAACAACAAACCACTCATAGGGCATCCCTGCCTTACCCCTCTCTCCATCATAACAGATTTACATAAATATCCATTTACTAAAACTTTCCCAGTAGCATTGCTATAAACTTACATTATCACATTCAATAATCTACCTTTTATTTCATATTCTTTTAAAATATTCCACAAACAATGCTGCTCTAAACAAGCAAAAGCCTTATTAATATTCCCAACCACTAAACATATTCCACTTTCAATATTTAAAATATCATCCAGCACTTCTTTTACCAAAAACAATACATTTTGACTACACATACCCTTAATAACAAACACATCTTCCCATAACACCTCATGCAAAACATCATTTAACCTAACCTGTATAATTTTCATAAATATTTCATGATCTCATTATTAGATGTAATAGGGCTTAATTTTTTTTTTTTAAATCTTCTTTCTCCCCTTTCTTTTTCCATATAGACTTAATAATTCCTTCACATGTCTCCTTATTAGCCTTACCCTTATTCAACCATTCAATAAATACCTTTAACATCAGCTCTTTCTTCCACACCTTCAAATCATTTTACACTTCATAACCTATATAGTCCATACCAGATACAGATTTTGTGTTTACTTTGTCTACTACAAAATCTAACTCACGCAACTTGATATATTCTTCTAATTTACATATTACTTATTCAGAAAATCTTTTAACTCCCCATTTAATTCTTTTACACCCCTCACATTTCTTATTAATTTTTCTAACATATTGTGCTACTTTACATAATTTTTCTTCCTATTTAAATACAATAACACCATCCTTATTTTAACTTCTCTTATAATGCCAACCTAATTTTTAACCATTTTTCCAAAAGCGAAGATACTTCTTTTCTCTTTTTCAAATAATAATTTTTAACTTTCTTTTTTTTTATTTTTCTCTAAAATTTCTCTTTCATTTATAAAAAAAAATTCACACTTGGTCTCTAAAATATACATCTATATACTCTATGGTAATTCTCCTTATCCCTATGTCTTTGTTTCCAATTCTGTTTTTATACTTGTTTTAAAAAAAACAACCCACCATTCTGCCCTAGATTAATAAAGTTCTCTCATAAATCCATGCTCTATCCCATAATATATTTATCTCCTCTTTTAAATCCTTCTTATAAAAAACACAAACCAATCTCTTAATACATTTCCCTCTCTAATTATTTCTGCAGTATAGCCATACTCCATCCATATTACCCTATGATCAGAAAATCCATATTTTAAAAATTCCCCCACCTAACTTATACACTGTCTCAGACATTACAAAATAATCAGTCTCAGTTCTTATGTCTCCTATTTTAAAAATCTGCAAACTATTTCCCTATAAACTTAAGCTACCATATTTAATAACTTCCTATAACTTCCTTCATCTATTCCACCCTTTCTCTAACAACTTCTTAAACAGTTAAAATCCCCCATCACCATTATTCTCATATTAATTACAGTGTAAAGCTTCAGACATTCAAACAACTCTTCCATTTCCTTTACCTTAATATAATAATAAATCCACATCAATCTATATACTGTCATACCATGCCATACCTTACATGGGCAACCATAACCCTCCCTGGCAAAATGACTGCAAAATTCAAAATCCTCACTTCTTCATTAAACAGAAACACTAGAATGCAACACCTATATTTAACTAAATTCCACAAAACATTTCCACCTCAAAGAAAACCCACTTATATCCTATCACTCTCAAATCTAAATTTAGTATCTTGTAAACATATAATAGCATCACACTTGCTGTAGCACAGAAAAACAGAAATTCTCCTAACCCTATTAATCAAACTACTAACATTAATAGAAACTATCCTCAAATTACTCTTTACTTTTCTTTTTAAATTTTAATGAAATATTTTTTTACATTTCCTCTCCCTCTCATTCTAGCCAATATAGAACTTCTTTCTTACATCCTACACTATCCTTTCCTCAGGAGCTTCCCTATCACTCTCAAATTCACCTACACTTTCACCTTCTTCATTTATTAAACTTTCACTTTCTTAATTTACTGCATCTAATTAATCTTGCTTTCCATCTCCCATACGTTTTTCTTTACCTGTATTTATTTCACTCTCACTACTTATACGTTCACTGTTACACTCTTCCCCATCTGTAACTATTTAATCAACATTCAGAACATCCTTAGGAATATCTTTCATCATTCCACTTTCACAATCAAATCAGAAATGGCTCTTCTTCTTACAGTCTACATTATTTCTTACTTATACTCATCATATGCCCTTGCTCACCACATTGTTTGCATCTTACTTTATTACACATATTAATCAAAGTGAAAACTCCCTGCTAATAAAGCTTGCCTTAGAGCCCATGTACCATACTGTATCCTTGTTACCTAAAACATAAACAACACTTGGCACATGCTCACAACATCATTTTCCTTTTTCAAAAAACTTCCACTTCCTTCCATCAATTCCATACCCTCTCATTATTTGTGTTCTTAACAATTATAGAATGTCACGTTCTCAAAAACATTTTTAAATAATAACATTCAATTTTGTCTGTTCTAAATTGTACAAATACTGTTTTGTTTTATCTGTTCCCTTGCCTAGAAAAATGTAATTATTCCATTTAGATTCACACAAATCCCAACACTCTCATACTAGAAGACTTCAACTACCCCTCCATTAATTGGGAAAACTACTCATGCACCAATACACTGACCCAAAGCTTCCTGGAATTCATCAATTCCAATGCCCTGGACCAGCTCATTCTTAGCACCACTCATGGGTGCTGGAACCATAGAGCAAGGGGGAGCCCCACCCACTTTTACTGTTGCAAGCATACCTCCCAACCATACCTTCATTCCCGATTTTGTTTTTACATTTTATTTCATGCTTTTGAGCTGACGTCATCACGTGCGCAATGACATCAGCTCCAGGTGGCTGTTTGAATGAACGGCTGCGAGCGTGGAAAGTTTTGGAAGGAAACAGAATGGAGTTGGCTGCTGCTTGCTTGTGAAGGTATTGTCTGGTTGGAGTGTACGAACAGAGTCTGCTTTCTAAATGATGCCTGAGCTTTTTCCGAACAGAGGTATTTCTGCTTCTTGTGAAGGTATTGTCAGAGTGTATGAATGGAGGTTTATGCAGAAATATTTTCAAACTTCCTTTGTAAAGCCCTTTCTGGTGTCTCACAAATCACAGAAGTAAAGCTTACATGCTTGTAATTTTCAAGATCCTTCCAATTTCTTTTTTTAAAAGATAGTTTCACCTGTGCCTTCCTTTGTATATCTTAATGACTTAATGTCATATCTTAATGACTCTTTAGATAAGTAAAACAAGGGTAATTTATGACAGTTGTTGTCTCACTGAGAACTCTTGAAAGTAATTAATCTGGCACATAAAGCTTATATCACAGTTTTAGCTCTTTCTGCGTTTTCAATTCACCCATTAATTTATAGGTTCTTATTCAGGCCTCAGATGCTTACTGTCCCAATTTTGGTAATCTCCATTAATCCCCCCCTGCAATAAATAGCCCTAAAATTACTATGTCCCACATTTGGCTGCACTTTTTAGATTAATTTAGCAACTCCCTCACCCCAAATGACAAACACATTCCAAGTGCCTTTACAGCTGCATACTTCATCACACAATGAACTTCTTGACTATTAGTGCTAAACAGATGTGTGACATCATGCCCATCCAAGTAAGGAAGACTTGAGCATTTTCTATGTTACTCAGGGGTTCTATTGCCTTTTCTGGATTTATTAGTGTCATGTCTTAACAGAAGCTGTAGGAATTAATTTTCCTTAAAGTAGTAGCACTAGTCAATGCTTTTGTTCTTCCAGGGATTAATTCTTTTTATCTGTGTATAAAAAATATTTGGTTTTTACTTGTCATATTTTGTGTTGTTTATTTTGGCAGTTATTTCTGATGTACTGCAGAAATTAATATAGGAAAAAATAATTAACAGAAGGAACAAAAAACAACAATGTTATGTCTTAAAATGGACAGAAAATAAGGCTAACAGAATGGCTAATTCTTAAACTTGTAGTACAGCTGTAGCATATGGACATTATCAGAGTGACTGAAATTCTAAAAACACACCATGACTGAAAAGTGTACTGACTAAAAGCAGATTTGCCTTCTTCAGCCTCACTATGACCTTGAACCAGTTATTGAGTACAAGTCCCACTTCAGCATGTACTCTAGACATTTTTAACAAGGTATTTCTGCTTTCTGAACTTGAGGTGTGTGTGTGTGTGTGTGTGTGTGTGTGTGTGTGTGTGTGTGTGTGTGCGTGTGTGTGTGTGCGTGTGTGTGTGTGTGTGTGTGTGTGTGTGTGTGTGTGTGTGTGTGTGTGTGTGTGTGTGTGTGTGTGTGTGTGTGAGTGTGTGCGTCTGCCATGCCTGCTGATTTTGTGTCTTTGTTGTGGTAGTAAATAGTTTTAAAAAAATTGCCCTTTTTAGATCACTAAGTGCCCCTCTCACCCTCCCCCCCAGTCTTCAACAGCTTCTGGCACCTCTGCCCCCACTAGAGGAAGCAACATCCTTGACCTGGTTATTACTAACATGGGCAACCATTGCTCTATACCAATAGTCAGTTCCTCCCTGGTTAGATCCGACCGCAAACTAATCACCATGGAAATCCACATCTCATCCACACCCCCTGCAAAGGTAATCACCATGAAAAACTTCTCCAAACCTGACTTTGGGCTCCTAAAAACAGAGGTGGCTAACTTCATGGCACCCATGTTAATGGAAAATAGATGCATGATTGCTGAATCATACATCAATGCACTGTACGAACACGTACATAAATGCATGGAACTAGCCATACCCAACAGAACCAAGACACTCTCCTCAAAAAAAAGGAAGCCAATCTGGTGGTCCCCTGCCATTAATAAACTCTACAACAGAAGGAAGAAACTGTTGCTGAAAAAGGTGAAGTCCCAAGACTGAAAAAACTCCCTTATTTGCCTCAACAAAAAGTTGGGATCCCTCATCAAAACCTCTAAAGCTAGCTATGAAGGCAGAATTGTGGCAGACACTAAAAACAACCACAAAGCCTTCTATAGTTATATCAAGAATCTCCATAGCAATACACAGGTTTGCTCTGAGTTACTTCACAATGGTACCTCCTATACTGAGCCAACAGATATTGCCAACATATTGGCCGACAGATTCAGTGCAACTTTACCCCTCTCTCTCCCTGTAAAGGACCAATCACAATACCACAGGAATGACAGGCACCCAGCATTACTGCAACACAGGTTAAAGCTGCATTGTCTAAGGCCAAGAATACAGCTTCCATGGGACCCGACAATATCCCCAGATGTGTTCTACATGAACTACAAAGTGAACTGGCACCACATCTGTGTGCCCTGTTCAATCACAGCATCACCTCAGGCTTTGTCCATACTGAATGGCGCACTGCTACAGTCATCCCTCTCCATAAAGTGGGAGCGACTACAGACCCTGGGAATTATCACCCCAATAGCCTGATGAGTCTAATATGTAAGGCTATGGAGCACATCATCATGGACCTAATTAACAAGGATATAGGGAATCTCCAACCTCTAGATCCCACTCAATTTGGTTTTGTGAAAGGTAGATCATGCCTGCTCAACCTGGTTGACTTCTTTGAGTCAGTCACCAAAGCTATGGATGAGGGCAAGGCAGTTCATGCAGCCTACCTCAATCTGGCCCAGGCCTTTGATACCATTCCCAACTCAGGAATTATTGATAAACTCCCCAAACTAGACATCAACCCCTATTTCACTAGGTAGGTTGCAAACTGACTCACAGATAAAACCCACAGTATGAAAGTAGCAGACTCCAAGTCAGACTGCCGAACAGTCGTGAGTGGAGTCCCACAGGGATCTATCCTGGGTCCTCTCCTGTTTGGCACCTACTTCTCAGAAGTCCAGGCCAACATGGAGGGACTCTGACTGACCAAGTTCACAGACAACTGCAAACTGTGAGCTATTATTAACTCCCCAAGTGATGTAGACATGCTACAGAAAGCCCCCACTGAAACCAATGACTGGTGTTGAAACCATGGCCTTAAGCCTAATGCCAAAAAATGCGTCATCATCCCCTTTGGAAAAAACTCAGTTCCCACTAATTATCACATCGATGGGAGCCCACTGAACACTGAAGGCATTATAAGAGATTCTGACCCACAGGTTGACAGCAACCTCTCCTTCAACCACCACATTGCCACTGTGGTCAGAAAGTCCTTCTGTGTGGCACATCTCATTACCAAGGGTTTTGCATCCAGGAAGAAAGAGGTCATCATCTCTCTCTACTCTTCCCTCATTAGCCAGTCAAGTATAATGCCCCATTTGGCATGTACCTCACTAGACACATGCAACAGCTGGAAAGGCCACAAAAGCACCTCACAAAAGGATCCTAGGCCTTAAACACATGTCCTACATGGACAGACTCAAAAAACTCCAACTATTCTCTGTCTCATATCATCTACTAAGAAGCAATCTCTGCTTGACTTACAAAGCCATGTTTGACCCTGCTCTGCTAGAAATGCTACATCTAAAGAAATTCCAATCCCTCCAAACCACATGCTCCAGAGACCTCAACCTCGTTACCACAATCAAAAGAGCATGCTGGAGGGACATATTCATAACCCAGAGACTGCCCATGATCTGGAATAGGCTTTCCATACATGTCAAGCAGAGCACCTCACTGGCTGTCTTCAAGAGAAATGGGAAATAGAAAGTTCACCATGGGAATCACTCTAGTGGCTGTACTTGATAGAGGCACTGGGAACTAACGTCAGGCAGCATGATGCCAGGGCACTTCTATGGGCTAGGCTTGTAAAGGCTCAAGGGCCATTAGCCTAATACACATCTATGAACCTATGAACAAATATAAAAACTTGTCTATTAAATTTTCATTCTCAAAACTGATGTGACAGAAATTATTTCCTTAAATGTGTTAATGATCTAATAATTTTAGCCACAAAGGCCAAAGATAAAGCAATTTTGTCCCATATAAAATATCTGTCAATCACTTCCTTTTTTTATCTCAGATATGAGTAGTAAACCTTCTCTTCTTTTTATAAATTTACAGTACCTGCTCTCACACCATCTGTCTGCACTACATCAGCAAATGATTTATTTTGTTTGAAGTCTTTTTTACAAACCTCCACAACAGTCCTTTTACTATTGTCTTCTCCAAACGCATTTTCCACCATCTCTGCCTGGGAAATCTCTGAATCCTCTGCAGGCTCCCCTCTATTCATCATATCAACAAGCAGTGAATTTGCTAAATTGTCCTCCTCAAACTCAATAATCCTTAAGTCTGTATGTAGCTCTTCTTAGCAGTCAGCTGATCACTGACTATTTGTACAATCCATATTTACATAACAACTTCTTTCTAATATCTGTAATCTTTCTATTTAGTATTTTCACCATCTGAAAAAAATGCCTACACTGAATCTTCTCTCCCATGATCCTACTATCCTCAAACTCCACAGCACCAGAAAGTGTCACAGGAGTACACCATCAACAACATACAGTCGCACAATGAATAGGAGTTCTTTATTATTAATTATAACAGCTTATATATATATATATATATATATATATATATATATATATATATATATATTATATATACACACATATATATATTATTTACATTATATACATTATTTACAGTTAATTACATCTTACATCACAACATAATATAGTTTCATATATTTCAATTATTCCCCCCACCCTTTTTTCCATAGCCGTAAATGTATCTCCTTCAAAACTTCAAATAATACCCATTTCTCATTAAATTTTATTTCATTCAGTGTTTCACTCCATATTGTCCATAGGATATAAAATAACTTATCAGTTTTTCACCTTTGTTGTAACTATAATACCCATATTCTATCATATTCATCTTTATTATGTGTTTTACGGTTTTAAAATCTTTCAGTTTTTTAATTTCACATAATTTTCCCACAATTTTCTCACTCTTATACAGTTCAAAAAACATGTTCTGTCATTTCAACTTCCCTACAATAATTACATACCCTTTCCTAAATCCTTTTGTAGGGCATCTTTGCATAATCAGTAATTTACTTATTGTCAATCATGTAAAATCTTTACATTCATACATCTTTTTACACCATAGAAATCTTACTTTAATCATATTTCTTTTTTTCATTTTCTAAATGCTTCCAAGGGTAAATATAATAGTGTTCACTTATTATATTTAAACATCATTCTTTTCTGTTTTTTTCCCTACATTTTTTGTTTTAAGATTCCATAGTAATATTTTATTCTGGTACTCTTTTATATCATCATTTACATCATTCTTCTATCTTTTCCCAGATCTTATTTTTCCCAGACATCTTTATATTTGAATTTTATCATATCATCTACTAAATTCCTTCATTTAATCCTACCAACACTTTATAAAGATTCAAAGAGATTGCATAGACAATAGGATTGAGTAACCTTAACCCCCTTCTTCTTCCCTAAAATACAAAATTCCTCTCCTGATAGGATTTAGCCTTGAACCACATATAAATGAAAATATAATCAACATTAACTCTTTTTCATATGTAGATGGAACCATATATACACTTTCTAAGTAGGCCATCTTACCCAAAATAATAGAATTTATTGGATATACTTTTTTCTTATATGACAATCTATATGATCTCCAAAATATAGATATTTCTCCTAAGTTTTATGTAATTCTCTCCCATTGTTTTTCTCCTCATATTTATTTCAAATATTATTACCAAAATATTTATCTCTTCATCATTAAAGTGAATACCTTCTAATTCACCCAAAAAACAATTCCTTTACTTTTGTCTTTATTAACATATAAGCCAGGCATATTTAAATACTTATTTAATTTCCTAATTTCTTGTTCCATCCAGTTCTTATTCTTAGTAATTAAAACTATATTACCTGCATAAGTAATAATTATTTGAATATATATGCCTTCTATCATCTTATACCTTGCCATTTTCAATTCTCTAGTCATTTTATTAACAATTGCATTCATAATCAATGCAAATAAAATGCTACTTGCTGGACAGTCCTGCATTATCCCATGTTCCATTTTTATTTCTTCACTTAGCCATCCATTTAATATTACTCTTACATTATTATTTTCATACAGTGATCTGGTAACTTTTATTATTTTATTACTTATAGTATAATCTCTTAATACATTCCAAAACTCATCATGTTGTACTCTGTCAAATGCTTTACTCGTATCTCCTACCATAATTTTACTTTCTACCATTTTTATTTGTAATATCATCTATCACTTCTTTTAGTTTCCATAATAAAGCTTGACTTCCTTTCCCTTTTTCCAAAAAAATTGTAGCCTGCAACAAATTATCCACATCTTCTCCTAATCTTTTCCCTATTATTCTCATAAATAATTTATAATCCATATTGTTCAATACTATTGGTCTCCAATTTTTAATATAATCTTTTTCTCCTTTTTTCCAAATACATGTCATAATCTAGTACATATCTATTTTTAACTATTCCTTTTTCTAACCACTCATTCAATACTTCCACAAAGTATATTTTTTGCCATTCTTCCATACTGTTATACATATCATGCTCAATTCCATCCACCCCTGTGGCTTTTTCCATATCCATTTTTTTGTAGAATTTCTTTGACCACTCCTAGATTTATATTTTCTTCATAATTTCATTATCTTTCTTAATTAGTTTATTTACTTTCCATATCTGCCTTGTATCTGTCTTCCTCTTTTTAAATGTATATTTATATACTGCTTTATCACCTCAAATTTTTTTGTGTATTCACCCTTTCAGCTCCTTTACTATCTTCATATTTTCTCTCACTATCTTACTCAAATACTGAGACACTTTTTTCCCTTGTAGGAAATATCTTTGTTTATATAAAGTTTTTAATTTTCTCCTGATTCATTTCATACATCTCTTTTTCCTTTTCATAAAAACTTGTATTTTTTTAACACCTCTGTGAATACAACCTGACTTAATAATTTATACTTCTGCTTTTTTTTCCTTCTTCTCACTGCTTGACATTTTAAAAAAAATTTTTATACTTTTTTTTAAATCTTATCCATCAATCAGTTCAGTCTTCATAGAAAATTCTCTTTTCCACATGATCTTTCGATAATTAATTGATTTCTTTTCTATCTTCCTCATCTAAATCTTTCTCATTAAATCTTTTAACACCTTTGCTTAATCTTATATAGTGTTCCTTTTCCTTCACTTCTACCCATATGACCAGATGATCTGAAAAATGCATTTGCTTATTCATTCTTTATAATTTTCTCTTTTTTTGCTCAAAATGTTTTATTAATTTTTTATAAGGATGCTGAAAGATGTATTACATTTTAATTACAATATAATAATTATACATAACAGTACATGTTATAAATAAGTTGAATGACATATAGAATATTTACAATATTTACAAAATGCCTGAGACCAGATTATAAATAATTCAAACTATTAATAAAATAAAATTTTAATTTATCAGTTTTAATGTTTAATTAATTAAATTATTAATGTATTAATATTAATAAGATTATAAATAAATAATTCAAGTTATTAATAACATTTTAAATATCAGTTAATATAAGCTGAGATAAGCTAAATACGTTTCATTGAGGGCTAATACTTTCAACCATGGATTATTCTTAAAGTTATTAGGAAAAAATTCTATTCTTCTTTTTTTGTTTTTTTTTTTTGTTTGTTTTTTTTGGAGGGGATGCAGTATCTTTCAGGCAGATAAGAAAGTCTTCATATTTTGGTTCTTTTATAATTTTCAAACTATCAGATAATATAAAATAATCAATTTCTGTTTTAATCTCGTTTTTTTTGTAAGTACAGTGTTTATTACTATATATATATATATATATATATATATATATATATATATAAATAACTTTTCATTATTTCAAACACCTTCCTAACATCATTCCCTTCTTTTTTCTTTTCCTTAAATCACAGTTGAAATCTCCCACTAATATTATTTCCATATTTACTTCTACATAATTTAAGTTTTTTTAAAGAGCTCCTGTCTTTTTTTTTAGTAACATATGCATAAACTGGGATGATTCTATATACATATTTCTTATATCCTATATCTAACACTGTTATTCTACCTAATTCTACTATAGTGAAATCTAAGATTTTAATGGTTTCATTACATAACACACCTATCCCTGAAAATGTATCTCCATCCATATTCCAAGCAATACTTTTACCGTATAGCTCTTCCATCTGCTGCCTTTCTTTTTCTGTTAATATTCTTGTGTCTTCTAGAATAATTACATGCATTTCAAGTTGCATACACCATTATAAAACATCTAACCTTCTTTTAATATTGTTTACGCTATTAACATTTATTGATAGGATTTTTAGCTTCTTTGAAATGCATTGTATCCTTCCATCTTACCCCTTGTCTTTTTTAATTCTCTTTTACGAACATGCTTTTAAACTTCCTTTTTCTGTCTTTCACCCTTTTTACTATTGAATTATTTTTCCTCTCAGTGTTTTCAAGCTTATCTAGTCTTCTTCACTTGTTATCATTACCAATTCATCACCTTCATTATTATCATTTTCCTCATATATTATTTTTTTTTTATTTTCCCCTTTTATGGCATCCTGTTTTTCATGTGCATCTGCTACACATTTTTCTATATCATACACACATTCTTGTATTTGTTCTTGTTCTTTCATTTGTATTTGCTTGTCACAATTTACCCAATCATATTCATTTTTCTACATTTGTTTTGCTTCATGCCCCATCTTTGCACAAACAAACAAAACATTTTCTCTTATCACAATTACATATTAAATGATCAGTCTTTCCACAAAAGAAACATGTTTTTGGCTGACCCCTATATCTGACAAAACCTCTATTACTTCTGACATTTATTACACTTGGAATATGTACAATTTTGTCATTTTCCATTTTCAAAATTACCCCACAACCCCACCATCAATCCATAAACCTGTGTAATCATGTATTTTTGTAGTGTCCATAACTTCTTTATATACAGTCTTTAAATAGTCCATTTAAAGCTTCTTTATCCACATCAGTGCAAAATTGCACAACAATCCTTTTTTGTTTCTGAATTAAATGTCTGCACTACATAAAAGTTCCAAGGATTACAGTCTTTTTTTCAAACTTCTATAAAAAAAACTTTCCCTACATTATCCTGATTCAAACAAAATGTCACAGTAAGTCTCATTATTAAGATGAATAAAGACTCTTATCTCTTTAGGTGATAATCCCAAGGCTGAAATCACTGTATCTATATCTTATACCTCTCAAGTTGTTTTTGCTAAGACATACAAATTTCTTTTTCACCACCTATTTTTCTCCTCCTCCTACTCACCAGTTACCTTCTTTCACCATTTTTGCATATAATATATTTTTTTTCTTTTCTCCAATTTCTCTTGCCTCCTCTTCTTGTATTTTCCCCAGAATTTTGTCCCAGGAAACTGCCACTTCACTTTCTGGTTCAGTCTGGCTCATCATTTCTTTTACATATACATCCCACAACTCTCCCGATTGGAAGATTGTAATTATACATTCTGACTCGACACAGAAAACAGATCTTGAAACATTTATTCAGAGTCCTGTGAAGGTTCAACAACCTTCTTTTCACTATCCTCCTTCTCTTCACCCTTCTCCTGCATTCTTGCTAGTTAATCTGATCCTTTGACTCCATTTTAATTAAATGACTGGTAGCTTTCAAATGCTGCTACCTTCTCTGAATCCTTCTCTTCTGTCTGCTGCTTGGTAACCTTTTCACACATGTGCACTGTCTCCATCTTCCTTTCAGCTTTTATGAGCCGCCTACATGCTTGGAATAGAAACTGGAACTGTTACAGTGAATAGCATCACCATACGCTATGAAAAAGGTAGTTTTTTTTTATTTGTACACATATATACAATTCATATTTTTACATATTTACATATTTTACAGTATTTATATATTTTAACATCATTCAATACATTGATATTTCCATTTTAAGTATTTCCCCCAACTCTTTTACCCACAACCAAAACTACATTTTTTCCAATATTTTTGTCATTGTCCCTTTTCCATTGTATCTGATTTCATTAAATCTTTCATTCCATATAGTCCATGTTACATTGAATATGATTCTGTCCATTTTCTTAGCTATATTCTGGGATCTTGACCCATAAAACCCATACTTTATAATGTCCATGTTTAACATTTCAAAATGTAAATAACTTTTAATCAAATCATGTTTACATATGTCTTTCCACATTTTTTAATTCTCTTATATTTAAAAAAAATATTCTGTAGTTTCCAGTTCTTTACATGTATTACATATTCTATCCTGTTTTCTCTTGTATGGCATATTTGTCCCCTCTGGTAATTTTCCTCCACAAAAAAAATCATTACATACTTTATTTTTTTTGTAATTTCTGTATCTTGTCTTTATTTCTTTCTTCTTATCTATTTCTAACTCTTTCTATGGATCCATTAAAATAAAAGGATATCATAATGTTAACATACCATTCATTTCTGTTCTTTTCTATAACATTCTTTTTTAATTTCCACAATACAAGTTTACTGTAAAATTCTCTCATTTCTTCATTAATAACACTTTTACTTTTTTCATTTCCATTTCTTCCCAAATTTCTCTATATTACAATACATTATTGTTTCTCTTAAATCTTTATTATTTTTCATTATTCCTTTTATTACTTTATACATATTTACAGATGCTGTCTACACAATTACATTTATCAGCCCCAATCCCGCTTATTCATCTTTCATATTACAAAATTCCCTTCTTAACCAGGTTCAATCTTGACCCCCAAATAAATTTAAAAAAAAGTCTGCATGATTTCTTTTTCATATTTCATTGCCATCATATAAACATTTGCAATATAAGCTATTTTACCTATTATTATAGTGTTTATTAACTGTGCTTTCTTTTTGTATTAAAACCTATATGATTTCCAGAATGTAATCGTGTTTTTGATTTCTTTAATAACTTTATACCATTGTTCATGTCTGTAGTCTGTCCTTCCAAATACTATTCCTAAAATATCTATACTCTTTTCATTATATTCCATACCTCCTGTAATACCTTCATACTCAAATCCCTTGTTTTTTCTCTTTTTTATGCTTAAACCAAATTTCTTCAGCCAAGTACTTAATTTTTCATTATTTTTTCCATCCAGTCTTTATTTTTTGCTATTACTTTTATATCATTGGTGTAAATATACATTATTGTTAACTGTATCTTCTCCATCATTCTATACCCTTCCTTACTTGACATTTTATTTCCATTACCATTATAATTATTATAATTTCCATTACTACTGTGTTCTTGATTATAGCGTAAATCATACTGCTTGCAAGACATCCTTGTTTTATACCATACTCTCCTTTCAAATTTTCCCCAATCCAACCATTTATGTTCAATTTCACATAATTATTTTCATGTATTGATTTAATTACTTGTAATATTTTTCACTTATGTTGTATGCTTGTAAAATTCCGTCATAATGCTTTATGCTGAATATTATCATATGCCTCACTGTCATCGCCTATCATAATTTTTATTTCTACTTTTTATTAATAATTTCAATTACTTCCCTTATTATCCACAATGGGTCTTGTCTCCCCCTTTCCTTTTCTCCCAAACAAATTCTGATCATATAATATTTCTATTTTACATTGTAGTCTTTTAGTAACTATTCCTATGAAAACTTTATAGTCTGTGTTATTCAGTGTAATTGGTCTCCAGATTTTTAATTCATCTTTATCTATTTTCTTTAATATAAATTTTATCACACCTGTGCAGATTTCTTTATACTTAATTCTTTTTTCTAGCCACTCATTCATTACTTCCATGAACACCATTTTTGCAGTCATAAATTTCTTTATACATACTATATTCAATTCCATACAAAACTGTAGCTCAATTAACATTAAAATCTTTCATGATCTAATTCAATTCATTTATATTTTTTATTTTTCTCTAAATATTTGCAGTCTTCCTTATTTAATTTTTCACTATTATAAATTTGTTCTATGTTAACTTCTTTTTTACTATATAAATCTAATACATATTCTTTGATTATTTCATATATTTCTCTTAGTTATTTAACTTGTTTTCCTTATTTATTTTAAATTCTCTTATCATCTTTCCTTCTTTTGCTATTTTGCATATGTATGGTGCTACTTTATTTTCCTTGTAAACAATATTTTTGCTTATATAACAATTTATAAAACTCATACTGATTTTGTCTATATAATTCTTTTAAATAAAATTATTTTTTCTTCTCTATCAAGTCTTTCTTGCCTTAATATTTTGTATCAGCCTGGTCTGTGATAGCAATAGGACTTGTTGGTGGGACAGATTTGTGTCCCAGAGACTCCCCCCTTTTGAGGATAGACTCCCTCTCAATGTAAAGCAGAGTACCTCATTAAACTTTTTAAGCGCAACCTTGATAACAGGATAGGGAACAGAAAATACACCCCTGGGATTCCACCTGTGTCCCTGCTGGACAGTGGCATAGGTTTGCTGACTTAATGGAAAGTGGGCTAAATTCTTGGCTAGGCTTATAAGGGCTTCAGGGCCAGCAGCCTAGTAACTCCCTATGATCCTCTGATCCTATTCCATTTTCTCTTTCTTTCCTTTTCTTTTCTATGCATTCTAAAAATACTTGTCTGTATTTCATTTTGAATTGAATCCACCATATTGTCCAATTTTCATAAAAAAATCTCTCATACTGATATGTTGTTGCCATAACTCTGTAATTTATTTTCTTTCTTCTGAATCTAACTTTTTTCCATTTACTCTTTTTATGCCTTTTTCTATTTTAATATAGTCCTCATTTTCATGAATTCTTATCCAAACTGCCACATGATCTGAGTACCCATTATATTTAATTCATTTTTGTATAAATTTTAGGCCTTCTGATATAAAAAAAATAATCAAGTTCTGTCTTAATTTCATTTCTTTTGTAAGTCCAGTCTTTATTTTCCCATAGTTTTAATTTTCCACGTTTCATATTTTCAATAACTATTTTAACATCACAAATATTCTTTTTATTTCTCAAATTCCAATTAAAGTCACCTGTCATTATTATATCCATGTTAACACAGGCATAATTAGGCATACTTTTAAACATTGTTTCTCTTTCTTTTTCACTATATACTAACATCCCTCACAAGTCTGGGCTTGAGGCCCTTTCCTTTTGGCTAGACAAAGCCGGTTTATATGAACCGTTATTTAATTCCTTTTTGGTAGAACTAGCCAAATTTGTCTTAACAAGCAATGTTTTCTATTATAAAGACAAATGTTATTGGCAAGTAAAGGGTACAGCCATGGGAGCATCTTTTGCTCCCATATATGCAGATCTTTTTATGGCTTTTGTTGAACATCACCTTATATATGATTGCAATAATAACACCTTTTTAGAAAACATTGATATCTGGTGACGTCATCTTGATGATTGTTGGATGATTTGGAGAGGGGATATACCAGGCTTGATGGATTTCATATCATATTTGAATCACAACAAATTACAGTCCATTATGACTACAATAATATCACATTTTTGGATGTTTCGATCACCAAACAGTCTGATAATACACTCTCTACAGAGGTATTTAGGAAACATCCTGAATTTAATACAATTTTACATGGATCTAGTTTCCATCCACCCCATGTAATACGGAACATCCCGAAATCACAATTCATACGCACCAAACGGATCTGTTCCACAGATTCCGCTTTTCAACATCATAGCAAGGACCTTACAGAACGTTTCAGGTCGAGAGGCTATGGTATGGGTGATGTTATTACTGCCAGCAATACAACAAATTCCACACATAGAGTTAATTTTTTACAATACAAAGAACATACTCGTACGGATTGTACTACTATTAGATTCACTACTACATATGCTCGGAATACAAATCAACTGATTGATAGTATTAACAGACATTGGAACATCTTAGCATATGATCCAGATATTTCTAATTTCATTCCAACCCAATGTCAATTTTCATATAGAAAAGGCAAAAACCTAGGTAGTTTTTTCAATCACTTTAAACATGGTAATAAGACTACTAGTACACAATTCAAACAAACCACATTATCTGGGGAGCCCTTAACAGGTTGTTTTCCATGTGGACATTGCACCAACTGTGACAAAATCAATAAATCCAAACAATTTTCTAGCAGAAACTGCTCACAGGTATATGATATCAAATTTTTTGCTAACTGTAGCAGTGATTGGATTATTTACATGGCCAGCTGTCACTGTGGTGCTTTTTACATAGGACAAACTTCACGACCACTCAGAATTAGAATATCAGAGCATTTCAGCAATATTCGTAATAAGAAAAACAGCAGTGCATTGTATAAACATTTTTTTGGAACACCACACTGCCAAATTTACTTTTATTATTATTGATATTATTTCAGGGAACAGGATCAATAAAACAGGATGGCATTCTTTTCTCAATACCAAGGAGAAAAAATGGATAATCAAACTGGGGGGATTATTCCCACCTGGTCTTAATGAGAATTTATGACCCACCAATAGGCTGGTAGTTGTTTCTATATAAGCTGATCACATTTATGGATGTTTGAATACACTGAAGAAGGTTGTGTTTTTTCTACCGAAACCGGTCTGTACATAAATGTGTAGGTTTTTTAACCTTTCACAATAAATTGGATTTTCAGATCAACGTCTCTACTTGTTTTTTTATTACATCTTTCTTTTTTTGTCACATATGCATGTAAAGCTATTAGTCTATATACATATTTTTTATCTTATGTCCACTACTGTTATTCAGCCCAGTTCTACTATTGTAATATTTAATATTTTTATATTTTCTTGGCATACTATACATATAACTGAACATGTTTCTTTGCCTGTATTCCAAATAACAGTACCATTCAAAACTTTTTCTGTTTGCACCCTTTCTCCTTCTGTTAGCATTCTAATGTCTTCTAACACTATTACTTGTGCATCTACTACAGTACACCATTGTAAAATCCTAATTCTTCTAATATTCTTTATACTGTTCACATTCAAAGCTAATATTTTCAGCTTTATATAACAGTTATTATAATAATCATTTTATCCTTTACCTTTCTTATTCTCTGTTACCATTATATATTTTTTTCTTTCCCTAACTCTCTTTCTTGTTACATTTTCCTTGCCTTTCACTATGTGCTACACTTCTTCACTTGTTTCGTCTCTCTTTCTTTTTCTTTCTCTTTGCCTTTCCCTTCAAATTTAAATATAATTTCTATGTTTTTTCTTGTGTTGTGTGTTCTTGGATACATTTTTTCTAACTCTTTTTCTTGTATAATTTAATCTTCATTTCTTTTTCATGTTCTTGTATTTCTACCTTGCATTCTAACCATGGATGTTCTGAATTACCACATTTCTTACATTTCACTTCACATTTCTTTGCATTATGACCTGTCTAACCACATAAATAACATATTTTATGTCACATTCATTAATTAAATTATCATTATTCCACAAAAATAACAACTTTGGTTGCCTCTGTACCTCACAAAACCTATATTGCCATGCACATTAATATTACTAGGTACTGTATGTGTATCACATTGTCATTTTTCATTTTTAAAATTATTCCACATTCCCAACACCCAGTCTGTAATCCCCTTTCATCATAGATTTTAGTAGTGTCTACCACTTCTTTACATGTTGTCAACAAATATTCTCTCAGTTCTTTTGCTCCCACTTTAGTTCTAAACTGAATCAAGATTCTTTTTTTTTTTGTTTGTTTGTTTGCCTGAAAAAGGCTTGCACAACATATTCTTATAATGGAAAGCTTGCTTTCTTTTCTCATAGGCCTCCAAAAAGATTTACATAGCCTTGGCAGTTTGAAAAAACAAGTCACAAAAAGTTTCTTTGTTAATTCAAATGAAAGCTCTTGCCTCGTAGCTGTTACTTCTAGAGGTGCAATAACATTGTCCCATACCTCATATCTGTTCTGGCATTTTTTTCTTTTACTGCTCACCCAAACAACATATTTTTTCTATACTTCCTTCATCTCTGTCTTCTCCTTAGCTCCTTCTTCCATCATTTGAGCATAAAACTTTTTTTCTGGAATCTTCTCTGGTTCTTTTTCCTTTTCTTTTTCTCCCTCTTCTATTTTTTTCCAAAATGTCACTCCAGGTTACAGCAGTTCCACTATCTGGTTCACTCTAGTTAATTGGCTTCTCTGGATACTCATCCCATAACCCTCCTGACTGGAGGGTTGAAATAACACATTTTCTGCTGTTTCTGCCCTTTCGAACAGATTTTTCTGGAAATGTTCTTCTGAATCCATCACCACCACTGCATTTAGCTCCACCTCCTTTCCAATCTCCTAACCATCAGCAGACAACATTATTTCTGCTCCCACATCATGGAAACATTTCTGGTAGTAGAGTCATTCTAACATTTTCTTCATTTTCAACACATTTAATTTCCAAGTTGGCTTGGCTTTCAACAGCCATGTTTTCTCCCTGTTCCTCCTGGCTGCCTCCATGCCTGGACAGGAAACAGGAAGTCAGGATGGGTAACACCCAATCTCTTGCCCCTACTGCAAACAGTAGGGGAAGTACCCTGATGCCCTGGCTAAATTTCCCCTAGTAGTATAAATATCTCCCTGGGTCTCCATTAATATGCACCCAGTCTGGTGAGACTAACCTGATCAACAATAACATAAATTAAAAAATAAAGCAAATAAATAAAAAAGATTTGAAATCAGAGACCATTTAAACAGCAAGCATTACTGCCAACATTATGGAAAATGGAAGGGGAGACCTTAGACAATTAGAATTATTTTCAGCCATAGAGAGGCGGGATAAGATGTCTAGGCAATGAACAATCCTGTACATTACATGGGGATAAATATTTTTTGGGATCTACTATGCAATGAGAGCAACTTTATGCAATGGAATTAGCAGGATTAGACAGAAGGCAAAGCTAGTGAAATATCCAAAAGTTTAATTATATTTCTTAATTGAATGTACCAACTTGATAATATATATTTAAGACTATTTATTAACTTTAAGCCTTAAAATAAACAGCATAGCATAAATCCAAAAACAAACAGCAAACCAGTTTCACCGACTGGCGCCATCAGTACAAATCAATCAAAACCCTTCCCAGAGTAAAGTGCATGCTTAAATACAGGTACCCTTAAAGGGACATCACACCAAATGCACACTAGCCAGAGGGCACATATACAATCAGACTCTGCTATTTATATAAAAACAATCTATTACTCAAATTTGCATAAATATTACTTTGCAATTTTATATATATATATATATATATATATATATATATATATATATATATATATATAAACACATAAGAAAAATATAAATATAAATATTGCCAGGTCATGAACCATCCAAGTACTAAACAGGATTGACCCTGCTTAGCTTCCAAGATCAAACAAGATTGGGCACATTCAGGGTGAAATGGCCATAAGTGATTTTGAAAAATGCTTAAAAATATTCTTTTAATCCAGGCTTATAAATATCACCTAAATTAATAATCCACATATTTTCTTTCCTATCCAAAAGTTCATGTTTCAGTTCTGGAGGCAAACCCCCACCAACACAGAGTCAATAGCAATAAAAACAAAATGTGCAGCAGCTCTCTTATGTTTAAATAAAGTAGTGCTTTCATATCTACATTTCAAATCATTGAAATGTAATTCTATAACTCTTTTCCTTGGTCTTGAAATCTGCCTAATATAAAATGCTCCACATAGGCACACCACCATATAAACAACTCATTCAGAAGAACATGTAATTAGATGTCTGATGGTATAAACATGTGATGTATTAACTGAAGTAAAAGATTTTGTTTTTGATGCTACCTTACAATATACACAGTTATCACAATATGTACGACCCCAAATATCAGAAATAACATCAAAATTTGACATCTTTCCTTTCTTATACCAAGATAAGTATTCAACAATGTTTTTTACCACATCTAAAACCAAATCAACATGTATCTCCCAAACACTGATAAAAAAAAAAAAAAGAATCCAGTTTCAAAAAATGTCAATATTTATTCAATACTCCTCTAATTTTAAACGTATTGTGCCAAATGTTGTGATAAATCTCAGCTTAGAATCATTGACATCTTTAATGCCATTATTAGAGTGTGTGGGCAGACCAGGCCATAATAAACTTTCTCTAGAAATATTAGAAACCAACAAATGTGGCTGTTTAACCTTATATGCATCATAGCCGTATCAATAAATCTTTTATCCAATCTGCCAACTTCTTGCTCATATTTGTCCAATGAACTACATATACAACATAGCATAAGAAACTGAACCATAGGAATATTATCAATAATATGTTTCAGGTGACAACTAGTAGCTTGAAGCAAAGAGTTTTTAGTAAACGACTTATAATATACAGAAGTCAGAACTGTGCCATCAATCAATTTTGTAATATTCACATCTAGAAATTCCACATTAAACAAATCAAACCTCCCCACAAACACTAAACTGAAAGAGTTAGAATTCAAATTGCAGACAACGAGTTTTAATAAATCCACTGTACCAGTCCAAATAAGCCAACAATCATCTAGATAATGGTACCACATATCATATTTTCACCATAAATCCAGGTCTCTTCCAAATAACCCATAAATAAATCATCATAAATAGGGGCAAACGTAGCCCCATCACTGTACCTCTTAACTGTAAATACCACTCATTTTTGTACATGAACACAGTATGTTCCAGTACTAAACCCAAAAGCTTCAACAAAAAAATCACAGTGTTCTTTAAAGTACAACTGGAAGCGATTAAGCCAATAACTCAATGCCTGTATGCCCCCTCACGTGGAATACTTGTATCAAGCATACAAAAATATGCATGATACATGATTTAAAACTTGTATATCAGCCATCAAATTAAAAAGTTCTCTGCTATCCTTTAAACGTGCCTTGACCAACTGTAATAAAGGTTTAAACTGACTTTCCAGATATACCAATAAAGGTTCCATTAAGGAACCACAACCTGAAACAATAATTCTGCCAGGTGGATTATTTATTAATTTATGAATTTTAGGTAGAATGTAGAACCACTGTATCCTTGGTATATCTGCTGCTAGCTGACAATAAAGATTTTCAGAAATAAAACCACAGGCTTTTGTGTCATACAAAAATTCATTAATATAACGCTTAAAATCCCTGGTAGGATGAAAAGATAGTTTACAGTAAGAAATCTTGTCATTAAGTTGTCTTATAACCTCCTTATCATAATCTGATGAATCCCACACAATTGCTCTACCTTTATCAGCCTTAACAACTATAGTCTGATCATTAGAACCCAAACTCTTAAGCAGACCCCTTTGTTGTTCACTTAGCTTTTGGCTAAAATTTTTGAAAATTGTGGCCTGATTATTATGTAACTCATGTAACACATGTTGCTCAAATAACTTAACAGCAGGGAGATAAAGAGGCTGAAACTCACATTTTTTAAAATGAACAATAGTCCCAAAATTAGCATTTCAGTATATCATTGACTGAAATGTCATCATTATGTAAGTTTTGTGAAGATAAATTATTAATTAAATCATCATTCACATTATTCAAACCATAGTCCGAAATAGCATTTTGACCTGTTCTTCGATGTTTTGTATGGTACAACATATAGAGTTGCTGGATTCTCAAGTTCATTTCCTGGCTAGGGTGCTGCTTTCTGGAAGGACTCTGCATGCCATCCCTGTGTCCATTTGGTTTTTTGAAGGATGCTCCAGTTTCATCTCACATCACAATGACATGCCACACTTCCCTGATTTTTAGGGTACCCATCAACCAGTCCTCACTCAGATGTTTCTGTATCCTGGGTATCTGAAGATACATAGACCATGCAAGAGTCTGTGTAGAGGATGTAGTGGTCATACTCCTTGTGCCAAGCACACACTCTGCACCCCCTGACATTGCCATCTCAGCATTCCATCAGTATCATAGGCTACAGATAGTCGAACATCAGATGAGGGTGGATCCCCAGTGCTAGCGCTGGATAAAGATTCACCTGTGACGATACCAAAATAAAAAAATATCCAGTTTAAGTAAGATCCCGCACCACAAGTACACATACATCTGATATCTTTACAGCTATAAACATATGATAAAAATGAATACCCCTGCTCATAACTTGTGCTGTTGGTCATGACAGTTGGATCCCCAATGTATGTGTATACAATAAGTCAGACAAATATAATCAAATTTAGAGTGATTAAGATGAAAAAAGAGTTACACCTATTGATACCATGAAATAGGAATACATACATGTTGCATATGCAACTGATACTCTCTGGTGCCTATCCAGCTCAGCCCCAAAATTTAGCACTGCACTGTGGAATTCTGTTGAGCTGATACGTCCTTTAAATTAACCAAAGAACTCCTCCATCTCTGTAGGATGTGGTTCAATCAGTGGGACTCCACCTGTTGCTCTCCACTCCCATGCCACAACTTCTGTTCTATGTGTGGCAGCACAGATCATATCTGTGGCCTGGAGTCAGATCATGTCATAGTTGTAGTCCTAGCCACCCAGCTTATTAACTTTGGTGACAATTTCAGCCCAGGCAATGATGGATGAGATGATCAGTAGCCTGTAGTACTACCCCATCTTCTGCATCTGAAAATTTCAGTTTGCAAGTAGATGCTGATGATCCAATAGAGTCAGCATTTTTTTCTTACTATCTTGTTTCAGAGGAATACCTCTGTGGCTATAGAAACAGTGGACTTAACCTTGTTCCTTACTGGGCCTTAAAAATCCTTACACTACTAGTACCTTACCTGGGCATATCGTTTGCTGAATGTGTGCCTGTCACATATCTCTATATAAATTCTTTAAGTTAATGTCAGTCATATATGTGTACTGAGCACATACTCCCCAGGAAACAAGCACAGGATTGCAAGTGAACAACATATGACCATTACAAGTCTGGTGTTAGAAATGTTGTGGCCCTATGTACCTGCAGGACAGCAACACTAAATGGTACTGAACGCTACTCTGAATGACCTTTGGGGTGTGTCTACCTTTTACCTTAGCAATCCTGCAGGCTACTACACTCATATCACTTGCAATGTAACCCTTCATACCCTTCTGGCAAACACATTTGATGGTACTGACAAATGGACATCGCTTCTAGGCTTTAGAGTAAAAAGCAGTCCGAAAGCTAACATTGTGCAAAGGAATGGATGTGCAAAATGTAGCACGTACCTTATTTAAGTAGAAAACTTGCTGAGAAGGAAATATGTCTTCAAAAGTACCCATATCAAGATTCATGCTCGGGTTACAGAAATTTTCTTCTGTAGAGCAACGACACTCTAAGCTTATCATCATGCTTATGTCATGTAAAGATAAGATTATACAAGGACTCTGCATGTCCTCCCTGTGTCCCTTTGCTTTTGCTGGGTGCTCCAGTTTCATCTCATATCCCAAAGACTTGCCCACTTCCATGATCTTTACTGGTCCCATCAACCTGTCCACACTCAGATGTTTCTGTATCCTGGCTTTCTGAAGATTAAGCTAGTTAGGGCTCATCTCATTATTGTTTCTGAATCACTTTATTTGAGTGACGAGCACACCTGGTGAACATTGTGCAGATTTCTATATGATAATGTGCACACATCTGAGCCCCTGCAGGCAGCACTGCACAATTGAGGTCACTCTATGTTTGTGGGGGGGGTGTCATTCCATGTTTAACATCTGAAGATAAAGTCATTGCAGGCCATGTATTTTTAACAGCATACACAGGGATGGAGGACTGCCATGTTTCATTCCTTAAAGTACTACTGGAACCATTATAATACATTACCTATAATTTATGAATTTGCCATCCATGGAGCAAATGCCAGTTAATACCAGTTAGTAGAGATGCCAGTTAGTACCAGTCATTGCATGGCAGATGAGACATATGAGATCTGACTTGGGCACCAATCCCTTACTACTTTTCCTGAGATTCTTCAAGGTGAACTATCATGTCTGGATAAAGAAATGATAGTGCTCCTTTTAGAGCACAGATGTGTTGTGTAGAGGAGGCAATGATATTTCTGCACTTCTTCCATCAGGATTACAAGCACAGGCTCCTGCAGGAAGACTATGAAGGGCCTCTGTGTAAGGATGAAGCATGGTGTAATTTGGACAAGGCTATCATCTATGCAACTGGCATCCCACTCATGGGAGAGCAGTTCCATCACCATTAGTAACATGAGGCAATGCAATCCTGACCTCCTACGTCAAGAGGAAGAGAAATTTATACATGGACAGTAGCCATGTAATGTAAGTGCAGATGTTACTGCAGGGCAGCTTGTTATATGCTATCCACAAATGTTTCTTAGTTTACTCTTTTTATGCCTATAGCATGTGAAAACATTGAAATGACTACGCAGATGCACAGGAGCAGACTAGAGTGCCAAACAGAGCACCAGTATGAGTATACATGCTGTCATAAATATGTCAAGCTTTTAGTACTAACAAGAGTAGGCATTAAAAACAATTGCATAACTTTCTAAATACCTTTGCAATGTCTGTCATTAGTGCAAAGCTCAAAGGTAGCAATATGACTGTGCAATGTTGGCAGTGTGTTTCTGTATGCTCACACCTAACTAGGTAGACAAGTGGATTTTCATATTAAATGCCTTTAGTCTCGTACTGTGAGGATTCTCATGGGTTCAAACCCCCCCCTATGGTTGTGCTATCATGGAAAACATTTCATGTATATGTTTCTGTCTAGTAATATCACTGCAGCAGTACATAGTCCATTTGCATAAGATCATAATTATTATTTTGCTGGACATTTCCCAATATGCAATAGAAATTACTGTCCTTTGCCTATCAACTAAGTATGTTTACATTGTATATGCATGTTATTCTCAGACATCACATTGCATCTCTGATCATACGCACACATTTGGTCTTTTTAAATTGTGCCTACCATTAATCGTTTATCTCTCAGACTGCATGTGAGGATAAATTTTGGTTTAGCCCCCCTCCCCATAATTTATATTTATAAATATACAAACAAGTTAATTAATTGTTACATTCCTCAAAACTATATGACACTATTAATTGTTACATACCTCAAATCTATATGACACTATTAATTGTTACATGCCTCAAATCTATATGACACTATTAATTGTTACATACCTCAAATCTATATGACACTATTAATTGTTACATACCTCAAATCTATATGACATTATTAATTGTTACATTCCTCAAATCTATATGACATTATTAACTGTTACATACCTCAAATCTATATGACACTATTAATTGTTACATACCTCAAATCTATGTAACATTATTAACTTTTACATACCTCAAATCTATATGACATTATTAATTGTTACATACCTCAAATCTATATGACACCATTAACTGTTACATACCTCAGATCTATATGACACCATTAACTGTTACATACCTCAAATCTTTATGACACTATTAATTGTTACATACCTCAAATCTATATGACACTATTAATTGTTACATACCTCAGATCTATATGACACTATTAATTGTTACATACCTCAAATCTATATGACATTATTAATTGTTACATACCTCATATCTATATGACACTATTAATTGTTACATACCTCAAATCTATATGACACTATTAACTGTTACATACCTCAAATCTATATGACATTATTAATTGTTACATACCTCAAGTATATATGACACTATTAACTGTTACATACCTCAAATCTGTATGGCACTATTAACTGTTACATTCCTCAAATCTATATAACACTGTTAACTGTTACGTACCTCAAATTTATATGACATTATTAATTGTTACATACCTCAAATCTATATGACATTATTAACTGTTACATACCTCAAATCTATATGACACTATTAACTGTTACATACCTCAAATCTATATGACACTATTAACTGTTACATACCTCAAATCTATATGACACTATTAATTGTCACATACCTCGGATCTATATGACACTATTAATTGTTACATACCTCAGATCTATATGACACTATTAATTGTTACATACCTCAAATCTATATGACACCATATTCCACATTAGCCTTGGCAGCCTCCCAGTTTGCACAGTCTAACTTACCATCCTGCATCCCATGCTGTTCCAGCTTATATCTGGCATACCATCATCCTCATCATCATCAACCCCATTTTTCCCATTTTATATGTAGTGTTGGTGTGTCAGATCAACTATTCCAATTTTTCTCAGTTCAATACCACTATCCTTTGACTGTCATACCTGTCACAAGAGGTCTTCTCTCACACAGTCCATCTATCTCTTTGCTAGACATCCTCATTTCTTCTTGCCTTTTTCATCCGTATCCCAAATCCTCTTTACCAAGTCATCTTCTGCTTTCCTACATGTGCCTGAACCACTGTAATCTGTTCTGTTCTGTTTGACCTTTTCCATGATTGGAGCTATTGGGCTCCTGCACTGATGTCCTCATTTCTGCATCTTTCCCATGGTGTACAACATACCACCTATCTCAGGCACTTCATCTCCATAACCTGTAGTGTCCTTAAAAGCTCTGCCTTCACTGCCCAGGTGTCTGTACCATACAGTAGTACTGGTCGCACCACTGTTTTGTACACCTTAATTATGCCTGGCATACAATGCACTTGCTGTAATGTTTGTCAGGATTCAGTATCACCACAGTGACTGTGCATCACCTGTGCATTTTTGTTGGTATTCAGAGGTGTGTCGTGTGTAGTCTGCTGCCACCAGGTGTGACTAATCCCAGCACTGACCATACACTATATGTTTCTGCACATACCTTGATCTGCTGTTCAGTACTACAGATTGGTTATTCCTGCATTGCCTTTCTGCCTATTGCACTCAATTTAATGGATAACCATATACTTTGTCTCTGTCCTACACCCTTGTGAGGGGACAACTCCCATTATATCCTGCCCTCTAGTCCACATTGCTGTGCTGTAGCTGTGTCATAGCCTTTATATTGCCTTTGAGTTACCATTGCTCAACACCAGTGATTCATCTAATAAGTTCCTTAAGGTCTGAAAATATCTAATACACACAATATTTCATCATGGCTTTACCAGCTGTTTAGATGCCATTGCTAACCTGTGCATGTTTTTGTTTTCTTTAATAAGCATAATAGACTCACTGCAATCAAGACTACTCCTGACATAATTGTATTATGTTTATTAACTAAAAACAAAACAAATCAAAAAATTAATTTAATTACTAGTTCTAATGTTAAACTAAACACTTTTTAGGAGCTGTATATGTGTGTTATACAGTGATATTTTCTCATATTTTAGCAGACACACAATGTCTATAACAATGTCCAGACACTGGCATTAATTCATTCATTCACATTTTTTCATATGTGAAAAAACATAATATGCTTGAAGTAAATGTATACATTAAGTGAAAAAAGTGAATAAATAGCTATAGCACTCCATGCTTTTTGATGTTAACTGACACTATAATTTTTCATGGTGTCTTAGCTACGAGATAGCCAACAAAGCCAGTACTGTTGACACTAACACATTTTGTCTTTTTGATAACAAACAAAATATAGTTTCTGCAAGCAAGAATACAATTTCAATAACTATATTATATTTGCTACCTCAACAGGAAGAAATGAGATACAGGTTGTTGCACTGACTAGGTTCTCTTGTGAACTTACTGTGCCACAGCACTGTCATGCAAGAAATTTGTAGTGAGCTAGATAGTCCATATGAATTAAACTCTACCGGGACCCAGATGACCTGAGTTTAATTAGTAGCTTGGGTGGAGAAGATGAAAACATGGGAAAAGAGGAATGAAAAGGAAGAGCCTGAGCTCTTTTTTCCAGAAGAGAAGGTGTGATGATAATGTACAGGGCAAGCACCTCTTAAGATATGAGTATTGCTGGTAAATAATACCAGTGTTGGCTGTCAGATGGCTACCTGACAACAAGATGAGCTGCAAGGGTGGAACATGTTGTGATGAGAGGAGGTACTGCCAGCACAGCTAGCTGGAATTTTGTAAATAATTATATGGCATTTGTGAATATCAAATTGATTCATTCAAGATGCTGGTGTTACAAATGTATTAGAACTGTCACATGTATATCAAACTGATTTGTACAGACGTTTGTGTTGAAAAGGTATTTGTAAAGTGCCTGTGTTTGAAATATATGCACAGCATGCCGTACTGGAGAGAACAGAAATATATATGGACTAGTGTAACTGTTTAAATGTATATGTTTTAACAGAGAAAACTGGATGGTTAACCTCAGTCCAGCAAAGTTTAGAAAAAAATATCTGAAATTAAATCACTTTATAGGCTAGGCCACAAAGATGCTAGCTCACAGGTTTTAATGCAGCCAGAAACGCAGAGTCTGTACTATGAAGCTTTCTGTAGTGTCTTTGGGGTGAACTAATCACTAATCTGGAAGCATAGAGGTATGCACTTGTTTTATGACTTCCAGCACCTGACAAAGATCTGAGCAAGAAATCCTTGTGTGTGTATTTTTACAGATAGGTGCTAAGTCCTACCAGCTTCCAGCAATGGGGGTTTGCATGGAAACTAGAAGTCAGATGACCAGAAATGGTATCATTATGCAAGCTATCCCAGCAGTAATATTTTAGATATTATTTTGAGAAGTCTCTTAGTGAGACAGAGCATTCTGCATTCTGTCTTGGACCTGACATCAAGAAGAACCATTCACCACATCATCTGCCTTGCTCTATTAAGTAAATTATCAGAGTATAGTAACTCACTTAGATACAGTCAGGAATATAGTGAAACTTAGTTTAGATATTGTTTGTATGAGTCTGTCCTTCAATGCCGTTTTAAATATTTACTGTGATTCTGAACCATGTTGCCATTTGAATATATACTTAGTATTCTCTTGTTCTTTTATTAATTAATATTAAATATATTTAAACATTTTACTGTGGCTGAGCTTTGTAGAGATATTTAAGTTCTGAGATTACTTGCATATTTATTTGGTGATACTGTGTGAGCCACTCCTAATAGCCTTGCTCTTGGTCAAACTACCATTTCTGTTAGTATTAACATTACACAGTAAAATTGGACACCTTTTGTTAAGGGCCTTAGAGTAGCTGGTGAGGGGTTTGGGTGGTAGTGGTAACTATCTTATAGTCTTGGCAGAAGGGGGCATAGCTAGTAAATTTGTACCAACCTTTCCAGGAGTGTGTGTGTGTGTGTGTGTGTGTGTGTGTGTGTGTGTGTGTGTGTGTGTGTGTGTGTGCACGCGCGTGCGTGTGCGTGCGTGTGCGTGTGCGTGTGTGTGTGTGTGTGTGTGTGTGTGTGTGTGTGTGTGTGTGTCTATATAAAACAAATCACCAAGAGTATGTGTGTCAGCTACCTGGGTAGGGACATAAAGCACTGGCTGGACAGAGTGAGTGTTGGAGGACTTGGCTTTTAACCCTGGCTAAGGACTCAACTCTATAGCTGTGCCAATGAGGAGTCTTACTGAGGATCTGGAGAAGAGGGAGAAACCATCCTTGGACTGACTGTGGTCTCTGTGTGCTCTTAAGAGAAATTGCACTTGATGCAGAGAGCTGCATCTGAAAATACTGTCTGCACCTGTTACCCTCCCAGTGAACATCCCCCCCAGGTGCCAGTGGTGAGGATTGAGGCTCTTTGATTACTGGTCCAGTTGTGGGCCATCACACATGCCACCATGTAGGTAAGTGCCACAGCACAGATGACCATGTTGTTAATTAAACCCAGAATGTCAAGAGATATGTAGGTCTATTTAAACAAAATAAAAAAAAATGTTGGTTACAGTGTGATGGCCACAGCATTTTTTCTTTGCTTTTTTTTTTTTGCTGGGACATTCATAGCTTGATGATGAAGAGGCCTGTCTTCCTAATCTAGGGTATGACCCCCACTCAATGAAAGGTCATATCTAGCGTATGCCACCATTGTGTGATGTCCCCAAGAATAAGATGAGATATAGATGACATCAAGGATCTGAAGTCAGTGTTAGCTGGCAGAAAAAATATATCATGCCAATATATGTACCATAAGTGGCAATTTGATCATGTTTTCCTTTCAATTAACAAGAAGAATGCAGTCACTGCAACCAGGAATCTGCCTTCAATTATTGTATTATGCCTGTTAAATGAAGGAAAAATGAAATTACGGAAACTCTAGCTTGAGTGATTCTTTTAAGCAGTTTTTTTTAAGGTTCTGGATATGGCGAGGCATGTAGTATTTTGCCAGAATACATGTGCTCATATTTATCATCTGATTCTGAAGGTGTTTTATTGTATATTAAAATAGTGCTCATCTTCAAACAGTGGTGCAGCGGTTAGCATTGTTGTCTCACAGCAAGAGGTTCTCCCATTCGATTCGCAGCTGGAGCGCCTTCTGTCTGGAGTCTGCATGTCCTCCCCACAGTCAAATGACGTATAAAGACATGCAGGTAGGTGCGTGCATGAATGGGTGTACCTTCTTTGAAGGTTGGGCATCAGGCTGGCAACTCGGCACCATAACAATCAACTGCCAATCATTAACGGACCGGAGTTCCGCTGTGGAGATCCCAAACCGGGATAAGCCAAAAGACATACACACATACTTCAAACATCAACAATACAAATATGATGTTTTACTGAATACAAATTCCATTTATTTCTACAGTGCTTCACCTTACCAATTCTTTGAGGAGTTGTTTTGGTTTTACTAGCCAAAGGATATTCATCAACATGTCTGCACACTAGTACTAACTTACTTTTTTTTCCATTCGCTTAGTGAATGCATTGTGGATATTAAATGAATGAAATCAAAATCAAATTACTAGTTGCAATGATAGATATAACCACCTATTTAAGGCATTGTGATGTTTTGTCATGTTCTCAATATCCATCAAACATCCACTGTTGGCAAGTGATATGTTCAGTTAATAGACATAATGTGATTCATGCAAGCAATAATATCCTTGCAGTAACCGTATATACCTGTAAGGGAAAAAAAAAAAAAACAAATAAATTATCTCCAGTTTTTTATGTAAATTGATATTTCTAGTACAGAGTATTTTTTTCTCATAGTTTACTAGCCACAGGGTATCCAGTACAAATAAGAACCACTAGTGCCAACACATTTTTTTCATTATGTTAGCAGACATAGTACAGTAGAGAGTTGATTATCCGAAATGTCAATTATCAGAACCAGCCTTTCAAAGTTTTCAGGTAGGAAAAATCATAAAGTCTGAATATGTAAACATTATACGTATTCGCTTGAGTATGTTTTTGAGCTTGTAGCCAGCTTGTGTGTGAAAAATATTCTTTAATGTCCACTGGAATCGCTGAATGGTTGAAAAGTGTATTCCTGCATGCAGAAAAAAAAAAAAAAAGATTTTAGAAGTTCTTTATCTGGTTCAACTATATGTTTGATTATCCGAACAGTTTGATTATCCAATCTACCCTAGGTCCCAATTAGTTCTGATGATCGACTCTCTACTGTATTGTTACCATACTACTGCAAACACAGGTATGCTTACTGACGTATTATATTATGTTTGCTGAATGAAAAGTAAAAATGAGGCACAAGGTATTTTGTACCATATTTCAATTGTTTACTGTGACTGCTGGTGCTAACTTGTTTTCTCTTCCTTTCCGTTAATAAATAGAAGTCATTCATGACTATACTTGCAGTAAATATAATATACTTGGTAACTGAAGAAAAATAAATTATATTACTGAAATTACCATTGCTGATGTTTCTTCTAACCACTTCCTTAATAAATCCCATTCCTTAACTATGGTGAACAATGCAGGGAAATCTGAAGGCTACTTGCAGAAACCATAATACTAAGAAATGACATATTTAGTAAGAGCAAATGCTTGAGGAACTGCAGAATTAAGTTAGCATAATACAGCTGTAAAATGTGACAGACATGCAGGAGTTACAACAGCATGTAAAACATGTTGACATTTCAGCTGCATCAATCAGTACATCAGATTTACTCCTATCCATTAGTACAGGCACTAACTATATTCATGAACAACAATAAATCAGCTAGTCTGCGTAATACAGCTGAGACTTCAAAGTGTTTGCTACCACCATTGCACAAGAGGCAAATCATATAGATCCTGTAATGGATTTGCATAAAAGTTACACTGGCTGTTGAAAACAGTGTGTTATAATGGTTCATGTGATCAAGTCAAAACACAAAAAAAAAAAAGAGTGAAAGAGAGAGAATTAAAGGTAAAAATCATTACAAAGGTAACCCTTTAGTACAAAATACTAGACTATACTTAAGTAGTTTTGTGGAATACTTTGGCTAAAATTATGTGTTAAAGTAAAAAAAGAAACAAACTCTACATTTTATATGGAATGACACCTTATGAAATAAATAAAAAAAGAGACTAAAAAGCAAATATCTGATACCAATGCCAGAAATACAAATAAAAAAAACTTTATTATTTCAGTAAGTGCATTCGTCTTCCAAACTTATATTACATAAATTAGATGTGTAATTTTAATTGAAGCTACAGTAAGGGGTGTTCTACAGCTGCTAGACCCACAGCTGCTCAAATTCTGCTAACTCACAGCCAGAGAACCAAACAGCTATATCTCCATCTGCTCAGTTGCTCAAACAACTGCTCAAACTCAGACAAGTTCAGCAATGCAGCTGCCGAAAAAAACATTCATAAGCAAGTGCTGGCCATGGAGAAGGGAAACTGGGTTGAAACTGGGAAGGGGAGTTAGGTTTAGGATGGAGAGGGGTATTTTAGGTTTCCCTGAGTTAATAGAGAGAATCACAAGGTTAGGATTAATAAAAGGTGGGACATTTTAAGTTTAAGGAGCAATCAGGAGATTAGGATTAGGCAGTGGAAGGGGAGTTTAGGTTTAGTGTTTGATCAGAAGTACAGCTTTTGGGACTGATTTTTAGGGTTAGGGTCAGAGTTCTGAGAGGGATAGTTAGCCTCTGTTAACTGCACTGGGATCAAGTTAGTGGAAGTTAGGGAACTTGCCAACATGAGTGATTGGCAGCACTGAAGTATGTCATGAAATAATGGTACACAGGCACTTGTAGTAGATTGTTATTAAATTTGTTGTCTGCATGTTTATTTGCTTGATTGCTCATTTGCATGTTTGTTGTTTGTTTTAAATACTTCAGTCTGAAGAAGTCTTGCATGTTGAAAGACAAAAGCAATTACTAACATAATTTTATTTATTTGTTAACCGGGAAAGTCCGACTTGGAGTGAAGATAATTTTCAGTGGAGGCCCGGGAAGAAATGCTCCAGATGCATGTCTTTGAACATGGGAGGAAACCGGAGCACCTGGAGGAAACCCATACGAATGCATGGAGGACATGCAGACTCTGCATAGAAGGCACTCCAGCCGAGAATCGATCCGGAGAACCTCTTGCTGTGAGGCGACAATGCTACAGCTGCAGCACTGTGCCATCCACAGAATTAAATAACATTTAATTCTGCTTTCTGGCACTGGCTTAATCTGCTTGCATTACTATTTTAATGGCTTTCCAGTCCTATTTGTTCTTTTTTGGCTTTTGAAGAAATTAAAAGTCTTAAAGTAAAACTCCACCTTTTCCTACAGTTTAACTCAACTCTTTGGTTGTTCTTTTCCCTACAGTATAATTCCAATACTGTGTAAGTACCTGAAACCTGCTTGTACTTTATAAAACTTTCATTTCCTCACTTTGGTATCAAAGGAAGAGAAAGTCTACCCATTTTTTAAGCTTAACGTTTCACATACGTTGCAGAGGAATTTGTCTACATTTACATGACATACCACAGACACAGAGAAATTTGTAGCCAGAAGCTCAGGCTGCTGTAAACAAGACAGAGAGGTGTGAAACTCTTTTCCATTGTATTTACTGCAGAGAGAGAAAAAGAAACTGATTAACAGCTACTTCTAATGTAGCCATGCCTCTCATAGCAAAAGAGAGCAATTAGATCAGTCAATGGCTCAAAGGCCTCTTTTGACAAATTTACATAAGCAGCATCATAGTATTGAAATGCTAAGCTTTAAACCAAGGTTGTCAAACTCATTTATCCCAGCGGACCACATTTCATCAGAGTATATAGTACATGGGCCAGATAATTATGGGTAGATCGAGATGACTTATTAGGGGAGCAAAATAATAATAATAATAATAATAATAATAATAATAATAAAGAAAGTGGATTTAGTCTAAATTTGTGTTCACGTGTAGCAACTACCCAAAACAATATAGCCAAATAAACAAATCACCAAATGGAGATATTTTATCAGTATGCTATCTTAAAAATGTGCTTTACTAATGCAAACTGTAATTACCTTCTGTCAGTTAAATCATGAATAAGCACTAAAATCCTTTAGCCGAAAGTTGATATAAAATTAAGGACAAGCTCCCACCTGCAAAAAACAAATATAATGCAATCTTTGTCATACAACCGTTGCTATTAATATCAGAAATTAACTTTTCACATTTGCCAGTACAATGACAAAAAAATCACACATACAGTGTTTAAACCTGATGCAATTCAATCAAAAGCACAGGACTGGCCACTACAAGTACCCACCCACTTATTTTTTAAAACAAGTTATTTTAGGATGTCTTCCGACAATCACACACTAAAGACTTTGAAAACACTGATTTGCTGCGGCCCTTATCCCTGGACTGTTATTGGCTTTGACCCTTATTCTGGTGCTGAGTGGTCAATATGTGCTTACAACCCAAATATTGTTCAGTCATAAACTGCAAACCCGAATGTTAAGCGTCAAGTTGTGTCAGCAACATAAAGGTTAGCTACTTCATAGATAACTCCTCCCCTAACGCTTACATCAACAGCTGCTTTCCTACACTGATACGTCAACAAATCTGCCCAAATATGAGCTAGGAGCATGCAGCACAGTATTAGACTACCATCCCAAAAACATATCACTAAGTGTCTAATGTCAAGAGTTTACTTTCTATGCCCACAGCTATCGGGGCCATAGTTCAAAAGATAATTACGCTGCTACACTTGCACTCTCAAACAGCTGCCTGTAAATCTATTACCACCTGCACATGACTTACTGAACACATTCAGTGAAGTTTTATACCCTAAAACATTAGCTAGCACATTTCTACCAACCACCATAAACACCAGCTTTTAGCATTCCTGTAATTTTCCTGGAGATTTTACAAACTGCAGACAAAAGACCGTCTGGCAATAATATAGAACCAGACATAAGTGTTCCATGCCATCACCACACTTGTGATCTGCATTATTTACCCAAATATGTACATTTGAGAAAAGATTTACAAATCCATTCTGATGTCTTTTTGATGAAAAATGCTGATAACATTTGTTTCCTCAAATATGACAAGTCATGGTTGCAAGAGAAACCTTTTCAATTCCACTTGATAAATATTCAAATCCACAATATCAAAGGACTATCAAGAACTGTGCTCCCCTTCTGATACATCTCACTGATATAAATGTACACGTACACTTCAGGCCCTTGCCCAAGTAATACATAGCAACCTTTGGTTAAATAACAAAAAAAGGGTCAGTAAAAAAGACCCACTTTGGTCCAACAAATACTGCCTAGTTACAATATCAAAAGGAGCAAGTCAAACTCTTAATGGGACAGCTTATGCAAGAACAACCCGCAGTAGTCCCTTCAGTTAACCTGGCTGCCATCTCAATAATGATCACAAATATACCTTGAGTCACCGATATGTAATCATAATGTAACCTGCTGCAATTCAATCAAAAACACAGGACTGGCCTCTACCAGTACCCACCTACTTATTTTTTAAATGAACTAAAATGAAGAACCACACTGCAGGCACAGGAAAATATTTTGTTAGCGCTTTCGTTTACTCAGAATAGGCAAACTTCATCAGACAAGTTTTACAAAGCATAATACATCCTTAAATAAGCAAAAGTTAATTGACATCACCACAAATAATTAATTAAAGACAAACTCCCATTTAAAGAGCAATGGACCAAAAAAATAAGTAAAGGACCAAGGAGTAAATAAATTTATTTACTTCTTGGTCCTTTACTTATTTTTTGGTCCATTGCTCTTTAAATGGGGGTTTGTCTTTAATTAATTATTTGTGGTGATGTCAATTAACTTTTGCTTATTTAAGGATGTATTATGCTTTGTAAAACTTGTCTGATGAAGTTTGCCTATTCTGAGTAAACGAAAGCGCTAACAAAATATTTTCCTGTGCCTGCAGTGTGGTTTTTCATTTTAGTTCATTTGTTTGTTTTTTTCTGTTTTGTTCCTACTTATTTTTTAAAACAAGCCTACATTTCAATTTGTAGGTTGGATGTCTTCTGGCTATCCCACACCAATGACTTTGAAAACACTGATTTGCTGTATTTGCTGTATGTCATAGGTCTTTTAATCCCCCCCCCCCCCGTAAACACACTCACATTTGTAACATTGTAGTGTATGTGTAGTTTGCAACTTTATTTGTATGGAGTTGACGTGACAAACTGGCCATTGTTTAAATAAAACATGAGGTAGGTTGACTGTAACACTGGAGCAGCAAATGTGCTGTGGGCCACAAATAAGAGTGTGGTGGGCTGCATGCTGCCCATGGGCCGTATGTTTGGCACCACTGCTTTAAACTTTAAATGTTTGTTGTTTACACTACTATTCATTTTAAGATTACTTCAATTTAGTACTAAATTTAGAGATGTGACATTTAGAGAAAAGTCAGAAAATATGTTTCTTGTAATTCTTGTAAAGTATCAGCACATTTACCAAAGTGTAGGGGGAGGGGCTGTCAAATCATCTTGGATTACAAAAGATACTTTGAACAAAGACCTGCAATTTAGCAACTGTTTTGGTTGCAGCTGTATAATTCTTTACTATACTATAAAACAAGCTGTGAGATGCACACAAATGAGGGCCATTCAAGAAATAGAAGAAGCAGTCCTGTTATAAACAGTATATAAGATGACAGTGACTGATACTAATCCCATTATATGTTAATGGCATGGGAATACACCACTACTTCCTTATGTCTAGCATGACTCATATAAAGCAAACTTGAAATGGATTATGGGAAAGAAGCTTGAAGAAAAATAATATCACGTTGATATATCAAGCCCCACTGACTGCCATTTTACAGAAAACATTAAAATTCTATAAGAAGCAGTTAGAGTTATTTAAATAACTCAGAAAACAGAGATAGAGTGAAAAAAATAATTTTTTAGTGCTAAGGTGGAATTTTCCTTTAATGCTATACACTCTGACCTAGTATTGGAATGATTAGAAGTTCAGTTTGGCTCGTGAACAAAAGTAATCACCTTATCTGATTTCTAAAGACTAGAAAACTACTTTTGATAATTCCTGTACAACATGCTGTAGACATCCATCTCTGTGGCCGAGACACATTAAACTCTCCTAAGAGGTATTCTGCATAAGGTATCTTCTTTTAACTGAAGAAGTTTTTACTGTTGAAGGTTTCATCTCTGGTGTAGGTGCTGTTTCTGTCTCAAATGACCTTGCTCCCTTAATGTTCATAGGCTATGGTGCTATCCCCAAATATCTACTCAAGAAAATGAGTGCTTACATCTTTTATTCATGGAGAGAAATGTTCAGCATAAACTTAAGTTCAGGTTTTCCCTTTATTTTATGCATCAGTTATAACTACTTAACAAATCATTGCTCTATACTTTTAACCTAGTACTTACCATCTAGTTTCTGTCTTAAGTAGCGATGGTAATGTGCTAGTTAAAATAGTGGTCACTAGACCTAATCCTATATTGTATAAATTAGCAAATTCTGAACAGGGCTGTTTTATAGAGATAGTCCTTTGTCTAATGGGGAGTGTTCTTAAAAACAGTATCTTAGGTTAACTCAGGATTCTACTTACAAGCATTCCTTTTTACCAGAGAAAGAATTTGATACTTTGTCGTGGGTTTTCCTAAACCATCTTCTTCAGATCACAGATTTTGATTTTAAATTTTAGGTTCATAAATATGTACTAAGCTATTGCTCTGGGATCACCTTTAGAAGCCTAGCCATACATTACCATGAAGTTTTTAGCCCTTATATTTTAAGTACAAATAACCCAAAAATGAGTAGAACGTTTATGTGTTACCCATATCCATGAGGGACAAGTGTTTTAAACTGAGGTGAGTTTGCAGTTACCCATCCATTTATTGAGATTACACATGAATAGTGTAAGAGAAGTACCTTGCTTTATGTGGAGAGGCAATGTTTCCAAAAAAGTAGTATTCTCTGAGATACATATATGTCCCTCTAATATGTTTTATTTATGATGCAAAAGAGATGTAATTATCTTGTGCAGTGTTTATGTTCTCATTGGACTTGTGAATATGCAGTAGGTCTGATAGGGTAGGTTCTGTTGAGGTTCTAAAGTAGATATTTTCCTCAGTAGCCTCTATGACATCCAGAAGAGGGAAAGGCTTTGAAAGGGTTGGCATAGATGTTTCTAATTTTTGTGATTTAGGACCTTGATTTTCATAAGACAGCACTGTAAGTATCCAAATTGTGTCAAATTTACGGATGGGTGCATACCAAAGGAGGCATTATACTCATTGTCTAGCCTAATGAGTGGAATGGGACATGGTCATATCCCTGGAAGTGGATGCCACACCCATAGTTATAAGATGTGCTATGAAAAGCTCTTTCTTACAATAGTGGATATACAGTGATCAAACATCAGTTCATTGTCTACATAAGTTCCCAGGTCCCTACATTTTTAGGGGTGTGTTGTAAATCTGATAGTTATGATAAAGTTTTTGTTTGCCATAGGAAACTGTCATACATTTCTTAGCATTCAGTTTTAGCCCATGGTTTTGACACTAGCCATTTCTTTGGATAAGACTGTCTTGGAGGATCTTGGTGTCCACTGGAAGGTTTATGTTGGCACCAAATTTACAGTAATCTGTAGACTTGAGTCAGTCATAAACCTTTAAAAGTATTCTTGATCTTTGAAAAGTAAATGCCAAAGAGGAGTAGCCCAAGGACTGAGCCTGGTGTACACCACTAGTTACAGGTCTTTTGGAGGAGACATAGCACCCCACCTTAATTGTTTGGGCTCTGTTTGTGAGCCAGTTTGCTATTCACTGAGGTACATATGGATTAACATTTATCTGGGATGGTTTATCTATGATACCTGAGTGTGGGATGATGTGAAATGACTTTCTGAGGTCCAGATATGCATTGTGCATTGATTTGTTCTCATTGATTCCTTCAGTAATGTTCTTGAAGAAGTCAACCAGGTTAAGTAGGCAGGATCTGACCTTAACAAATCTGAACTAGCTTGGGTCAAGAGTTTGTCGGTTACCTATTTTAGATTCTTTCTCCTTGACAAGGGTAGGCAACAAGGATGTCCTCTTACCACCTTTTTTCATATTAACAATACAGCATACCTTGAGTTATATCCATCACTAGGCACACACAAGATGCACAATTGTACTCTTTTCTGATGACTACTTGTTTACTGTAGCTGGAACTATCTGAAATTCAAACATCGTTAGTCTTTAGTTACACATGAGTTTGTCTTGCTCTTTCAGGTCTACAAATCAGTATTTCAAAGTCTGCATTTGCCTCTCTCAACAATGTTCTCCTGGCTAATGAGTAAACCCTACCAACAATCTTGACCAACCCGGAAGTGAAGACCTTCATTTAACTAACTCTGTCTATAACATATTAGCAATAAATTATACAAAGATAGTCAGCCTGAAGCTTTTTCTGAATTAACTCTTTCTAAGTCTGAATGTACTGCTGCTTGTAAATGAAGCACCTGCCATGTTTATAATAACTTCACTGTCATATGCAGTTACCACAATCCCAGATAAGCTTAAGACTTTATAACATAATATTTGGCTTCATTTAGAAGATAGCTATCAAGCACTTCCACAGATGACCCACAGTTAGATGTTTGTTTAAAAAAATGGTGTCTGGAGAATCTCATAACTGGACATTTTCAAGGCATCCCTGAATAATGGTAGGGTACTCAGGGGGTATTCTTACTTATAACACTGCTTATTCTGCTATCTAAATAGGGTAACTCTTTAACTAATATGATGTTTTGTCTTACAGAATGGCATATTTGAATATTAAATACATTTATCTAAAATGCGAGATTTTACTCTATTGTGACATAATGTATATCTGAATATATATTTGAATTTTAAGCAACATGTCATTGTCTATTGTAAAATGGATGTACCTGAGTTTGTCAAATAGATCACAGGTCTTAAACTGAAAGTAATTTCCTTCCATTTAAATTGATAAAGAAGTTATCTACATTATCCAATTAATGATTTATTTAACTGCAGAACATAAGTCAAGTACAAGAACTGATTATAAGAAGGGGTTGCCTACAAGCCAATGAAGTACAATCTTACATCTCAGTGTTTACTGAAAATTAAATATCAATTTCAGTGATCCAAAAAAAAAGAAAACATTTTTTAAAAATCCTTTTTATTTTTTGTATAGGTTAAGCACCCTCCCCCTTCTGGGGCTCTCCAAGCCCACATCCCTCTAAATTATATATGCTGCCAACTCTATGGTCACACCACAGTGGAGAAAAGGGGAAAAAACTCTGACAAAGGCACCATCAGGTCACACAATATAACACAGTGCTGTGAAACTCATGTTGACATAAAATATTTGGAAAAAATGTTGACCATTAAACCCAGTGATGACTTGTAGGACAGCCAGTGATAAGTTAAGGCATGTCCTTTCAAGGAATGTTTAGCTAACCATCAAGTCCACAGGAGTCTCATCAACAGAAATGTTTTAGATATTTGTTCTGAACATGCTTATTAACCATTATTTGGATTAGAATGCAGACATCCACTTTCTATGGCATATCTTAGTTGAAGATATGGTCAATGGTGAATGAATTTGTTTATTTGTCTCAGAATCTCAGCAGCAATATAAAATTAATAGGTTGATATTTTTCTCCATCATCCTAAAAAAGGCTGCATATTGAATAGTTTAACTGCTAGAGAAGCCAAACAAGTGAGGAATACTGATTCCTTATGGTTTGGGATTGCCCATGTGTTTTTATGAGGCTTAGGAGGAATCATGCACTAGTGTATCTCCTGTTGTTTCTGATAGGAGTGGCAGCACTGATGCAACTCCTGTAGGTTATCACCCCTTGTCATATGCACACACAAATACACACACACACACACACACACACACACACACACACACACACACACATTAAGATAAAGAATACTTCATTTCATTAATCCAGAAGTCTACACTTTTTTTCCTAGCAAGCCATGATGGTACTGTAGGTAATCACTCTATATGGCTGAGCATTGGACAGTTTCTGCTCAGTGCCTTTAACATTGCTTTGCAAGTATAGGCAAGGTCATCCACCCTCCCTAATTATAAAATGCAAACCAGGTTTGCTTTTTTCACCTCTATTTGTAATTTTTAATTTACTCTAAGTCCTATGGAAATGTTTTCCTCATATCTCATAAAAGTCACATTTTTATTGAAAATAAATATATCATTGCAGTATTATATTCAGTTTTTCATCCTACTGTATTGTGATATAGTGGCTTCAATAAAAATATTTACTGCAAAAATAAACTTATAAAGCCAACTAAAAGATGAAATTGCTTTTGAAGTTTATTTTGGTAGTTGGCAAAAGGGTTAAGGTTGTGATCTATAGTTCCTGTGGTACAGGGTTTGATTTTGTATGCCCTTATTTGCCCAATGTGTGAGCAAGTCACTTAACCAGACATTGCTCCTCTGTCACCCCTGGAAAGGGACTGTGTGTCCTGTGAGCCTACCTGGTTAACAAATGGATAATTTTGAAAATTAATTTGGATAATTCATTCTTGTCCATTTAAAGATAAAGATTAAAATAGTCTGACGGCTTAGGACAACATAATAGGTTTGAATTACAAGGGACATCTTAAGTCAAGAAGTCAGACACTTTTATAATCAATAAGAATATAAAAATATAAATTCAATCCTCATAGCCAAACATAAATTTCTGGCATTCTGTGAATGAAATGCATGTCCTATGAATATCTTAAACAGCCATTAGCAATATTTATTTTTCTTTATTTTTTTTCTGTCATCATATCTACAGGCCATCGGCCTTAAATTTCACAAATATTTGGCAACTGTGCAGGTTGTGTAAAAGTGTTGTATCACTCTTACAAATAAACAGCCATAAGGTTAACACAGAGCCATAGAATCATGTTAATGAGAATACTTTCTCAAAGAGCAGTTGATGTGCTAAGAAGAACCTTGACCTGAATGTCAATAAAACAAAATAAATCATTACAGACTTCAGGAAAAGGTCAACAACACACTCAGCACTCATGATAAATGGTAAAGACATAGGAAGGGTGAAATCTACAAAGTTTTTGGGGGGTGCACATTTTGGAGGATCTGTCTTGGACTGTGAACACTGAACAGTTGGTCAAAAAAGCACACCAATGTCTCCACTTTTTTGGAAGGCTCAAAAATGCAAAGCTCTCACCTACTGTTCTCATCACATTGTACAGAGGAGCAGTTGACAACATTCTCACTAGTAGCTTCACAATTTGTTTTGGAACAGAGCAAGAGCAGAAAGAAAGAAGCTACAGAGAATGGTGCGAGTTGCCAGAAAAATCATGGGCACTAACTTACCATCAATCCATGATCTCTTCACAGCAAGAAGCGTTAAATGTGCATCCAACATAATTCATGGCCCCTCTCATCCTGCACATGGCTGGTTTACTCAACTGTTTTCAGGCAAGAGATATCGGAGTATCTGCTGAAGCACCACCAGATACTTAAACAGCTTCTACCCAGCAGTGATGAGACTTATAAACTCTGATACCAGCCACCGATTATTTAGTCAGTAATCACTCGCAATAAGTAGCTCGGCAGAAAAGTGTGCAATATCTTTTTTTATTCCTTGATGTAGCATTATATTTTTCTTATTCATGTGCAGTTGCCTGCTGTTTGTCTGATGCAGATGAACAAAGGAGGACAATCTCAACCTGTTCAATCCTACTGCCATGCTGCTATGTACAGTATTCTTCTAATGACGGTCTGGGGGGCTTGTGTGTTTGTGCTGTTATTATTGGTTTATTTATCCTTCTTGGGTATTGCATCGAATATCTTTGTTTAAATTGAAATGTTATACAGTTGTTCTTGTTATCCTTGCTTCCTATGTACTCTCTGGTGAGTCGATACTCGGAATTTCGTTTAGGCTGCACTTGTGTAGTCCTAAATGACAATAAAGTTCACTTGGATAAACATGATAGAAGTAAACGACTTGATGTACACTGGTCCAGTAAAACAGTCATACTCGTAGAGTGGTACCCAGACAAAAGCTGTAGAAAAGTGGTACATTTGTTAGATTTCTTTGGCCCACTGTTATCACGTTAGTATTCTCATGTAGCTGCAATCTGCATGCTATGTGCCCAAAATGCTGCAGCTTGACAAAAGGGTCAGAATGAAATTTATATTTAAATTCCACTTCTACACCTCTGCTTCTGTCTCCAAATTGGGAAATTATATAATAAAAACATTTTAAAGATTGAAATTGAAAACAACAGTCAGGCTAGCGCATAGAATGAGGAAGTTTAAGTAAACTAAATCTCCCCGCTACTGCAAGATTGTGGGAAGAAAAGGGAGAAGAGGTATTCACGAATTATTGAACAAGAAGCATGGTACCTCTTCCCAAAGTATAGTACTCAAAAATCTGCCTCATTTTCTGTACAAGTGTATGTGTTTCACAGCAGTTTTGTAGTTTTAATATGTCGGTATTACTAGTGAAGCAATCTAGAGACTGAGATATGTATAAAAGTTGATTGCAGTCTGATCTCGTAGAAACCATTGTACTCAGAGTTTGATTAAAATATATTATCTGTCTTCTCTCATTAGCTGTGTCAATAAACCTCAGTCAAAGCAAGGGATTATAATAGTGTGAAATTGATTATTTTGACAGTTATTAAAACATTATGATATTACAGATAAAAATGAATGGATATTGCTTGGATTTCACAGACAGGGACATTATACTTAACAAATCAAATGCAATATATTAGTGTTAGTAATCTCCAAAAGCCTCCATTGAAAGCCAGTAAGTATTACAAGAATTTTAACGTCATTAATCTCTCTTTGGCCACTTGTTCTTATTAAACCAGATAAGACATTTGGCCAGCGGCATGAGGTATTGCTTAAATAATTATTTTGACTTCAGATTCTCAGTTTCACCATAAGAATTACTTTTCATTTTTTTTCTTTCCTACTCTGCCTATAAATCATCTGGAATTAACAGCGTTCACAAGTTTGATATGAACTGAAATTTGCAGCTATTATAAATAGCTTTTATTTTACTCACATAATATACACATATATTTATTTTTCATATAAAAATGCTTTATTCTATTGTTTTATCAGAGCTGACTATATAAGTTCTTACCCTCGTTATCCATCATTTCAGAATATAAATTGAAGTAGGTTGTACAATTTATTATCAGCAGACTGTATTATCCAAAAGAAAGTTTGAAACTATAAAATATATTTAATGTTCTATTAAGAATTCATGTTTTTTTCTCCATCTCCTTTTTTCTTTTCCTCCTGCATTTATTTAGGCTCTTTGAGGGTAGCAGCCTTTGTGTTAATTATATTTAACAGTGCAAATGTAATAACAATTCCATGTTTATGCATTAAAGAACTAGTAAAAAGAATACAGGTGACAAAAACTTAAATGTGAATAGCAAAGAAAAGAAGCGGCCAAATTTCATCACACAAATCATTTCATAAATATGTTGGTCAGAATTATGCCACACATACTTGATAAGGTTAAACAAATTAGTAGAGCTTTCAAGGCATGTAGAATTGATTCTATTGAATGTCTAAGCTGCACAAACAATACCAGTGAGATGCACTTATATACACAACATACAAACTTGCACACCTACATGTACACACACACACACACACACACACACACACACACACACACAAAAAAAAAACACACACATGCACACACGGGCAAACACACACACACAAAAAACACACACATGCACACACGGGCAAACACACACACACACACACACACACACACACACAGACAAATACATGCACACACAGACACACACACACACACACACACACGCACACACAAATACACGCACACATGCAAACACACACACACACACACACACACACACACACAAATACATGCACAGACACACATGCACACATGCACTCACACACACGCACACACACACAAATACATGCACACATGCACACACAAATACATGAACATGCGCGCACACACACACGCACACACACAAATGCACGCTCACATACACACACACACACACACACACACACACACACACACACATGCACACACACACACACACACACACACACACACACACACACACACAAACACAAACACACACATCAAGACATAAACAACTGCAAAAGTATAAGCTGATTGCTTTAAGGGAAGACGCCACTGTAAAAACTGTTATAAAGTACTATGCAGACCATTTGCAGCAATAAAAAAGTTAATGCAAACATAAAAAATATTTCCTCTTTCTGTAAAAGAAAAAATATATTAGTTAATATTTTGCACAGATATTCGGTAGTCAAAAAAGCCATGTCCCTGCCTTTAGAAGTGAAAAAAAACTAATTTTCTATAAGGCAGTCTGTCAGCTGCATTTTTACAGCTAATCGGAGGTTGAAACAAATCGCCTCTCAGCAGCCTATATGATACAGAGTACAGTAACAGGGCTTTCAGACTTTCCACATAATTCATGATTTGGGGGCCCTGTATTTTCTTGGTGAGAAACCTCTGTGGTCTCTCTAGCTGCTGCAGGTGTCTGGTGAGGTATATGCAGAACGGAGCATTGTACTCTATCACTGTTCTGCTAAGGATCGAGTACAGTGCAGTTATAACATCCTTAGACCTGGATGTGATGCTCTTACGTATGAAATGTACAACACAGAAGACTTTCCATACCACTGTGGAAACTTGGTGGTCAAGGTTCAGATTACTATCTACCTGTGTTCCCAGATCTTGCATCACTGGGATTGAACTTAAAGGGGTGCTGTCGATATTGTAAAAAAAAAAAAAAAAAGCTCTTACTTATGAGATGCACAGCGTAGAAGGCTTTCCATGCCACTGTGGAAACTTGGTGATCAAAGTTCAGATTACTATCTACCTGTATTCCCAGATCTCACACCACTGGGTTTGAACTTAGGTGAGTGCTGTCAATATTGTAATAAGTGGGGAATTCCACTTTGCAAAGGGGATAATAATGCACATTTTTGCATTTAGTTTTAGTCCATGGTTTTGGCACCAGTCATTTGTCTGTGATAGTCCCTCCTGTAATATGTTAACATCGTTGGCAGACTCAGTGATTGCACCCAATTTGCAATCATCAGTGAACTTGGCAAGCCAAAGGCCATCTACTTTAGCCTGGACTTCCGAGAAATAGATTCCAAACAGTAAAGGACCCGGCACAGATCCTTATGGTACACCACTGGTGATGGGTGCTTTGGTGACTTTCTCAAAGAAGTCTACTAGATTTAATAAGCACAATCTACCCTTAACAAAGCCAAACTGGGTTAAGTCTAAACTTTGAAGGTCGCCTATGTCCTTGTTGATAAGATCCATGATGATTCTTTCCATGGCCTTGTAGACGAGGCTGGTTAGACTTATGGGTTTATAGTTCCAAGGGTCAGTTGATGGCCCCCCCTTTGTGTAAGGGGATTACTGTTGATGTTCTCCATTCTGCTGGAACAAAGCCAGTTCTCAGGTTATGGTTAAAGAGAAAAACAAGTGGGTCTGCTAGGCCCTGTTTTAGATTGCTTAATAAGCAATATGGGATGTTATCTTATCCCACTGAGGTTATGTTTTTGGCCTTGGAGAGTGCAGATATGACCTGATCTCTAAGATACTAGGCAGAGGAGTGGTGTCAGGTATGCTTTAGGATATGAATAGTTGGGACAGGGGGTTGAAGTTTGCGCCACATCTGTCAGCTAGTAGGTTGGCAATTTCCTCCTGCATAGTATGAGTGGTACCACCTACTACCAGTTTGCACATAGCTGAGCATTCCTTTTTAGAGTTTGGACACAGTTAAAGAATACCTTATGATTATCCTTAGTCAGGGATGCTATTTTAGCTTCATAATTAGCGTTAAAGGACTTTACAAGATTTCTGATTTGCTTGTTCAAGCTGCGGAGGGAATTCTTCCTCTGCTGAGTCAGTTCCCTCTTGTTCTTAGACATCACTTTCTTCCCTTTGTTATATAACCTGTTAATACTTGAGGTCCATCAGGGTGGCTTGTTATTTTGGGATGACCTGGATTTAATCCTGTCAGGTACAGCCGAGTCTATACAGTTGCTTAAGTGTTTATACAGAGCATTTGTGTACACCTCTGCATAGGAGTCATTGTTGTCTGTAATTGTGGGGGGTATAAAACTTTTTATACAATTGCTTAGTATGCTGTAGTTTGCTTTGGAAAAGTATTTAGTTTTTTTTACTCCTGTGCAAGGGTTGCAGAGGCAGTCCAACCAGGTTGCCTCCCAGATGTGCTGAGTAATGGTGTAGCAGCCGTTGAAGGGGTAGCAGGCTGAGCTGCATTGGTTGGCCTACCTCCCTGTGTTAGAAATCATTTTGTCAGTTGTCAGAAAATTATGACATCAAAACTTTGTGATCACACATATAAAAATAAAAAAGGGAGATAAGGGGTAGGGTAAGAAAAAGATAATTAGAACCATCATATATCACATACACTAAATTACAACAATACAGATATATTTTTACTTTTACTTAAACTATACTTATTAAAAATCCAAAATATGACTGAAAATTGTTCCATATAATCCTTGTAATATGCATATATTGCACATATGCTTTTAAAATTAATGCAGATTAAGTTAACAATATAGTATTTATGATAAGTTTGTTGAAATTAATATTTAATACTCTTTTATTACTTTAGTATGTATTTGAACTCACAACATCTGAATATACTATAACAGTTGACTCCTACAATTACTTTGAGCTACAGAATGAAGCATGCATGCTTGATTTTTACAGTTAACATATGCATGTTTAATTTGCTACTAATGTATGGAAGATCAATGTTTTTAATAAAATAATTATTAATTTGTGCTGCATACATACCCCTAGCTTCTCCCACTCTTTCTAAGCATTCAGCATGGGCTTCCATGGAATTTGAAATCTCCTGGGCAGCTGTAAAATAAAGAGGAGAGCATTATGCATACCAGTCTTGGCTATCTCCAGCTTTATATATAATTTAAATTATCTTTATCTGTATACTTACACAACTGTGGGATGTCAATAGTCCTAAACTCATCTGGCCACTGGTTGAGTTGTTCCTGCTTTTGCCTTTTTAGGTCATTGTAATGGTGCTTGCATTGCTCTCCAGTGTACTGAATGCCATTCACACTGTAGACAGCTTTGGCTCGATTATTCCAAGCCTCTGGTTTATACTGAGACCCGGTATAGTCCCCCTGCAAAAGCCTATGGCAATGATGCTTTGCAAGGAGTCAAATGAATATTCTGGACTCATCTACAAACTGTCTAGACACATTAAAGAGTGAGTAGTTAACCCTATATGTGTCTGATCTGACAATGTCCTGGTTTATACATGCATGTGTATATGACTATCACTGAAGTATGAAGTCCATTCCAGGGCAGAAAAGAAACTTTTAATTACAGAAACCTAATTGTCAGTATAAACTTAGTCCCAATATAATTCATATGATAACCACTGCTATACATAGTTATTCTTATGTATAGTTATCTTTATATTGTTCTTCATTTATAAAATTGAGTGGAACAGCATTAATAAAATTTGTAGTGTGCTAGATTAGAACCCTGGCTCAACTGTATTGTAGCCGTGAACTTACACGAGTTGCCACAGGGAAGGCTGGGCAACTGTTGTATTTTTTACACTCATCACTGTCCAGAGTGCTCATTGTCACTGAAGACTTGTTTGTCAGATATGCTCATTCATTATATAGACACATTAAAGAGTTGAGTGGTTAACCATGTATGTGTGTGACATGAAAGTTCAGAAAATTAATTTTTAATTGTATAACCATAATTGTACTTAAACCCACAGTTAGACATATAATATATGTGATATGTGTATGCTCAATCCACCTGCTATAAATAGTTATTTTCATGTGTAATTACTTTTATAGTGTTCATTTTTATCTAAATTACAGTGGACCAGCATTAATAAAACTTAGGAGTTTGCTGGATTAGAATGCTGGGTCACCCGTATCATGGCCATTAACTTACACCTGTTGCCACAGATAGAGCTAGGCAGTTGGTATAATTTTTACACTCATTGCTGTGTATGAGTGCTGACTGCGGTGCAGTGTACATTAGCTTGTTTGCATGATGGAGGAGCTCACATGTTATAATGTATCTTTTTAGCAGTTGACAATGTCTCTTTACTGTCTGCAGGTGTTGTGTGTCCATGCTGACTGCTGAGCAGTGCCGCTTAGCATGTTTGTATAACAGAAGGCAAAAGATGTAACAATTTAGCTTTTTTTTAAATTGACAACATCTCCTTATTATCTCCGGCATTACTCTGTGTTTACACATATGTGAGCAATGTGCAAATGAAACAGGCAAAGCTCAACATGCATTATTATTATTGTAAAAAGTGTTTATTAATTTTTATCATTAAAAGAAAAATGTGGGACTTGAACCATGATCTATATATCCTATGTGCTGTGTGTTTCATCATGTTTACCAGGTGTGCTACACACATAGTTGATTCACAGTTCTAATTTATGCTGTTCTTATCATAAAAGCAACTTCCATTAATTTTAAAATACTTATCCGTTTCATTGTATTTTTGTTAAGCCACGTGCCGCACAAATATTAATAATAAAAAAATCATTTAAAAAATTACAAAATACATTTTAACACAAGTTACAGATTTTTGCAAAACTCTGGATTTGAACTATCATACTAATATACCTACAAAACACACTAGGAGTGTCTTATCTCTCTTTGACACAGAAATAGCAATGCAGCAGGAAAGCAAATCACGTGCCCACAAGCAATCCCATTTCCTCCGCAGTATTAACAAGACATATACACTTGTACACTTTCATTTGTTTGTACGTGTGGCTTACATATTTAGTGAAATGATTGATCACAAAACCAGTTATGAATATGTTTTCACCAATGCAGCTCTGTCTTCTCTATTGTATTCATTCTTCTTTTATCTGTGCTGTACTCTCAGACATGCAGTCTGTAGTGCATTTTGTATCACTGTCCTTGAAATCTATGAGAAAAATACATGACAGTGAAAAAACATTTTTCAGCAAAGTCAGGAGAGTTTGGCTATTGGTGATCAAAAATGATAACTGTGTGCTGCTTAGTTCTATTTAAAAGCTTGCTAAAGTTATTTCTGTACTTTATAAGTGTATCCTGAGTGACACACCCACTGCTGGGAAGGTAGTCATAATTGCTGTTGTGTCTTCCTTCTCCTTCCCACTAATCCTTCACAGCTGCAGGACATTAGAACTAACAGTGTTGTAGAATGTACACCATGCTTACATCTGCAACACAAAGTCAAAGGTTTGGCATTCAGCAATTCTAATGAGTTTCCACCTTATTTTTATCTTCACCATCTTCAGAGACCTGAATTTACACTTAAAAAGGTAACCATGTAACTAGGGAACTTGAAGGTGAGGAGACCTGTGTATTTGGACAAAACAGATTGCTATTTCTTTTAATTTATCTGCAGAGAAGGGTTCTAATGTTGCTAAGGTATGATTGCATTTTTGAAGTATATTCTAAATTTTGTAACATGTTACAAAGCAAATTATATATATGCAGTAGAAAATGAAATTTTTATCTGCATGTACTTCTTATAGTTCACTGTTGGCATAGGTATTTTGGCAGGCATTTACATTTCTGAGACAGACAGGTTAACTTCATCACAAGTGTTGTTAAAATTATTTTGCAATCTTCTATATTATTGAAGGGAAGTATAATGCACCATGTCAATAAGACAGGTGTTATGCTTCTGAGATGTCCCAGAGACACATTCAGGAGAATGGTGGGTACAGTGGGAGGTAACTGGCAATCATATAAAATTGACTTGTCTGTTGTAAATTTGTACACATTGTGAGAATTGTGTTGAAAGCATATATACCAACTGAATTATGTGGTATTCATTTGTTTGTACAAACCATCATTTGTTTGTTTTGTTGGGGGTGAGGGAGTCACAAAATAACACCCTGTGCAAATGACGATAACTGTACTATTTCCTTGATTCTGTCTTTTGGATTCAGGGATACATAATTCTTTAGTCTGATGCTCAGGGTGCGTAGGTGACTGAGTGTTTAGTATATATGTGTTTGTGATGCTCATTTGGAAATTGTACTGCTTACTTACAGGTTTTTGTATTGTGGGTATCTTTGATGCATGAGGCCTGTTAGTTGACAGAGAACACATCTATTGACATAAGTCAGTGCTATCACATGTTGATGTCATTGCTGTAAAACTCACCTACCTTCTACAGGTACATATGCAAGTAACAGTATCTGCCATTCATTTCTGCTCTTAGCAATTTATTTTCCTATTCCAGGTTCAGTACTTACTTTGATAGTCAAGCAGTTACAAGTGTTTTAATTCACGTCTGACTTTGTGTGATGTTAGCAGTACACAGTCATTACATGGGTAAGTAAAGGTTGTGAGCATTGCCTAGCATCAGTTTTACTGTATGTATGTGCATTGGATGACAGTCGTACCCCCTAAGGTGGTCACTTTGTGTGCAATCCATTGCATCTTTGCCGGAGCGAGGGCATATTGTGCACGCCTATGTCTACTGACCCCCACAGTGAATGGTGTCTTCCCCTCTGACTCCTCACTTGCATGTGGCTATGGTGACCTTGGTGTTCCTCTTGAAGCTGTTTTCTGAGGATAATGTGAAGAATAGCATAGACAGTGAAAATTTCAGCACATGTTTGGGGACTGTACTGCAAGGCACCCCCATATATATATATATATATATATATATATATATATATATATATATATATATATATATATATATATATATATATAGCAACTGTGACTTCAGCAGCCCTAACTCATGCTCTGTATTTCTTGTTTGAGCGTGTGCCTCATTATAGCATTCTTTAGTGGGTGGGTGTGTATTTCTGATGTGTGTCATCAGCCATGGTTTGAATGCATACCCTACATCACCCAGTAAATGACCTTGTGGGATATCCCCCCTAGAAATCCTCTGGTAGAGTTGAGAGTTGTGCCAGATATGAGATCATAGTAACTGCTGGGGTTGCCAGCACACACATTCAGGATGATTCCCTTAGCATTACTCATGACCTGGCAGGTAACGGAGTGGAAGCCCTTTCTGTTTATGTACACCCTACCCTGTTTCCTGGGTGGTGCTTTGATCTCAATGTGCATGCAGTTTGCAGTCTATGGTAACCAGTACTTCAAAGAAGTGTGCTTTTGGGTAGAGATCCTGCATAGTTGTAGGTCTGTCCTCAGGTGTATGGCAAAAAATGTATGTAGTCACTGGCATGTCATGGCATTGCATTCAGGAAATGGAGGATTCAGGATGCTAATGCCTGTGACACCCCCAGCATATCAGATGGTCTCTGAAAGCTTCCTGTAGCTAATAATCTAAGTGCTACACATACCTTAGTTTCCACAGGTATTGGTTCCCCTTGGTTTGCCCTTGCTATCAGATGAGGATGACAGGTGTTGCAGAGTTCCTGTAGTGACTCTCTATCCACCCTGTAGTGCGCTACAATTTCCACCTCATGCAGACCATGAAAAGCTAAATGGAGTCTAAACACCATTCTCCTTCTTGGCCGAGGTGTATTAGCAGCAGCAGCAGCAACATAGACTTGGGCCTGTTGCACATACACATGTAGAAGAGCAACAGCAGCCCCTCTGTCTTTACAGAGGAATTTCCGTGGCTGTATTCCAATAGGTTTTGGAATGTGAGGCCAAAACCTGCACTGAGTGTACACAGTGCTTCATAGCTTGTTAAATAGCTCCTTCATTTTGGATTGGTTTATTAGCATACAGTTCAGCTGCATATACTGTGATTAGCATGCCACAATGTTTACTCTATGTTTGCGCTTCTCTGTGTGGTGTATAGAGCCACTTACTAAATACAAATTGACGAGCTACTGTGTACGTGTCATGCCACGATGCTCACATGGTTTTAGTGAGCCATGTAGGCTTTACTGAATCTGTACCTAAATCTTTGTCATATGATGGGCAAACATCAGAGGTAAGTATTACTTCTGCAGTAGCTGACAATAAGCTATAGTTATTACTTGCAAAACTGGTAAATATTGATTGAACGCATTAGTTACTATGAGTGGTGCAGCACTAAATTTGTCATCATGAATTAAGTTATCAAAAGTCGTGGCTTAATTTTAGAATTTACATATTTGCTGTTCAGTTGTTTCTGTTATCTGAATCCATACCCATTCTTTTAAAATTAGTTTTCTCTACTATTAATTGACCTATTTTTTACTGACCTTTTTAAGATGTGTTGTATTTCTTTTATCTGTGAACTTTATAAGCCTGGAAAATAAATGTTTCTTGTTGGCCTTAAATTTAATTAATTTTGATTTCCACAATATAGAAAATTTACTTTTTCTTATTGGTTTATTTAAATACATAGGCAGTACCTTCAAGAAAATTAAGTTTATTTTCTAAATTAGCAGATCCCATATCATTCTCATGATAAGAAGCCTCAAGCCAGTTTAAAACTGTTAGATATTTAGTAATTTCATTATAATCAAACAAGTTATAATTATATATTTGTAAATATATTGATGTTTGAACCCCACCATGAATATATCAAATGTTACTGAATTGTGATCCAAAGTTCAAGTGGAGCTCCAATAGACACATTACTTACTGACGTAGGGCCGATATCCTAGTACCAACCTATGAACCTATACTGGATGGGAAATACGAAATTCACCCCGGGGGATCATGTCAGTCGACCTGCTAGACAGGGGCCCGGAGAAGTAAATATTGTGGGAAGAAATATCCAGGGAATTGTTATGGCTAGGCTTGCATAGGCCCTAGGGCAGATAGCCTAGTACCAATCTATGAATGTGTGACAGTCCAATAGACACATTACTTATTGAAGTGTGACCATTGCTAATGATTAAATCCAGGATGTTTTTCTCCCCAGATGATTATTTGACAAGTTGCAAAAAAAGTTTGAAGTTGTATTAAGTCCAATAGACATACTGGACATCAATATATTTACAAATATATACTTCTCTGAAGTATAGGCTAACACAGAAGTCTCTGGCTAACACAGAAGGCCTCTGGCTAATGATGTTCACAGATGACTGCAAACTAGGAGCCACAGTCAAGTCTCCAAATGATGTGGACATCCTACAGAAGGGCCTCACTGAAACAGATGCTTGGTGTCAGAGGCATGGCCTCAAGCTCAATGCCAAAAAGTGCATTGTCATACCCTTTGGCAAAAACTCTCTACCCATGAACTACCACATAATCGGCAGTCTACTTAATGTCGAATGTGTGATAAGAGACCTTGGGACCGAGGTGTTCAGTAGTCTCTCCTTTGATAATCACATCGCCACAGTAGTCAGAAAATCCTTCTATGTGGCACACCTCATCACAAAAGGGTTCTCATCCAGGAAAAAAGAGGTCATTGTTCCCCTCTACTCAGCACTCATTAGACCCATTATAGAGTACAACGCCCCTTTTGGAATGTACCTCACAAGACATCTGCAGCAGCTGGAAAGGCCTCAGAAGTACCTCACAATGAGGATTACTGGCCTCAAAGAGATGCCCTACACTGACTGTCTCAAAACACTCCAGCTTTACTCTGTAGCATATGGCCTACTCTTAAGGAGATCTTTGCCTAACATATAAAGCTATGTTAAACCCAGAGCTGTTGGACATGCTACACCTAAATAAATCCCAATCCCTCCAAGCTACACGCTCTAGGGGCATAAACCTTGTCACCACAATAAACAGGACATGGTGGAGGGATAGATTCCTGTCCCAGAGACATTCTATACTCTGGAATAAGCTACCCATCTATGTCAAGCAGAGTTCCTCATTAGCACTCTTCAAGAAAAATCTTGATGAGTGGTTGAGAAATAGGAAATACGCCCAGGGATCACTTCTGTGGCTCTGCTTGACAGGGGCACAGGAAATTAACTTTCTTGGGTGGTGTAAGCCAGGGAACCTTGTTGGCTAGGCTTACTTAGGCAATTGGGCCAATAGCCTAGCACCTACCTATGAACCTATGAACATATATATAAAAAATATTGTTCAGTTCTTGTAGTGATAGTGTAATTGTTCTACTTTATCTTGGGATAATTCAAATTTCCATTAAAATAACTTGCTTTCAACAAATATCAACCTTAAAGTTCTTTAGGTATTCTGCATTTTCATTAAATCCATAGATAGTTTCATATAGGATGAAATTATTCTGACATCCCTTACAAACACACCTTTTGTATCTATTACCAAAGTTTCCATTTTAGTGTTTATAAACATAACCAGACAATTATAGATTCATATAATAATAGCAAAACTCTGCCACCATTGGTATTGTCCCTCAGACACTCATAGGTTTATAGGTTCATAGGTATATACTAGGCTAGTAGCCACTAGGGCCTTTATAAGCCAAGCCATGCAATCCAACCCAACTGTATCCCTATGTATCATGGGTGTCTATAAGGAGGGTATATGTTAGGAAGTTTTAGAGGTTATGTGGAGAGGGGTATGTTAGTTTGGGCATTACTGCCTGCCTCTGTCTATAAGAAACATGGGGCCAGATCCAGGATGAATTTTCATTTTCCTATCCATTGGTCAATGTTGCACTTAAATAGGGTTAGGGATGGACTCTCTTTCGCATAGATTGGAGGCCTTTTCCAGAGCATGGAGATCTCCTGGGACACATACCTGTCTCTTCAGCATGTTTTATTTATGTCACAAGCAAAATTTAAATCGTTGGATCTAGTAGTTCTGATGCTATTCATTTTGAGATTTGCAAAAGGTCCATCAGAGATGGATTCATGGATGCCTTGTATGCCAGGCATAGACTGCCTGTCAGAAACCTAGGGGAGACAGAGTATAGAGACTGGGCTTTAAGGTAATCTATATAGGACACTGTGTTTATACCCTGAATTCTCTGGGTATGGGACCTTTGTTCATAAGAACTGAATAAAGTAAGACTGTGACTTCCTTGCATCTGGATGGCATGCCCTTACTTATAAACTCTCTCAACTAGCCATCAATCCATATGTTACCAGATGGGTAGCAAACTGGGTCACTGATAGATCCCACCTAATCAAAATAGGGGAAGCCAACTCAAGCAGTAGACCCGTAATGGCGGCGTACCCCAAAGATCAGTCTTGGGGCCTCTGTTATTCAAGATATACTTCTCTGAGGTGCGAGCCAAAACCAGTGGACTATGGCTGACCAAGTTTGCAGATGACTGCAAGCTGGGCATGGTCATCAATTCCCCAAGTGTTGTGGACGTCCCCCAAGAGGCTCTCACCCAAACAAATAACTGGTACCAGAAACATGGCCTCAAGCTGAATGCCAAAAAATGCATCATCATTCCCTTTGGGGAGAGTGACATCCCCACATATAATCACATTAATAACAGGGATTTGAGCACCCATGTTGATAGCAACCTGACTTTTGACTACCGTGTTGCTTCCATTGTATGGAAAGCTTTCTACTTGGCCTGCCTAATAAGTAAAGGTATCTCATCTAGGGACAAAGAGGTCATAACATCCCTGTATTCTTCTGTTATAAGGCCAATTATTGAGTACAATTCCCCCTTCGGCATGTACCTCGCTAAGCACATGCAGCAGCTGAAGAGACCACAGAGGATCCTCACCAGGAGAATCCAGGGCCTTAAACATCTACCCTAAATAGATAGGCCAAAATCCCTGTCCCTCTAATCAGTTTCATACACACTCCTCAGAGGTGACCTCTGTCTGGCATACAAAGCAGTCTCAGACCCCAGCTTGATGGGACTGCTACATATCCACAAGTCAAGCTCCACTAGAGTAACCTGTACGTGCAACCTCAACCTGGTCTGTGACATCAGCAAGACTTGTTGACAGGACAGATTTGTGTCCCAGAGACTCCCCCATCTATGGAATAGACTCCATCTCCACATCAAGCAGAGTACCTCATTATCCCTTTTTTAAGTGCAACCTGGATAACTTGATGGGAAACAGAAAATACAACCCTGGAATTCCACCTGTGTCCCTGTTGAATAGGGGTTTTGGTTGCTGACTTGTAGAAACATGGGCTAAACTCTTGGCTAGGCTTATAAGGGTCTCAGGTCCAATAGCCTAGTAACTTCCTATAATCCTATGGACAGAGAATGAGTTTTTTTTACTTCCTTTGCCACATATTGGTCAAAGACCAGATTACTGTCTATATATGTTCCCAGATCCCTGACTACTGGGTCACCTGTTAGGAGTGCCTTATCAATAGAGTAATTAGCCTAGGTTGCAGTTTTCCCAAAGGCACTATAATGCATTTCTTGGCACTGAGTTTTAATCTGTGACTTTGTCACCAGTCATTTGTCTATGTTACACCCTCTTGTAAGATATTTGTGTCATGGGAGGAATCTATGATAGCTCCCAATCTGCAGTCATCTGCGAACTTGGTCAACCAAAGACCCTTGACATTAGCCTTTACCTCTGAGAAATAAATGCCAACTAGGAGCAGTCCAAGCACAGAGTCCTAATATACCCCACTAGTGACTGGTCTCTTAGTGGAGCTGTATTACCAGTCCTGACTTCCTGGGTCCTGTCTTTGAGCAAGCTGGTGATCCAATGAGTTATGTAGCAGTTTATGCCCAGTTTGGTGAATTTGTCAACTATAACTGAGTGGTGTACTGCACTGAACACATTAGCCAGGTCTAGGTAGGTGGTATGTACTGGTTTCCTCTCATCCATTGCCTTGGTGATCTTCTCAAAGACGTCCACTAGGTTTAATAGGCATGTCCTAACCTTGACAAAGACAGGTCCAGTGTCTGAAGATTGCCTTTGTCTTTTGTTTTCACACTTTGTGTATCCCAGATATATTAGTTCACTTACTTCCCAAATATCAGTAATGGCTTTTAGTGAAATACTCTCAGCATTCATTAGGCATAGGCGTTCACTTACTTTGTTACCAAGCCTATGAGTATTGCAAAATATGCTTTCAAAATTGTATTGTGTCTATAGTGTCTAAATAAGAGGACTTTATTGTCATTCTTAATTAAAAAAATATAAAACCTTAATGATTTCCTTGATTTTGTTGCCAACAAAATCAGCATCATAATGACATATTTATGAAGCATTTAAGTGAAAATGTATAACATTCCTAAGGTTCTGGGATTTAAAAGGATATTATATTAAGTAAGGGGGTAGGAACCTGTATGGCAGGTATTGTAGACTTGACACCCCCCCCCCCCACACACACACACACACACACACACACAAACTTCATCCATGGCTGCTAACTACTTTTTTTTTTACCACTTACATGATTCATGAGTGACTCAGGACATGATCGGCTGCACTGTGTCAAAATTCAGTTATACTTTTTAGTTGCTCCTTTCTATTCATCTTGACATGTAAGAGCTGTGCAGTAAAAATTGTCTGTCTTTTGCAACCAAAGGAATAACATTCTACATGCTACACACACTCATTTCACTGCCTACCAGTGAGACCTAGTTGCAGTATTCACTGCAAGCACAATCATGTAGACACTGCATTGTATGATGTACTGCAGACACACGACACATACACACACACACACACACACACACACACACACACACACACACACACACACTCATACAAACTAAATAGGTACTTACAGATACAGCACACTGCCCATGTGCAGACAATAGTACATCATATAGGCTGTATAACAGAAGGGAGAAAATCATGGCAAAAGTTAGGTGGTGTTGCAACCAGCAGGATAAAAGTACTCTTGTCAAACTAAACACACATCTCAGGTTATTCAGGATATACTTCTCTACTAGTCTACCAAAGCCAAATTTGAGGTAAATTTGGCCTCCCAGGCCAAGGACGATTGCAAGGCATTCTTTATTTATGTCTACAACCTCAAAGGCAATACACAGTTGTGCACAGAGGGCATTGTTAATGAAGTCCAGTAACACAGCTAGGGTGGGGTGATTGGGCAACTATCCTGATTGCAGTGGTGGGGGTGCAATCAGCTGATCTCGATCTTTTAAAAGCCGGTATTGCATTTGAGGTCAAACCTGAGTACTGCAGCTCTCTTTGTGGGGTCTAAACTGTAGCAATTGCTTGCTATACTATAGCATGCAGTTTGTTACAGTTTAAAAGTGAAAAAAAAATCATTTTTTAACTACAAGCTAAGCACTGTAGCACTGTGCAGGCAGGGTATAAAGTGTAGCAACTACATTTTTAGCAAGTAGTTTATAAGAAGACCTTTTTTTTTTTAAGTAAAACACGAGCACCTAGCGCTCCATGTAGGCAGGGTATAAACTGTAGTAAATGCATTCTTCATTTGTAGCAAGCGGTTTTCTACAGTTTATTAGAATAATTTTTTTTACATAGAACTCCATGTAGTTAGGGTATAAACTGTAGCAACTGTTTGCTACATTTGTAGAAAGTAGTTTGCTACAGTTTATAGCAAGATTTTTTTTAATAAAATGGTGGAGAGGCAGGGTCAGGGACCTGAATGACTAGGCAGGAAGAGGGGTGGGGTGTTGTGCATCTGGCCCCCTGACTGGTGTGCCTGTAAAAGGAGGAACATCTGTTTTTTTTGTTGTTTTGTTTGTTTGTTTGTTTGTTTTTATTTTCTCCTCAACAGAAGAGTTGGGGTGAATTTGTAATAAGTTACAATATAGTGATTGGCTTGATACAATAAAGTGCTTTTTTTTCTTGGCTCTTCATTTGAAAAACTGTGGGGGGTGGGGCACTGGTTCATGATGCCAGCACAGGGCGCTGGTTGAGCCAACTACCCTTCTGATGGAGCCACCTATACTGAGAGAATATAGCAAACCTATTGACAGACAAATTCAGCTCTAACTTTACCCACTGTCCCTTTCAACACCAACTATAACTCCTCCATACTACTACTAAGGAACAGATCTTCAACGTCCTCTCTAAGGCCAAGAACACTGCATCACTGGGTCCAGAAACATCCCAGGGTGCCTTCTAAAGTGCATGAAACATGACCTATCAGACCTTCTGGAATCACTATTTACCTGTATCCTCCAAACAGGCTTCATGCCTCATGAATGGATAACAGCATCAGTCATTCCTCTGCACAAAGGTGGAACATCTACAGACCCTGGAAACTACAGACCCATAATACTCACGAGTCTCATATGTAAAGCCATGGAAAGACTTATCATGGAAATGATCAATAATAACATAGGAAGCCTCCAGACACTGGACCCAACACAATTTGGTTTTATCAAGGACAGGTTATGCCTACCCAACCTGGTGAACCTCTTTGAGAGGGTCACCAAAGCAATGGGTGAGGGAAAAATGGTTCAAACTGCATACCTTGACCTGGCTAAGGCATCTGACACAATACCTACCTTGGGCATTGTTGACAAACTGAAGAGGTTAGGTATAAGCCTTTATGTCACCCAGTGGATAGCCAGCTGGCTGACAGACAGGACCAAGAAAGTTAGAACTGGGGAGTCCACCCCTAGAAAGAAGTCAGTCACAAGCATACCACCTCAGGGATCAGTCCTGGGACCACTCCTTTTTGGCATTTACTTCTCTGAAGTCAAGGCCAGTGCAAAGGCTTACCAAATTTGCAGATGACTGCAAATTAGGAGCAGTAATAGAATCCCGAACTGACACTAATGTTCTTCAGCAAGGGTTTTCACCGACAACTTGTGTCAGAGCCATCGACTAAAACTAAATGCCAAGAAGAGCAAAATAGTATCCCTCAGGAAGTCATCCACCCCCAGTAACTATCATATTGACAACACACCCCTAAGAATCAACCCGTTTGTCAGGGACTTGGGGCACATATAAACAGTAATTTAGCCTTTGACCATCACATGTCTAAAGTAGTCAAGAAACATTCTATGTTATTCAAGTTATAAACAAAGGTATGGTATCTAAGTCCAAAGGGGTCATTCTTCCACTATATTCAACAGTCATCAGACCTATCACTGAGCACAGTGTCCCCTTTAATATGTATCTAACCAGGCGCATACAACAACTGTAATGTCCACAGAGGTTCCTCACTAAAAGAATATGGGCATAAGTAACATGTCCTATGCAGACCATCTCAAAGATTCTGTCTCCAACAGGCTGTTGAGTGCAGATCTATGATTGGCTTATACAAGGCATTGTTGGACCCCACCCTGATGGACCTCCTGCATATTCATAAAACAAACAACACCAGAATTACATATTCTAAAGACTTTAACCTTGCCTGTCATATAAATAGGACCTGCTAGACAGACACGGATTTATCCCATTGACTACCCCTTCTCTGAAGCAGACTCCCCATCCATGTGAAGCAGAGCTCTTCCCTAACCCATTTCAAGTGTAACTTGGACAATTGGATGGGGAACAGGAAATTCACCCCTGGTTTGGCACCTATGTCTTTAATGGACACAGGCAGCCAGTAAATGGTTCATCTTCCAACTCACATTGTCTTGCTTTATCTAAAAGGCCCTGCAACTGCTGCATGAAGGCACTCTTTTCCTCCTCATCACAATCCTGCTGTGGGGTACAGACTGTGATTATGAATAATATTGTATCTTTATACTGTAGTTTGATTGCCATGAGTCTATCACTAATTCTGATGACATTTTACTCTGTCTTCTGAAGCCTCTCCCTCACCATAATTCCTACACCATTTCTAGTCTGTCTTCCCCTTGAGTAGCAGGCTATGGGCTCTAAACCAAGTGTCTTCACTTCATAGCAATTCCATCTCGTCTCTGTCTTGGATACAGAAGATGTCCAGCCTCCTTACTATCATGCCCACCACTTCCAAGGTGCATTCTGTCACTGAATCTATATTATATAACGTAACAGTGGCAATTAATTGAGCATAAGAAAATATGCAAATAAAAGCAAATAGAAACAAATAGCAACAGTAGCTATAGCAGCAATTACAAGAACTTGCCATTTTACTTTCCCAGCAAGTGCAGTTGCTTTTCCTGCTCAAGCATTTGTTTTATTTTTTTATTTTTATTTAGTTATTTTTCTTAATCTCTCTAAATGTCCACATTTAGCAAGCATAGGAACAGTTAAAGCAAAAACAATGCAAAGTTACACGTTTGTGTGTGTCTGTGTCTGTCTGAGTCAGCGTATGTCTGTGTGTGTGTGTGTGTGTGTGTGTGTGTGTGTGTGTGTGTGTGTGTGTGTGTGTGTGTGTGTGTGTGTGTGTGTCTGTGTGTCTGTGTGTGTGTGTGTGTGTGTGTGTGTGTGTGTGTGTGTGTGTGTGTGTGTGTGTGTGTGTGTGTGTGTGTGTGTGTGTTTGTGTGTGTCTGTGTCTGTCTGAATCAGCATATGTGTGTGTGTGTGTGTGTGTGTGTGTGTGTGTGTGTGTGTGTGTGTGTGTGTGTGTGTGTGTGTATGTGTGTGTGTGTGTGAGAGAGAGGGAGAGAGAGAGTGATAGATCAATAGATAGATAGATAGAGAGATACATAGATAGATAGATAGATAGATAGATAGATAGATAGATAGACAGACAGATAGATAGATCTCTTCTTTTTTTTTTCAAGAATCCTGGGCAAAGCCAACAATAATATGGGTACAAAGGACCACAGTCAGAAACAATTTTTTGTACTTTGATTCACTAAAATGTTGATAGATCAAGGAGTTTTTCATCAACATGCTTTTCCTGAATAGTAAGAAGTATAAAACTATAGCATCTGACTATATTACCTGACTGTAATCTTCAGTGATTTAACAGAAAAGACACACATTCTTCAAGAAACAGATGAAAAATATGAGGCAAAATCAGAGTTACTCTGCAAAATCAGGTGCAGCTGAGAGTTCTTATGTGTGTGGAGGGGGAAAGTTGCAATGCTTTGCACTATATGTCTTTTTCATTCATTTGATGACAGTGTGTATGTATGCGTGTGTGTGGACATTAACTGATACACCTAGGTACATTTTAGATGTAAAATATGTTCACTAACTAGAATTAAATATCATATAGCAACTCAAAAATTAGGCCGAGGGACTATTTTACATTTAAAACATTTTAGAAAAAAATATATAATAATAATAAAACAAATATAAACCAATTTAACAGATAGTTTATTTTCTAAGTTAAATAATGCAATCCAGGGTGGGTATTTTAGGGAAGTAATGAATTTATCAGAGGTGGAAAAGCCATCCACCTGTGGGTTTGGGCTTCATAACACCCCTGAGTGGTCCATTATTTCCCATACTGTTGGGCATTATTGCTTTCTGTACAACTATAGGCAGTCTTTCATGTTGCTCTGTTCTCTGCTGTTGGAGTCTTGAGATCTGAGACTTTTCAGGATGCCATGTATGTAACAGCCCATGGGATCTCTGACCAGATGCGGTAGTGAAGGTGGTGCTTGTTACCTCTCATCACCATGGAACACATTTCTCAGCTGTCTCACATTTTGCGCCACTGCTGGACATACCCATAACCCCAGTAATGTCTGTGGACAGATAGAGAATACTTGTTCTCCACAGCCCACACCTAGGGGTTATACACTATTACTTGGACAGTTCATAAGAAATCAGCTGTCATTTCAGGCTTGCTATGGGACTGTCCAACGATGGCAGTGGTCATACTCAAAGGTTCTCCATTATTCAACTCCCACATTTGGGTAGGAGTGAAGGTAGTGTACCAGCTTATATCATTCTCCATAGTATATGTCCACAACTACATCCAGTTTCTGCAACTCCTCCAAGTATGTCAGGGGTGTGGCAGCAAGCTATTGGTACCTCTTAACCTACCATCCAGTTTATTGTGTGAGGGCATCTCTGCATGGATTTATGAAATTCATCATTGTCTTCAGTCTTGACTAGCCCAAACTGGATGGTTCTGGTTGATATCAGTATCTAGGTTAGTGAAGAATCGACCTATTTTAAGTTAAAGAATTATTTTCTATTAACCTGGCAATGGAAGCAGTCTCCTACTCTCACCACTTGGTTTACTTCACACTGGAACTTCCCTGACTGCATGCCATTGATCTTTTGCTATAGTGCAGCAGAAATGTTAGCCTTGTCATCCTCCATCCTGTTTTGTATGATCCTATTTGGAAATCAGTGCTGACAATACAGAAAGACCAGTTTCTGTCTGTATTTAAGCTTTGGCATCCCTGAATCATGTCCATTCTGCAGCACCAAGGCCTTTTGGTCTGAATTTATTTTTGCAGGTAACAGTGTATCTGTATTTTTGCTGCAGCATGCATCAGACAATTTGCAGGCTTGATATTTGTCTGACAAGATTGCCCTACTAGGCTGGTTTTATATTTTCCTGAGGTCTTTGGTTATGTTCTTTTCAAGACTGTCTGTTCTTCTTTGGAGATTGTTATCTGCCATTGTCTCTCAAGAATGATTCCAAAAAGGTTTTCACTGGTTTACGACAATCCTGATAGCTACCACCATATTACCAACCTTTAAGGTTTTAGAGAATTTGGTTAATATGTATTTTTCCCATTTAAAAAAAAGAAGATCTATGATTCTTTGGTCTGGTTTCTGGTTACATCCTATCACTGACACTGCTCTTACCAGGGATTTAGTGATCTATTTATGGCTCAGAATCAAATGTGTTCCTCTGTCCTGCTGCTCCTTCATCTCTCAGGAGCTTTTTACACAATACAACACAGGAACTTTGGACCGCTTCTCTAGCTAATGCAGCATCATAAGAACTATTTTGGAGAGGTTTGTCTCCTACACCTATAGCTGTTCACAAAAAGCCCGTTCACATGTTAATGGTTCCTTGTTCTTCCCTCTAAATGTTGGTATTCTGCATCATTCAACATTGGGTCCTGATCTCTTGACTATTTACTTACTGCCAGTGAAATATCACTAGGAGAAGAGGTTTGTTATCCTGATAATTCACAGCTCGCTCTTCTTCTTCTCTCAGGAGTCTGTGTTGGAGCAGAATACTTAGACTGTATTCATTCCTCTATGTTTTGTAACTAGAAAAAGCTTAGTGCCATCAAAACAGGCCATCCATGCTACTCTCAGAGGCACAAACCTTTAACTTCTAAAGCCTCTAAACCTCTGTGTTATATATTCAGGTATGTGATCTTTGAGTAGTCTCTGAGAACAGATTGACAACAATCAAGAACCACATATCTGCTGTCATATGGTCTTGTACTTTCAATTAAGGGAATACTTCCTGAAACAAGCCCCTATTGCCATGTATGGACCTTGCTATATTCGTTAATGGTCTGCTTGGACTTCTGCAGCTCACCTCTGTTTTAGGATCTCTGACTACTGTAGCTCATGGAAAACATGGCTGTCTGGTTACTGACAGTTAAGTATAGTATCAACATATTATACAGGTTCTGTCCAGACCCTACACTGGCTGCCCTTTTCATCATGTATAAATTGCCAAGTTCTGGTCTTTATGATTCCACCGCTGCTCGATATGAGCTCCCATACCACATTGTTGGTGTCCTATAGTCCTGCATTTTCCCTCTGTTGTACCACTTTGGGACCACTGATATTTCTGAAGGTATGGCTTGATACCTCAGGAACTCCATCTATTGCTTCTCAGTCTCCAAATCTTTGGAAATTTTTACTTAGGAGTCTTTGGCTGCTTTGCAGATTTAAGACGTCACTCAAGACTCACTTGTTTAAACTTGCATTTTAGTACATCCTTTCCTCATTGAGTATGTTTGTTTAATTCATGCCTGTTATATTCCCATAGATTCACCATGAGTCAGTTTCAATTTGTGGCAATTACTTGCTTGTTTGCTATGTCTCTTAAATTTCATCACTACTAGGAGAGCATTATAATAAACATGCACTTGAATCAAGTGCTATAACCTATTCTTGATAGTCACATAAAATTAAAACAAAGCATGCAAAGTACCGGCTGAATTGTGTAGTAGATATAGATATACATATAGATAAATGCATTCTCTGGAGAAAAAAAAACATTATAGAATTAATTACATATATGCCTAGTTCACTAAAAATGAATATTAAGAGATGAGGAAAAAAAGATAAAAACAGAACAGTTACAAGAATTATTCAGTACTGCAGAGACTATACAAAAAATGTTAATATACACAGAGAGGTATGTGCAAATAATTTTCACAGATTAAAAGGTGATTAGCAATATTGACAATAACAGTATGCCATTTGAAATATGAAGCCCATAAGAAATTACAGAAAATGCTGGAAGAAGGAATTAAGGTACCATAACAGAATGAATGGAGGCTTCCCATGGTGCTGATCATGAAAGAACTCATTGGCATTATTACACACATTGATTTTTAGACAGTTGAGTAACATTACAAGATTTAATTCTTATCTTACATCTAGAGTTAAGCATGTGTTAGAAGCACTTAAATGTGTCCAATACTTTTCTTTCTTAGATTTAAATTAGGCTGTTGGCAAATAACATTCAGAAGACAATAATCATAAATACATACAACTTTTCAGGCTCCATCTGAATCAATTCTAAATTGGATGAATGATTTCTGGTCTTCAAAAATGCAGCCACACCATTTTAAAAATAGCTCAGTCATGGGTTATTAAGTAAGGCATTTCATGAAAGAACATACTGATGACATGCTGGGCTTTAATAAATCCTAGAAGATTAACTACACTGCCTTAAAAATGTAAGACAAATAATGGTAGAGAAAGGTCTTAGAACAGAACCTGAAAGCTATAAGTCTGCCATTGAGGAAGGGTAGTTCCAGAGACTGATGGCAGGATAAGGTATCAGTGAACCAGTTCTATATAAATAATAATTAAATGGGTACTGATAAACACTAAAAGACAGATCAGAATACATTTAGGGCTTACAGTTACAGCAGACCATTCATGTTATAGTTTCGACCAATTACAGTCCTTCTGATAAGAATTTTTAAAACAAAAATACAAAAAATAAGCACTTTTTATTATCTACTAGTGAATCTATTATGGTATGGAAGCTGCTACAGCTCACAGACAAGGAAATAGTCATTATTTAATTATTCTAAATGAAAAATTCACTTATTTACCTATTTTTTTTTAACTTTGGTACCTGAGTAGCATGGCTTGCCACGAGGATACTCTTATCCATCACATAAACCACAGAAATGTAGATAATAATACAGCACAGGTATCATGAGAGAGATTGATGTTTAGATTATGTTACAGAATTACTTTAGAAAAGTGAAAGTGTTAAGAATAATCAAATGCAGAGGACATTATAAATGGTTGCACAATCTCTGTAGTTAAACAAAATAGCATAGTTGTGCTTGGGACTAAATATTCAAATAGTATATCTGGAATGGCAACAATGCATGATGCAACGTATGAAATAATTCAGAAAAAGAGAATAGCTCAAAATGTGTATAGACATTATACACCAGTTCTTAGAGATTGGAGTTGCTAGCATACATATACAGTTTTTTTTTTGTTAGCAATATGAAGCTGCTGTTGTAATGACCTACCTTAATTTGCAAAAACATACACCTAAAGAAGTGAGTGTACATAATTATACATCTGATATCGCAAAAGATGCACTTATAGAAGTGAATCCATATGTTAGAAGACATGCCAGAATTTACATATGGAAAAAAGGCTCCAACGTTTAAAATCCAAGCACGTATTTAATCAACAAACAACTGCACATAAGCGCTTTCGTTCAAATACAATTACATTGAACTTCGTCAGACAATAATATGCAGTTCCATCCTTAGTTATATACTAAAAACATTCCCAATAAACCAATCATGGACTTAAAAACAGTAACGCCCATTTAAAGGAACAGGTCCACAAATCTAAATGTAATAAAAATTCCTAAACAATCATGATGTTCATCTTACAAGGGATTTTAGTTCAAGAAAGCAAGACAGGGAAGAATCTTCATTTAGGCCTGGAAAGGAAAATGCATTCAATTTCAATTGCCACAGCAATTTTCTTAATTCCAATTCCAAAGACCATGGTCCCCCTCTGGTACTTGTTACCACTTGGTCCATTACTGTATATTTAAAAGTGTGATCATTATTTTCTTCAACATGTCTAGCTAAAGCATTATTTAAGTTGTTTTTATTAATGCTGTATTGATGCTCATATATGCGCTGTTTAAAATGTCTTTCCATCTTACCAATGTAAAACGAAGTACATTGCTGGCACTGAGCCAAATAAACAACACCAGAGGAATTACAATTAAACTACCCTTTAATACTGTATGAAACCCCACATATCACAATAGAATCTCCAGTTAGGATTAATTTACAATGAGGACAACAGCCACATTTTTTCAGCCCAAAATTCAAAACTAAGGGTGGCAAGGGGTGTTCAAGTAAATTTTTCAACGTTCTACCCTTCTTAAATATTATTCTTGGTACATGTCCGACCTTTGATCTTAAAATAGGGTCTTGCATAAGAATAACCCAATTTTTACAAATTATATTTTTATTCTTCTTCGTCAGTTGAAAAGGTAGTTACAAAGCTAGTTGCAAAGTTTGTTGTAACAATTACTTCTGAATTATTAAAAGGTACAGTGATGTAATTTTCAAGGGGAACAAATTCAATACTTGTTGGATTATCAGATTGATTTAATATAGGGGTGAAATGACCAATATTCCTCTTATTTAAAACCTCCATTATCAGTCCATCAGTAATGTCAGATGGATACCCTCTCCTCAGGAACATATCCTTTAGATTATTACATTCCACTCTAAAATCTTAGTCTAATGATGTCATACAAGATGCCCTTACCAGTTGGCCCTTCACTACACCCTTCTTTTGATGATATGGGTGGGCACTCTCAAAGTGTATAAAAGTATTCTAGTAGGTACCCTTTCTATAAATTTTTGCCAAATATCTATAGTTTAAATCATAACCCAGCCACTGGGGATGCACAAGCCAGTGCATTTCTTTGTGCCACTCCCAAGCCCGGATAAATGGGGAGGGTTGTGTCAGGAAGGGCATCCGGCGTAAAACTTCGCCAAATCATTTCATGCAGACACCAGTAAATATTTCCATACCAGATCGTTTGAGGCCCGAGTTAACAATGGCCACCACCAGTACTGTTAGCCAACAGGGTGCTGGCGGAAATTGGGCTACTGTTGGCCGAAGGAGGAGAAGAGGTGGAAGGCATGGCCGAAGGCAGGAAGAGAGGAGAAAGGCTAGGACTGTGATAGTGAGGGTCAGAACTTTGAATGTTGGCAGTATGACTGGTATAGGGAGAGAGCTAGCTGATATGATGGACAGAAGGAGGGTTGGTATATTGTGTGTGCAAGAGACCAGATGGAAGGGGAGTAAGGCTAGGTGTATCGGAGGTGGGTTCAAATTGTTTTATCATGGTGTGGATGGGAGGAGAAATGGCGTAGGCATTATCCTGAAGGAACAGTATGCTAAGAGTGTTTTGGAGGTGAAAAGAGTATCAGATAGAGTGATGTTTATGAAGCTGGAAATTGATGGTGTAATGATGAATGTTGTTAGTGCATATGCTCCACAAGTTGGGTGTGCAATGGATGAGAAAGAAAAATTTGGGAGTGAATTGGATGAAGTGGTGATGACTGTACCCAAGAGTGAGAGAGTGGTGATTGGAGCAGATTTCAATAGGCATGTTGGTGAAGGGAACAGAGGGGATGAGGAAGTGATGGGCAGGTATGGTGTTAAACAAAGGAATGCAGAAGGTCAGATGGTAGTGGATTTTGCAAAAAGGATGGACATGGCTGTGGTGAATACATATTTTAACAAGAGGGAGGAGCATAGGGTGACATACAAGAGTGGAGGAAGATGCACACAGGTGGATTATATCTTATGTAGGAGGGCCAGTTTGAAGGAGATTGGAGACTGTAAAGTGGTGACCGGAGAAAGTGTAGTTAGGCAGCATAGGATGGTGGTTTGTAGGATGACATTGGTGATCAAGAAGAGGAGGAGAAGTGTGAGGGCAGCACCAAGGATCAAATGGTGGAAATTGAAAAAGGGTAATTGTGAGGTGGAGTTCAGGGATGAGTTAAGACAAGCACTGGGTGGCAGTGAAGAGTTATCAAATAGCTGGGTAACTACAGCAGAGCTAATAAGGGAGTCGGCTAGAAAGGTGCTTGGTATCGCATCTGGACAGAGGAAGGACGAAAAGGAGACATGGTGGTGGAATGAGGAAATACAGGAGAGTATACAGACAAAGAGGTTGGCAAAGAAGAAGTGGGATTGTCAGAGAGATGAAGAAAGTAGACAGGAGTATAAGGAGATGAGGTGCATGGCAAAGAGAGAGGTGGCGAAGGCTAAGGATAAGGCATATGAAGAGCTGTATGAAAGGTTGGACACTAAGGAGGGAGAAAAGGACCTGTACCGATTGGTTAGACAGAGGGACCAAGCTAGTAATGATGTGCAGCAGGTAAGGGTGATAAAGGATAATGAGGGAAACAAACACACAAGCGAGAAGAGTGTGTTGAGCAGATGGAAAGAGTACTTTGAGGGGTTGATGAATGAAGAGAATAAGAGGGAGAGAAGGTTGGATGATGTGTGGATAGTGAATCATGAAGTGCAATGGATTAGCAAGGAGGAAGTAAGGATAGCTATGAAGAGAATGAAGAATGGAAAGGCTGTTGGCCCAGATGACATATCTGTGGAAGCATGGATGTGTTTAGGTGAAATGGCAGTGGAGTTTTTAACCAGATTGTTTAATGAAATCTTGAAAAGTGAGAAGATGCCTGAGGAATGGAGAAAAAGTGTTTTGATACCAATTTTTAAGAATAAGGGTGATGTGCAGAGCTGTAGTAACTACAGAGGGATTAAATTGATCAGTCACAGCACAAAGTTATGTGAAAGAGTAATGGAAGCTAAGGTAAAAAGGGACGTGATGATTAGTTATCAGCAGTATGGTTTCATGCCAGGAAAGAGCACTACAGATGCGATGTTTGCTCTGAGAGTGTTGATGGAGAAGTGCAGAGAATGTCAGAAGGAGTTGCATTGTGTTTTTGTAGACTTAAAGAAAGCATATGACAGCGTGCTTAGAGAGGAGTTGTAGTATTGTATGAGGAAGTCAGGAGTGTCAGAGAAGTATGTAAGAGTGGTACAGGATATGTACGAAGGTAGTGTGACAGCAGTGAGGTCTGCGGTGGGAGTGACGGATGTGTTTAAGGTGGAGGTGGGGTTACATCAAGGATCAGCTCTGAGCCCTTTCTTATTTGCAATGGTGATGGACAGTTTGACAGACAAGATCAGACAGAAGTCCCCATGGACTAGGATGTTTGCAGATGACATTGTGATCTGTAGTGAGAGTAGGGAACAGGTGGAGAAGACCCTGGAGAGATGGAGATATGCTCTAGAGAGGAGAGGAATGAAGGTCAGCATGACTAAGACAGAATATATGTGTGTGAATGTGAAGGAGGATAGAGAAATGGTGAGGATGCAAGGAGTAGAGGTGGCGAAGGTGGATGAGTTTAAATACTTGGGGTCAATAGTTCAGAGTAACGGTGAGTGTGGAAGAGAGGTGAAGAAGAGAGTACTGGCAGGATGGAGTGGGTGGGGAAAAGTGTCAGGAGTGATTTGTGACAGACGAGTACCAGTAAGAGTGAAAGGGAAGGTCTACAAGAGGGTAGTAAAACCAGCTATGTTATATGGGTTGGAGACAGTGGCATTGACAAAAAGGCATGAGTTTGAGCTGGATGTGGCAGAGTTAAAGATGTTAAGATTTGCACTGGGTGTGATGAGGGTGGACAGGATTAGGAATAAGTATATTAGAGGGTCAGCCCAGGTTGGAAGGTTTGGAGACAAAGCCAGAGAGGCAAGATTACTTTGGTTTGGACATGTGCTGAGGAGGGATGCTGAGTATATTGGGAAAAAGATGCTAAGGATGAAGCTACTAGGTAACAGGAAAAGAGGAAGGCCTAGGATAAGGTTTATGGATGTGGTGAGAGAGGACATGCAGGTGTTTGATGTGACAGAGCAAGATGCAGAGGACAGGAAGTAATGGAAACAGGTGATCTGCTGTGGCGACCCCTAATGGGAACAGCCGAAAGAAGATGATAATCTATAGTTTAAATCATCTTTAAGCAGATGAACATCCAAAAATGCAATGGAATGGCTATTGAAATGGTGGGCAAAACTTAGGAAGTCAGTGGTATTGTTGATATATTCAACAAATTTAATTGCTGACTCCTCATCACCCTTCCAAATCAAACAGATGTCTTTTAGGTACCGGGTGTACAGATAAACTTGTTCCATTATGGGGGCACTTTCAAAAATAAAATGTTTCTCCCACTACGCCATAACTATGTTGGCAAAACTAACCCGGCATGGTGATCCCATGGCTACCCCACTCTTCTGAAAGAAATATTCTTTCTCAAAGATAATAAAATTATTTTTCAACACTATATCCAAAAGACTCTCTAGCAAATAAATCTCACAATGTTCAGCTCCCTTCATAGTTAGGAAATCAATAACCCAACGCACACCTAAATCTTGAGGTATTACCATATATAGGTCTTTGACATCAACGGTAATAAAGTTATATTCACCGTGGTATGGAAGTTTATTTATTTCCTCAAGAAAACTCCAGGAGTCACAACATATTTGTTTTTCAGAGTCAAGGTATTTTTTCAGTTTACTATCCACAACTTTAGCACAACTGTAAGTGATGGACTGTCGTCCGTCAACTATAGGCCTAAGGGGGGATGTAGGTTTTTATGTATTTTTGGTATCCCAAAAATAACAGGAAACAAGGGAGCTGCAATATTTAAGTGATTAAACAAATCAATTTCAATAGATGATTCCAAAAACAATTAGCTAATGCGGGCTCTGATTTTTCTATAAGCACTGTTCACTTCATTCAGAGACACATTGACATATGCTTCACTCCTTAAAATAGTTAACATCCTGTTTCTATAATCTTCTTGATCCATAAATACCAAACCACTACCCTTATCTGCTTTCATGACCCTGATATTGTGTGTTCTCACATCAGTTAACAGTTCCCATTCATTAAGAGTAAGGTTGTTGTCCCTATGTACATTTCTAGGTTCATTCAGACACGATCTTATGTCCAATTCCCATATTTTTTCATAAAAACTTACTACTGGGTGCAATGGAGGATTAAATACACTAGAAATCCTATGTTCAGTATTACAAAGGTTGGTGATCTCCAACAATATATTTAGGTTTAACTTACATAAGTGTACTTTAAGTCTAGTAAAGTAGTTGAGCCATTCGCTCTTCTTGCTGGAACAAATGAGAGTCCTTTGGATAACAGCTCTATTAGTTCTGGAGTAACACCAAATGAAGAGAAATTGTAAATCCTAAAATCTTCTGCATTAAGGAGAATGCCTGGTGTAGGAATGGTGTACTCCAAATACAAGTTGTTTATTTCCACTTGCAGTTCTCTTTCCTCGATCATAGCTGTTATCCAAAGGACTCTCATTTGTTTCAGCAACAAGAGCGGATGGCACAAGGATTTTACTAGACTTTAAGGTATACTTATGCAAGTTAAACCTAAATATATTGTTGGGGACCACCAAACTTTGTAATAGTGAACATAGGATTTCTAGTGTACTTAATCCTCTTTTGCACCCCGTACTAAGTTTTATGAAAAAATATACAAATTGGACTTAAGAGCGTGTCTGAATAAACCTAGAAATGTACATAAGGACAACAACCTTACTCTTAATGAAAATGGGAACTGTTAACTTATTGGAGAAAACACAATATCAGGATCATGAAACCAGATAAGGGTGGGGGTTTGGTATTTATGGATCAAGCAGATTATATAAACAAGATGTTAACTATCTTAAGGAGTGAAGCATATGTCAATGTGTCTCTGAATGAAGTGAACAGTGCTTATAGAAGAATCAGAGCCCATATTAATGAATTGTTTTTGAAATCATCTATTGACATTGATTTATTTAATTACTTAAATTTTACTGCTCTCTTCTTTCCTGTTATTTTCAGGATACCGAAAATACATAACAACCTACAAAACCCCTCTCTTAGGCCTATAGTTGTTGGACGACAGTCCATCACTTACAGTTGTGCTAAAGTTGTGGATAGTAAACTGAAAAAAATACCTTGACTCTGAAAAACAAATATGTTGTGACTCCTGGAGTTTTCTTGAGGAAATAAATAAACTTCCATATGAGATGAATATAACTTTATTACCATTGATGTCAAATACCTAGATACGGTAATACCTCAAGATTTAGGTGTGCATTGGGTTATTGATTTCCTAACTATGAAGGGAGCTGAACATCATAAGATTTATTTGCTAGACAGTCTTTTGGATATAGTGATGAAAAATAATTTTATTATGTTTGAGAAAGAATATTTCCTTCAGAAGAGTGGGGTAGCCATGAGATCACCATGCAGGGCTAGTTTCGCCAACATAGTTATGGTGTACTGGGAGAAACATTTTATTTTTGAAAGTGCCCCCATAATGGAACAAGTTTATCTGTATACCCAGTACCTAGATGACATCTGTTTGATTTGGAAGGGTGATGATGAGTCATCAATTAAATTTGTTGAATATATCAACAATACCACTGACTTCCTAAGTCTTACCCACAATTTCGATAGCCATTCCATTGCATTTTTGGATGTTCATCTGCTTAAAGATGATTTAAACTATAGATATTTGGCATAAATTTATAAAAAGGCTACCTACTCGAATACTTTTCTACACTTTGAGAGTATCCACCCATATCATCAAAAGAAAGGTGTAGTGAAGGGTCAACTGGTAAAGGCATTTTGTAAGACATCATTAGATGAAGATTTTAGAGTGGAATGTAATAATCTAAAGGATATGTTCCCGAGGACAGGGTATCCATCTCATCTTACTGATGGACTGAGAATAGAGGTTTTAAATAAGAGGAATATTGGTCATTTTGCCCCTATATAAAATCAGTCTGCTAATCCAACAATTATTGAATTTGGTCCCCTTGAAATTACATCACTATACCTTTTAATAATTCAGAAGTAAGCGTTACAACAAACTTTGCAACTAGCTTTATAACTACCTTTTAAACTGACATAAGAGAAATAAGAAATGTAATTTGTAAAAATTGGGTTGTTCTTATGGAAGACCCTATTTTAAGATCAAAGGTTAGACATATATCAAGAATAATCTTTAAGATGGGTAGAACGTTGAAAATTGCACTTGAACACCCCTTGCCACCCTTAGTTTCGAATTTTGGGATGAAAAAATGCGGCTGTTGTCCTCATTGTAAATTCATCCTAACTGGAGATTCTATTGTGATATGTGGTGTTTCATACAGTATTAAGGGGTAGTTTAATTGTAATTCCTCTGGTGTTGTTTATTTGGCTCAGTACCAGCAATGTACTTTGTTTTACATTGGTAAGATGGAAAGACATTTTAAGCAGCGCATATATGAGCATCAATGCAGCATTAATAAAAACAACTTAAATAATGCTGTAGCTAGACATGTTGAAGAAAATAATGATCACACTTTTAAATATACAGTAATGGACCAAGTGGTAACAAGTACCAGAGGGGGACCATGGTCTTTGGAATTGGAATTAAGAGAATTACTGTGTCAATTGAAATTGAATAAATTTTTCTTTCCAGGCCTAAACTAAAATTGTTCCCTGTCTTGCTTTCTTAAACTAAAATCCCTTGTAAGATGAACATCATGATTGTTTAGGAATTTTTATTACATTTAGATTTGTGGACCTGTTCCTTTAAATGGGTGTTACTGTTTAAGTCCATGATTGGTTTATTGGGAATGTTTTTAGTATATAACTAAGGATGGAACTGCATATTATTGTCTGACAAAGTTCACTGTAATTGTGTTTGAACGAAAGAACTTACGTTCAGTTGTTTTTTGATTAAATGCGTGTTTGAATTTTAAACGTTGAAGCCTTTTTTCCATTTTTCTTTGTTTTTTTTTTCATTTTAGTCTGTGATTTGGGACTTATTTAGAGTTTACATATGCAATTATGAACACAAAATTATACTAGTATGATGAAAGCTGTATAATATATATGTTTCTTAGGTCATTGCATTTACATTGATACTAAAGAAGAGTTTAAGTTATGCAATAACTCTGGATAGTTTAATACTGATACATGCATTTTGTAACTGTCTAAAGTCAGATGTAGTCAAGGGATTTAGATTGTGGAATATGGAAGGTAGGTTGTGCTGAGTGGGGGTACCTATTTTATATGTATATGTATATATGGATCTACTTCAGATGATCGCATTTTCAAATGTTTGACTTTCATATAGCTGAGACCGCATGATCGAACATTTAAAAGTTTGACCATCTTATAAAAAAAGTAAAACAAAACAAAAAAATTAACTGAACATTTTTAGCAGGGGCAAGCCCCCTGCAACCCCCACACCCAGGCTATTTAAATATGTCAACTCCGAGATCACACTACAGTGTGGAAAAGGGAAATCTTCCATGTCCGTGCTGTATGGAGATCTCTGTTAAGAACGTTTGAACTTTTAAAAGTTCAATCATATGGTCTTGGCCATAAAAAAGTAGAACTTTTGAAAGTTCAGTCATATGAAGGGGACCCGTGTGTATGTTTGATATATATATATATATATATATATATATATATATATATATATATATATATATATATATATATATATATATATATGTGTGTGTGTGTGTGTGTGTGTGTCTCTATATATATATATATATATATATATATATATATATATATATATATAAATATATTCATTTTGTGATTAAAGAATGTATATACATAAAGATGTACTGTTTGTGTTTCTTCAGTGCGATGAAGTTTTGTGAATTTTTAAAGATGAAAGTGCTTACCATACTGCAGTTTTGATAATAAACCGAGTTATTTTTTATTTGGGTATTCACAGCCAATTTTTTTCTATTTAACTTAAGTTATAGCATGGATAATTTGCTGGGCCTTCTTATAATGTAATGCTTGTAAGTGACAGGATAACTTAAAGCAAAAGGAAGATATTTTTGTTGCATTTAGACATCTAGTTTCTTGCCATTTTCTTACAGCAGTTATTGAAGACAGCACCAAAGGAACATTGCATGTGCATGTTTCTGTACTAAGTACACAATGAACAACAGTGAATAATAATAATATACTGTTAAGTACTTTGTGTCTGGTCCTGTAATTGTCGTGTGATATGGCCTTAGTCAAGTGGTTTTCATATACTTCTTGATTTAATGTTGTATCTTTCGGCTTTTCCCGGTTAGGGGTCGCCACAGCGGAACTCCGGTCCGCTAATGATTGACAGCAGATTTTTACATACTGAGTTGCCAGCCCTGACGTACAACCTTCAGTGAAGGTACGCCCATTTACGCATGTCTCCACACAGTAGACGCTTTAGCTAAGAATCGAACAGGACAACGTCTTACTGTGAGGCGACAACGCTACCGCAGCACCACCACCGCAGTACTTCTTGATTTAATGTGTAGGTATATTACCTGTTTTCAATTCATGTTAGCTCATCTATTTAACAGTTAATGATTTCGGTAAGTCTTTTAATTGTGTTGGCATTATTTCAGAGGCCTTTTCACTATTGTCTTTGTCTAGGCAGCATGGTACTATTTGTGAAATTCTTTCCATATATAACTTGACTATGCAAATTTCTGATCCATTTGACTCAGGTTTCGCCATCAGTTTTTGAGTTTTGTATTTATCCTGGCAGCCTGACATATTGCTCAGCCTTTGAAATATTTTAAATTAAGTATGTTCTCGTTTTTTGGCACTTGCAGATACACTACTGATTTGGCTGCTAGTATCCCACCTTCTTTTCTGACATTAAAATAAGAGTTGGAAGCAAAGCATAGTGTTAGTAAATAGTCTGCCTTGTAAGTTAGTGTCATGTCTTGACCTACAAATAAATTCACAGAATGGCTAATCTGTACATAGCCAACAGTATCTTAAAGTTCAGCTACAGGTAATACATGACTATTGACGTAGAAAAGCATTCTGGATAAATAAAACTCTCATTTTGTGGGTTATAGCACATACAAGGAGAACACACAGGTGGGAATATTGGAGCATTGCTGGAAGTAATCTACAAGACAGGAATTAAATCAAATGTGTTCATTACCATGCTAATTTTCTATGTCTTAAATGAAGAACTAACTATGAGATTATTAGCTGTGTTTTAAAATGCATGTATTGCATTAATTTCTTCTCATAAAACTCCCCTTCTGTTATGTATATTTTAGTGCTGGGATTTTCAGCAGCCTTGTAGGGACCCACACATTTCCTTTTTTGGTTGTTGCTGGATGAGTCAGAATCTTGAGTGCAGATTCCTTTGTGGGACGTTGCTGTTGTAAGCCATGAATATTTTCTTACAGAAAAATAACTTGCTGGATTCAAACTTGGCTTAAGGAATTTACTTTTACTAGCAGATGTTAAAGCACTAATTCCACTCTTAACTAAGAACTGGCTTGTGTTCAACCAAATAAATATTATTCGGTGTGTTTAGTACTAAACATAGCTTAATGCTGCAAATAATGTTAACTTGCAGACTTTTGTAGTTTCATGACATGACATGATGTATGTTTAAAAGTGAATAGTGGGTCATGTGAGATAAGAGTATATAATCAAATATGACAAGAATTAGGCTACATTCTTGTTATGGGTTATTTTATAATCTCAGACAAATCTACTTGGATGAAGAAATGGGGAAAATCAGGTGTCTGAGTATGGGAAAAGGGAATAAAACACATGCCATATTTTTTGCATATATTCAGCAATAAGGATTTTGAGGAACAAGTTTTAGATGCAGCTGTTGAAATATTGGAAACAAATATTCAGCAGTCATCAGATTCCATGCTATTAGAAGAAATAATAAAGCTCCGTCACAGAGCACAGTCTCAAACTTGATTATATAGAAAGGTAACAATGGTGGCATGTAATCTGATAACAACAAAGTAGCTGAAAGACAGTACTGACATAAGAACAATGACAGACTTAATGGCATCAAACTTGTGGAGCATTAAGGCCTAACTCCATGGCATAGAGTGATAAGGCCCTGAACACAACCCAGACAACCCATGTCCAGTTAGTGACTTAGGTGTTGAAGGAGCTGGGCAGGTGGAAATGGAAAGGAATGGCCGATGCTGGCTCAGCCATTGTGGGAGGAACAGATTTGACTTGTTGCATTGGTGAAATCTGCAGGAATGTAGGTGTATCACACAAAGCATGAGCCTAGTGGGCCCGTGCTGCACAGCAGTAAGCCACTTAGGGATTGGCATGTGTGGAGGCACATGTGCCTGTGTATAGCCATCATTGGTGGGGCTTGGGGAAGTGACTGATGACAGGGAATTAGGATTTTACAGCAGTCCTTGCAGATGACGGCACTGCTCAAGGTGTGCTTAACCTCAAACCCAAAGAATGAATGAGTAAAAGAGCTGTGACACAGGAGAAATTATTGGGCAAACTGAGCTGCGAGGAGGGATTGCTCAATGGTCAGAATGGGGACTGGGGTTAGGAGGAAAAATTATGATAAGAAATGTGGGACAATTAAAAGAGACTGACAACTGGGGATAAATGGAAATAATTAAGAAATCATATGAGTGATATGGCTTGAGAGTTACAGAAAAAAGGGAAAGAAAAATATAATTAAAATAAAACCAGAAACTTTAGAAGTAAACAGAGCAGTATGAAGAGAATATTAACAGCACAGATGGGGTTAAGGAAATGCCAAGGGTTGGAGCAAGTACCTCGATAAAGATAATGTTGTATTATACTGAAGGAAATAAGAGGTAATAAAGAAAATGTTAATATTTACCAAGGACAGAGGAAAAGTTTCATGATAAGAAGAGGAACAGGAATCAAACAGAAAAAGGGAGAGGTCTGTCGGAAATGTAAGTGTGTATAACTAAGCTTAGGAAATATCCAAACTGTGCCAGCCCTTGGACCATGGCCAACGTGACCTGAGTTTAGTAAACAGTTCTGGTGCTTGATTGAGCTATAAAAGAGGATGGATGTGCCCATCTTGGGAAGAGGGTAGGATGGAGTAGGATATGCACTGCCACAATATTTGGCGGGTAGCTCCCCCTGTATGAGGGGAACTATGCCAGGGAATGAATGAGATAAAGTGCAGTAGAGGAAAGCTTGATTGTCAGCAGGCATGAAGGCAAAGAGGATCTGGAAAAATGTTACAATTGTGTTTATAAGTAGTCTGGATACTTTATAGTCATGAACTAGATTTGTACGTCTGTTGACTCAAGGACATTTGGTCATGGCACCACAAAAGTGAATCCCCTAGTTTGCTAATAAGAGAATCAAAAGACATCTTAGTCAGATGAGAGCATTATAATGTGGGAGGAGGTGGATATCATGATGGATGGCTGTTTGTTACTTGTTAAATAATGGTTGAACAATACAAGTCTGCATTAGCACATGAAACCTTCAGTAGGAGCTGGATAACTATGAGCAAGACTAAGATGCCAGTTCGCAGGGGAGATACCTGTCTTCAGAAAAAGTTCCTGGAGAACCTTTCCAGGCTTGCTAGTTGTTGCTGAAGCACCTACCAAGGGGAGAAAATGCTGAGAGAAGAAAAGTAGCCACTTTTGTGATTTTAAGTATTTTCTTCTGATTTATTGTTAAGTTTTACTGCTTTGCCGCCTACTTTTTGGCATTTTTCGGCTTGCTAAAGTTTATATCTGTAACAGTAACAGTACTTGGAACACATCTAGAGCCTGTTTACTGCATTTCCTGTGTTGCACTTAATTTAAAATTGTTTTTTTTCTCTAAAAGCTGCATTTTACCTGATTTTGGCCTAGCACTCAAGTGTGGGGTCATTTATTGCACTGTTGTGAATATTTTGCTGCTTGTGTATCTCTGCTACTTTTAAACTACAACAAAAAAGGAAAAAAAAATCTTGCTTTTTACCCACTTTATGAAAGTTAAGAAAGTTCAGTTACAGATTTGCTGTTCTGAACTGTTTGGAAGTTTCTAGAAGGCCAGTGCTTGCTTGGGCTAAAGGGAAGTCTCTGTGTTCACCAGTGGCAGTGGTTAACACTGAACAGCCTGCCTGTCCCTGGAGGAGTGGTTACTGCCTAGAAGCTGTAGTTTTATTGGCCATTTTGGGTCAATTCTAAACTCCTTGATCCCTCTCTCTTAAAACCCTACAACTCTCTTTTTGCGCGGTTTTGCACACTGAGCAGCGTCGGGCAGCGCAGCCTAAACAGGTTTAAACTATTCCAGGCTCCACAAAGTCTGCTCTTCACTTTTTCCCTTAGAACTGTTCAAACTCTCAAATTAATCACTCTATTGTCTTTTTAAAGCCCTGCACTTGCTCAGCTCTTATAAGGAAACACTAACTAACTAAAGCGCTACACCCTCCTTGACTTCTCATAAGTATTAGGCTCCCGATTGGTCCTTCCTGATCTAGTGAAAAATCAGTTCCCTTCCCTAATCTGATCAGTAAAAAAACAGTTCCCTATACTAATCTGGTATGTCCAAGGGTCAGTTTCAGGGTTACTCTCCAGTCCAGCTGGTGAATCTGGGAATTTTGAGGCAATGTTACAACTGCCTTATGTACACAGACAACCCTCTCCTCCTTCCAACAAACTCTAATACTTGTGAGAGATGCAGTTACACAGCCAAACTGGAGGCAGAGCTCTCTCAACCCAAGACTGGCACAGTCAGTCAGAAGGAAAAGGTAACCACCCGCACCACAAATCCAGTCTCACACAGACCTATTGCATCTGCATACTCAACACATAAACACACAAAAACATACTCGGAGGCTCTAAATAAAAATCTGCCTAAACAGCAAAGACCTCCTCAGCAGATATCGAAGCAACAGACACCCCTCAACAATACCCACGAATCACATATCTCACAAAATCAGTGTGCCTCACAGTCACAGCCCTTAAGGCCAAACAACACACCAAATAAACTTGTTATAGGGGACTCTGTTGTCCGGCACACTGACGTCCCACTCACCAGACTGAACAAGGAGAAGGTCACTGTAAGCTGCCTGTCGGGTGCCAGGATTCACCACATAATGCAAGCACTCAGGTCACTCCAAAGCAAGTACAAGTATGACTCCGTCATTGTCCATGCTGGTGTGAATGACCTGAGACGTACCTCCCTGGACTACATGAAAAGAGACATAGAGGAGCTCTCTGATCATGTAGCCCAGGCTGGTATGACCCTGATCTTGAGTAGGATCTTGCCCTCACCAAGAATGATGCCACAGTATAAAGACAAAATGATCAGTTTCAACAATTGGCTAAAGTATTGGTGTCATTCAAAGGGGATCCAGTGTCTGTCAGCCTGGGATGACATGCTCGACAAGCCACGTTGCTTCGCTAGGGACGGCTTGCACCTGTCACCCTTAGGCTTTTGTATACTGGCCAAGGCTCTTGCCACCCCCATAGTGCCTTTTTTAGGCAAGGCTCAAAGGACAAACCCACCTCCATAGACAACCCAAGGATAAGAAAACTAAAGGTAATGCTACTCAATGCCAGAAGTCTAAACCTCAAGATGCACATACTCGAGGCTCTCCTCAGTATGGAGAAAATCGGTGTCTGTGGTTCAAGGCTCCTGAGAGCACCCCAGCACTACCAGGTTATAACTCATACCATGCGTTTCGGCCCCAAAACTCGGACCAAAGCACAAAAGGAGGGGGAGTATCTATATTCATCAAAGATACCTACACCTCCAGGTTAGTGGCACTGCACGAAGCATCAGAAACTATCCATGTGCAACTAACAGTGGGCAAAACTGCCTTTCAGTTTGTAGCCTGCTATAGAACACCCTGCCTATTACAGGAACCCCACTTGACATTCCTGAGAACACTGGAGAATATGAAGGTCTCTCCAAACTCTATGTTATTGGGTGACTTCGACTACCCAAACATTGACTGGGAAAACTACTCAAGCCCAAACACCCTCGCTCAATGGTTCCTTGAATTTATAAGCTGTAACGCGATGGAACAACTGGTCACCATTCCCACAAGAGGAAACAACATATTGGACCTGGTAATCACCAACATGGGGACTCTATGTTCCACACCAGAGGTAAACCCCTCAGTGGTAAGATCAGACCATAAACAAATTTCCCTGGACATCCATATCCTGTCCCCACCCCCAGCCAAGGAAATCACGGTAAAGAATTTCTCAAAAGCCAACTTTGCACTTCTCAAGACTGAGGTGGAATCCTTCAAAGCCCCCGGGACAGAGGATAATACAACCTAATCCACAGAATCCTTTACAAATGCATTCTGTGAGCACCAGCAGGAATGCATGGATCATGCTATCCCAAATAAAACTAAAACTCACTCCTCCAAAAACAGGAGACCTGTCTGGTGGACCCCGGCCATAAATAAGCTATACAGCAGAAGGAGGAAGCTACTACATGACAGAGCAAAATCCCAAAAAGGTAAGGCTTCTCTGATCAGTATTAGCAAGAAACTTCGATCCCTCATAAAATCATCAAAGGCCAGTTTCAAAAGAAAAATTGCCCTAGACACTAAAGATAATCACAAGGCCTTCTTTAGTTATGTCAGGAATATGGGGGAAACTCCCAGATATGCTCTGAATTGTTGCATAATGGTACAAAATATACCGAACCTACAGACATAGCCAACATCCTGGCTGACAGATTCAGCGCAAACTTCTCCCCCCCTTCCCCCCCAAAGGAGCAAATGCCTATCCCAACTGAATGTAACCTCCCTGACATCACAGATGCACAGGTGAAAGCTGCCCTCTCCAAAGCAAAAAGCACAGCATCTATGGGAATGGATGGTGTCCCAGGCTGTGTCTTACACGAGCTCCAAGAAGAACTGAACCCTCACATTAAGTCACTGTTCAAACTTAGCCTTACTACAGGATATGTACCCAAAGAAAGGCGTACAGCTACAGTGGTCAAACACCACAAAGGTGGTGCTACAACGGACCCCGGGAACTATCGCCCCATAAGCCTGACTAGTCTGGTCTGTAAAGCTAAGGAGCGTATTATCATGGAACTCATAAACAAAGACATTGGGAGCGTCCATACACTAGACCCTACCCAATTCGGCTTTGTTAAGGGCAGATCTTGCCTCTTAAACCTAGTTGATTTCTTTGAAACAGTTACCAAAGCCATAGATGAGGGCAAGGTAGTCCACACAGCCTACCTGGACCTCGCAAAAGCCTTCGACACAATACCCCACTCGGACATCATAAATAAGCTTACCAGCTTAAATATCAACCCCTATATCACAAGATGGATTGCAAACTGGCTCTGGGATAGAACCCACATGGTCAGACTCGCAGGTGCCATGTCCGAATCCAAACCAGTTACAAGTGGCATCTCACAGGACTCAGTTCTGGGACCTCTCTTGTTTGGTATATACTTCTCTGAGGTTTAGGCTAACACAGGGGGATTATGGCTGACAAAGTTTGCAGATGACTGCAAACTGGGGGCCATAATCGAATCTCCAGCTGACACAAGCATCCTCCAAAAGGGTCTCACAGAGATGGATGCTTGGTGCCAGAGCCACGGCCTCAAGCTAAATGCTAAAAAGTGCATAGTCATCCCCTTTGGGAAAAACAAGGTGCCCACAAATTACCACATAGGTGGTAATCCATTAAGTACAGAAGAAGTAATTACAGATTTGGGGACCAATGTTGATAGTAATCTCTCCTTTGATAATCACGTTGCCAAAGCGGTTAGAAAGACCTTCTATATAGCTCACCTTATCATGAAAGGGTTCACATCTAGATCAAGAGAGGTCATTGTGCCCCTCTACTCATCACTCATCAGGCCCATAATTGAATACAGTGCCCCTTTTGGGATGTACCTTACCCGACACCTGCAGCAACTGGAGAGACCCCAAAAGTACCTCACCAAGAGGATCATGAGCTACAAACAGATGTCCTATGCAGCTCGACTAAAGAAACTCCAGCTCTACTCATTTGCTTACCGCTTATTCAGAGGCGATCTATGCCTGACGTACAAAGCCATGTCAAACCCAGAATTAATGGACATGCTCCACCTCAAAAAATCCAAGTCCCTTAGAGCTACATGCTCCAGGGACTTAAACCTCAGCACAAAAATAAATAGGACATGCTAGAGGGACAGATTAATTTCCCAGAGGCTCCCCTCACTCTGGAATAGAATCCCAATTCATGTTAGACATAGCCCCTCGCTGACCCTCTTCAAGCGAAATCTGGACGCGTGGATGGGAAATCGCAAATTCACCCCTGGGATCTCTTCTGTGTCCCTGCTAGTCAGAGGCACAGTAAACTAATCTTAAAGGGTACCTTCTGTGACCTACTTTACAGAGGCACAGTAGGCTAATCTAATAGGGAGGTGGAAGCCAAATACACTCTGGCTAGGCTTATAAATGCCCTAGGGCAGATAGCCTAGTATCTACCTATGAACGTATGAACCTATGAGAACTAATACACTCCAAAAATATTTGATTCCATAAGATCTGCTTAAAGTATGTGAAATGGTTGACATGTTCTAAAAGGCTAGGAAATACAGCTCAGTGGTTCATTGGATTTAGAAAATTAAAACAGAGCCTCAACTAATATAGGAGACTGTGTTGCCAGTGAGGACTATAGAGACAGATTTGGACACAGACGGTTACCATTGTTGTGGTAGAACAGAACAGGCAGGAGAACATGCATATCCAATGTATTTGCCTGAAAACCATACAGTATACGAGAATCTATATTTTGCTTCATATTACTGCCATGTTAACATGGTACATTAAAAGATGACATTTACCTTAATGTAATCCTTCAGACTTTCTCCTATGTTGGAACTGTTCTGCAAGGCATATAAAGATATTAAAGATTCTGAGAAAGACATAATTGCAATATTTGTATTGCAGAATATTAATCAACAAGCAATTTGTAGCGAATGTACTTGATGATTATGTGGCATTTGGATTGAAACATCACATACATCTTAATTTGGTTAACAGAGAAATGAAGACAAAACTAAGATATGGATGATGGTATTCTAAGTGGCAATGACAAGCTGACCAAAGAAGAACTGAAGAGTTCCTGTCTAGGATTACAAGCAGTTTGCTTAAATTATGAAATTAATCACTATTCACACTGTAGCCTACGAGTTAAATGGTTCTACAAGTAAAAGTTGGAGAAAAGATTGTAAATATTACACTTTTCTTCAGTAGGTCTTTCAACAGAGATCTTAAGGAAGCCATACTTCCTAAATTCTCCAAGCAGATGGTGTAATTTTGTCTCCTTCATCATAGCATTACCACACCAGTTCATGATCCAGTAATACTAAGCATGTTGATGGAATTTAAAACTACTATTGATAAAATAATTGTTGGCTAACCAGGAAACCAGAGAGGATGAAAGGCTAATGTCAGACCATGAGGAAAGAATAAAAGAATTTAAATTTCAAAATGATATTCTAAGAAAGCAGCCTGCTCGCTCTTTCAGAAATTAGCCAGCCTAGAAATTGAATCTTGGCACTTGGATATGAAAGTATTCAGACTTCCAGAAAACAACAAAGGCAAAAGCATGCTAAAGTTATGTTCCTACAAAATCACCTTATGTAAATTTTGGGCGCATTGGCTTTTCTGGACAACTAAAGACATGAGAAAAAGGTTGGCATGAAGATAGGGCAAGTTATACTAAATGGAGTTTTAGTCCCAAGACTGAGCTTGGACATTTGGAATTTTAAGGAACTCTGTCATACATTGCAGTAAAGATACAGTTAGTGAATTACTCTGGCAAGCTTGATTATTATTGGTAAGTTGGCATTGAAAGGCACTGGGCTCAGACTGAGGTGGGTGAAATCCTGGGGAGTCAGTGATTATAACCCTGTTTTTGGAATTGACAGTGTTCTGCTTTTTGGATGTGAAAGCAACTGTTGGTCATATCAAAGGCAATAGTGCACAATTTGCCTTAAGTTGTTAAAGCCAACCACCCTCTTACATACTTATGTGAGTGGCAGTAGTGTAGAAATGGGCTCTATAATTTCAGACCAAAGCAGGTAGAGGGTAATTGGTTGTTTTTTTTTTGTGGTCCCATCAAAATAATCAAAATAAAATGGTTTGCTCCAAATTCTACATGTTTTACTTACACTTCTAGAGATGTTTCATCTGATTTGTATCCTGCCTTTAAGGTTAATAGGTTCATAGGTGAATAATAGGCTAGCTGTCCTGAAGGGCTACTTTAAGCCTAGCTAATTACCTGAAGTCAAAATCAAATCTTGTATTTTATGTTTATAAGCTGAAGACCTTAACCATTATGCCAAACTCACCCCCTAAAATGGTCTCTCAAATGGGAACTAACTGAACACCAACACACACATACACACACACACACACACACACACACACACACACACACACACACACACACACACACACACACACACTCACAAATTGCCAGCAGTGAGACTAGAACCCTTATATAACTATCTACAGAGCACAGTACTTAATGCAAGTGCCACGTTTCACATGAAGTGGCATGCTACTGAGGGTTGGCCATCTATTGCTATAAAACTACCAGGTTCACTTAGAATTATCAAAACACAGGTTGACTCATCCTTTGGTATCTACTTACATGAACTGGAAACAACTGGATCTAGGTGTCTAGATGACCTCTGATGAGGCCTTGATCCCATGAGCAGGAACAATAAAACATGGACTTTACCTGTGGTTGGTTCTTCTGCTGGTGTTAAGGTCACAGCCTCGGAGTGGTAATGATGCTGCAAAGAATATAACAATAAACATGAATGCATTGGCAGAAAGTACTTCTTTTACCAGTGATTCTTTCTTATCTCTGACAAGGTACCTAGGCCTATAAGGCAGCTCTGCTGGGTATAGTCATTGGCATCTTTGAGATATTAAGAGCCCAGTACAATGTGAAGACTAGGAATAATATAAAATGTAAGTGGCAATATAGTTTAAAGTTCAGCAGTGACAGCTCCATCGTGATGTTTACCGAATGTCCTCATTTAGTGGGTTGTATGCTTAAACATTTATTAAAAGACAGAATACCATTCAATTCTACTGATCTGCAAGTAAAAATCTAAGGGTTCATATTATGTTGTCGGGCTTTTAAAAGTCCGAACGCCATATGGTCGAACCCATATGTTCAAACTTTCAAAAGTTCGAAAACGTCAAAAAAAAAAAAAAATAGAAAAAAACCTACCTGACGGTTGTAAGCAGGGGGGAAGCCCTCCTGAACCCTCCACACCACCACGCTCTTTAAATATACCAACTCACACTACAGTGCAGTAAAGGGAAATTTTCCCTTTTTGCACTGAATGGAAATCCCCATTGAAACATTCAAACTTTTCCAGGTTCGAACATATGGGTTCGACAATATGGATTTCGAACTTGTTACGGTTCGACAATGGAATATGTATCCAAAATCTAATATGCAAGTGTAGTCTGTTTTATATAATATCAATGGACAATGCTGGGAACTGTGCTAGACCCTCCCCTTCCAAAAATAAAAGTCTGTGGTGTCCAGAACTTCTTGAGGTTTGATATCTCCCAAGTACATGCATCTTCTATGACTATTCTATGCTTATATATGCCATCTACAAAATCTGTCTTTTCTGAGAACAAAACCTCAGTGTAGATACCAACCTTCTCTTACAACAGTGAGAGCACATCTTAAGTGGTACCCCAAATGCACCAGCTCAAGTCTGTTCATGTTAGATTGTAGCATAATATAGATATATGTAAAATAAGTGGGGTTAGTCTCCTGGCAAATAATCCAAATGGATATCCAAAAAACACTGAAATGTGTATGTGCAGTAACCACTTCAGTGTTTTTAGCTGCACTTAATAACTGGCTACAGGATTTTCCCCCTTTAGTATCCTGGAGAGCTGACTTTTATACAGTATCAGAAGCACACAATCTCATTCATTGGTCAATGATCCGCAGTGTTTTAGGCCATATGAGAATTCAAAGAACCTACTTAATTTAGCTTCCAAAGGCAAACAAATCTCAGGCCGTTTTAAGCAGATTATTTTGTAGGATCATTGTCTATGCAGATATTGATGCTGATAATGAAATATCTTGCTGCCCTTCCCTATAAAATTACTGTAGCTCAGCTATTTGTCATGTGCAAGTAACCTACAATGTTTTTTTCTCTCTCTTTGTCTCGCTCTTGCTCTCTTTCACTCTGCCAGACTGCAGTCTTTATCCAGTATGTTGTATAGGTCTTGTACTGTAAGATGTGAGTCCCAGCACACTAGTGGAGTTTATTTACATTTTTTGGGGGGCTGGGGGTCTATTTTGCAAATGTGAGACAAATTGTTTTCTTTGTTGTTTATCCTGACCCTCTTGGTTCTGATTTGATTTGATTTATTACTTCTTTCTGGTGTTTTTTTTTTCTTTCATTTGTTTTGGATCAAGGACCTCTGATATGTTCTTTGTATTACACACTTAATGTTCACATATCTAATGGGGTAGTGCTTGTGTTTACATGCTACAGACTTCCAGTTGTAACCCAGTTAGCCATTTGGTGTCCCTTTTGAATTTCTGCTGTATTCCCAATGTGTTTATTTATACAGATATATATAAGTAACCACTATTTCATCGAATGCTTATTTCACCTAAAGGATGGTATGCAGGCATGAATTTCTAATGTGTTTGGTTGAATGCATGTGTGGCTAAGTGGTAAATGTGTCAGCCATAAGGTGATGGATTTATAGAGGTGAGAGGGAGTTAGGAGGTGGGAGTGTGTGTGTGTGTGTGTGTGTGTGTGTGTGTGTGTGTGTGTGTGTGTGTGTGTGTGTGTGTGTGTGTGTGTGTGTGTGTGTGTCCAAAATGTTTTGTGTAGAAGTAGTGTTATAGGATGAGTTTTTCTACTCAACTGCTTGAGGTTAAAGGCAGGGTCAGGGATAGTAAAGCCCCACCTACACTACCTTACTAATACAGTCTAGCCCTAACACAGCCCATTCCCATTACATCATCTTCCTCGTGTTTCCTTTAGGAAATCCATTCTGATAACACAACCAGTATTCAGACAAAATATGTCTGTAGTTAGCAGAAGGGGTAACGGATCATAAGATGAAACTGTTTTTTTGTATTCTATGATTTGTTAAGTTCCAATGTTTTAAGTGTTTGGTAGTTTAATTGCTTGATGTACTAGAGTCAATCATTTGTTGTTCAATCATTCAGTACTTCAGTCAACTGCCACAAAGATAGATAGATAGATAGATAGATAGATAGATAGATAGATAGATAGATAGATAGATAGACAGATAGATGGATAGATAGATAATGTGTGCCATGAATTGTCAATAGTCATTAAAGTTGATATCTGTTTAGTCGACACAATTTGGTAGACTAAACAGATGTGCGAGATCACTACATTACCGCAGTTGTGGAATATGCTCTTTCACTGGTATTGTTTGATCTTAGAGTTATAATATAAAACTAGCAGGAAGTGTGGAGATGGGAGTCTTTCTTTTTTCAAGGAAATCACATAATCTATTGTTATGGCATACTACACATATCCTTTTGTTACTATTATTACTACATCAATGTATTTGTATTACTTTTAAATTGTGTAATATCTTGTATTAATTGTTGTTGATTTTCACTTTTGTGGGTTGGGAGGGTGGCCTAATGGTTAAGGTGTTTGTCTTACAAACACGAGGTGCAGGGTTTGAGTCTCACAAGGGATAATTGGTGAGGTTTAAAATGGTTCGCAAGAGCAGTCAGCCTAGTACTAATCTATGAATCTATATCTGTACATGGAGCTTTTCTCCCTGGGCCTCCATTGAAAAAGGGCTCATCTTGACCCAGTGAACTTTCCCGGTTAACAAACTGCAATTAAATAAATAAATAAATAAAATATTTCCTTAATGCCTTAGGTATCCAAATAGTATTTCTCCATCTCTCATTTTCTCTTTTTAAATGAGGTCACAATCCCTTAGCTTTCCTTGTATCCCATGCTGTGTACTCCTCTCATCATTCCTGCAACCTTCACACCTTCCTCTGTACTCTCTCCAGCACTGTACCCCCCTCTCTTTCACCATAATGTCTCCAAAAATGCACACAGCATTCCAGCAGTTGCCTAATCAATGCCCGATAAAAGGGAATGACAGCCTTCCTATCTTTAGATCATCATGGTTAAGGTGTTACCTCACAAACACAAGGTACAGGATTTGATTCTCACCTTTGAGTGAAACTGGCTAGACATAAAATGGCCCACAAGAGCAGCTAGCCTAGTGCTTACCTATGAAATTATGAACCTATAAGTCCCCAACATTTAATTTGCTTTTGTTGCAGTACTTTCTTTCACTTAGCCTGATGGTTTAGGCTTTCCATTATAGTAATCCCCAAGTCGTTTTCTTGTTGTAGATTTTTAAATGGGAGCTTTCATTTGCATATTCTCTCCCAGATGTAGTGGCATATATAACCTAACTCTTGTGGGGCACCATTTTTGCCTTCTTACCCTCCAGTATCTCTCCCTAACTACTGCCCTCCATTTTTAACCACTTCTCTGCATATTCACACAGTTTACAAGGAGAGAGTGTTGTGTTACTGAGTCATATGTTTTGCCAAACACCAGATAGAGCAAGAACATGGATCACCCCACTCACCCTAGTCAATGACAATATTTTAGGAGTGGATCAGGTTAGTCTAATAGGAACAGACTGCTATGAATCCATGCTTGAATTTATTGAGAAGCTCGTTTTGCCCCATAAGGCTTGTAAATCTTTACTTCATGAATGCCTCCATCATTTTAACCACTATTAAAATGAGGCTTAGCAGTCGTTAGTTCTTGAGCTGATCCTTACTCCATGATTGAAGATCAGCACCACAACCGTTTGCCCCCAGTACCCTGAGATAACATCCATTCTAAAGAACCGCTGGAATAATTCTCTTTCAAGTGTCTTACCAAAGCTCTAGCAGTAATGTTTAGCATCTTCTCAGAGATCCCATCTGGTCCTTGCACTTATTCCATTTTAGTTCTTGCAGCGCCCTTTACACCTCTTCAGCTGTTATCCCTTTATTTGCCCAATCTCTCCTATACTGATCTGCATCTCAAATTGTTTCTCTGCCTTTTATTTACTTGGTGAATACTGATGCAAGACATTGATTTAGAATTTTTATAGTTACTTCAAATTTAAAAATTCCACAACTTCGAACCTCTAAATACCGGAGCCCAGGATATCAAAGTTGTGGAATCTCGAAACTTGTCAATGGAGATTGCCGTACAGTGTGGAAAAGGAACTTTACCATTCTCTTCACTGTAGTGCAAAGTCAGAGTTAGGATATTTAAGCAGCAGGGGGTGTGGGGGGCTGCAGGGGGGGCTTGCCCCCTGCAAAAATGTGACTTCTGATGTTTTATTGTTTTAGATTTTTTTTCATTTCGAGATTCTACCACTTCGATCTTCTGGGCTTCAGTATTTAGAGGTTTGAAGTTCTGGAATTCAGAAATTTGAAAGTGGACCCTTATAGATATATATATATTTCCTATATCAATGCCTTCTGATATCTTTTTTTATTTTTGCCTCTTTGATGTACTTCTTTCTCTTATTTCTAGTTTCCATATAACATCCCCAATGAACATCTCCATTTGTTTATCCAGGCACTATATTTCTGTTGCATTTTTCTTATAGCTGACCCTATCACTCCAGTGAACCAGGCATTAATTATTCACCTTTTACCTTTCTCATCTTTTTTGTTTAAACTTTTACTTTTCCCATACCTCCCCAGATAGCCCTTTTGTGTTTTCCCATACAACTTCCATGCTTCTGCTCACCTGCCACTTACCTAGATGATTGTTAAAGAACCTACTTTTCTTCATAATTATTCATTTGTGTATTTAATATTGGATCACCAGCTTAATCCAGTGCTGGGCTATGAGCGATGTAGAACTTATTCATGCTCTTAGTGAATACAAAGCATAGGAGCTCATAAATGTATATGCATATAGACAGAGAGCAAGAGAGATAGATGTAAATATATATATATATATATATATATATATATATATATATATATATATATATATATTTATTTATACACACACACACACACACATATATATATATATATATATATATATATATATATATATATATATATATATATATATATATATATATATATATATGCAGCACCACCACCACAGTCTAGATATATATATATATATATATATATATATAGACTGCAGTGGTGGTGCTGCGGTAGTGTTGTCGCCTCACAGTTAGACGTTGCCCGTTCGATTCTCAGTTAGAGCGTCTTCTGTGTGGCGACATGTGTGAATGGGTGTTCCTTCATTGAAGGTTGTGCATTAGGCCCAGCAAGCCAGCATGTAAAAATCTACTGCCAATCATTAGCGGACCGGAGTTCCGCTGTGGTGACCCCTAACCGGGAAAAGCCGAAAGACCTTACTTTACTATATATATATATATATATATATATATATATATATATATATATATAAAATGTGTGGGTGTGTGTATGTGTCCATGTGTGTTTGTGGCTATATTTTGTGTGCATGTAACTAGTTTCATAGTAGCCAGTCAATTATTATAGCGCCTATTTTATCTATGTAGTTCAACTAGGGCTAGGCCTAAAATGAAGCCTCTGTCTGCTAAGTCGCATTTCATTCTCCTGCACAGTTCCAGACTCTGCCACTGTCCTAATCCCCTGCTGCCTACACCTTCTCAATTCAGTCAGAAGTTGTTCTGCTAAATCAAATGTAGCCCTGTCACTTCTTTATCTATATTTTAGTTGCCTCATCTCATTTTATCCTTTTTATAGCTCCTTATTATTTAAAAGCCTATACTACTGTTTCATAGAAACGTATCATCACCAGAATGTATCATTGCTTAGGACAGCAGAAATGTACTGCAATTTATGTTACCAAAGCCTTTCTCTTTGCTGGATTTGTCCTTGGAGTCTTTTAGTTTCTCAGATAAAATCAATTTGCTTCAATACCTATATGACTTTTTTGAATTCTATATAATATATTAATAAGCTTTGCATGTGTTCCTTGTTTATAATCTTTGCTGCTTTTAGGGAGTGCTTATCATGTTTGATCACTATTCATGCTAAAACAATAACAGTCAGTTGTTAAGCCTCAGAAAATAATCAAGGTTAAATTTAATTTTGTGTGTCAGTATTACAGCTAAACTATAGGATTTCTCTTGGCATTGCTAACATGCATTTCATAATACACACAGCCAGACAATGCTACCATCCTCCACTTGTGAACGTACACTGTAGCCTCTTTCCTCTCCTTAACAGCATAATGAGAGTTTATTTTAGGTCATCTATGTCATACAGCTCTGAGTTTGCTCAGCCATTAACAAGATATTGTAAGAATTTGTTTTAGCAGCAGTCTGTGAACCGTCTAATAGCTGACATCACTGATTAATGTTTTCTCAGTAAGCTTCATTCCAGTGTACCACAATGAATGCAAGGGCAGTTCTCCGGCTGTAAGATCATTGCTCTTACTGTTGTGCTGTCTTTACTTGCACAGCTTAATCAGTATTATTTATGTTATAACACATAGCTCTCGCACTCAAATTTCCAGAGTTCATCATATTTTACTAGCATCCAGTTTTCTCTTGAGGACAGTTTAAATTATTCAATGATTTGCACATTGCATTTAGACTTTGATAAAGTTCTGCTCATCAAGAGGCCTAAACATGCTTGTTAACTTATATATTTATGTGTTTTAGCTTCTCTTCAGCTAGCAAATCTACATCTTTAACCGCTGTTAGCCATTTGCTACTGCACCAAACCAAATTAAAGCATTTTAATGCACACATTCTATCAATTTTGTTGTAGAAGAGGCTGTGCAAATTATCCCAATGAGAAATGTCTCAATTTGTCACCTTATTTTTAAATACTTTATTATGCCTAATGTTATCATCTGTTAATCACATAAGTAGGTTGGTCCACAGAACCTTTTTAGCCATAGCCCTGGCCATGTATAAACAGTTTAGTGTAACAAATGAACTGCAGTGTTTTTTGAGATGGGATAAAACCAGAGTATCCAGAGAAAACCCATGCAAACACAGGGTGAACATGCAAACTCCACATAACCAGTGACCAGAGATCAGTACTGAACTCAGAACCCTGGAGTAGTGAGGCAGAGAACTTACCAGTTAGAGTAGTAATAATAATTAAACATTAGCCCCTGCTACTAGAATATCTTAAACATACAGTCACCATTTCTGATTACAGATTTATACTAGAGATTGCATTGATAAAAACATCCACAGAATAAATTGATTATTACCTATATCATCATTACCTGGTACTAAGGAACTCCTGACAGCCCATCACTTTTGATGCAGTCTATCTGTCAAAGTCCTCCTATGATTTGTTTTCTTCATTATGTCACAGTTAAATACTCCATGTTATCATCTACAGTCAGGTGCTGAAAAACGCTATCAAATTAATAACACAAATATCTACAATGCACTTTGCTGATACTTAACATTCATATTTAGGAAAATCTCTTGGGCATCTTATGATCACTTGAAGGAGCACTTAGTCTTTCTCCTGTACTGCTCAGAAGAGGTCATTATAAACTCTGTTCAGGAATGAAAAGTCAGTGCTGGGACCTCTTCTGTTCAGAATATACTTCTCTGCAGTCAAGGCTAATGTAGATGGCCTTGCAAACCATGTTTACTGCTGACTGCAAGTTGAGGGCAATAACTGAATCCCCCAACAATGAAGATATCCTTCAGAAAGTTCTAACTCAAACAAATAATTGGTGCCCAAGCCATAACCTAAAACTAAATGCAAATAAATGCATAATTATACCTTTTAGAAAGTTGAATACTCCTGCAAATTACAATAGCACACCGAGTGGTGACAGATCTAAGTTCCCCAATAGACCGTAACTTGAACTTTGAACACTGTGTGTCCATGGTGGTAAGGAAGTCCTTCTATGCAGCACAGTTTATAATTAGGGCCATGGCATCCAGATCAAAGGAGGTTATAGTCCTGCTATACTTGGTCCTCATCAGATAAATAATTGAGTACAATGCACTTTTCTGCATGTACCTGATCAGGTTCTTGCAACAAATGGACTGCCTCAGAGGTTCCTTAAAAAAAAAATACAGGGTGATAACATGTTCTATGCGAGTCTTCTACCAGCTATTAAGGGGTGATCTATGTCTAACTTACAAGGCATTCTCAAATCTAGTTCTGACAGAACTGTTACACATTCACAAAACAAACAGTACAAGGATTACCCAATACAATGATCTAAACCTGACCTGTGATGTGAGCAAAACATGCTGGAGGGACAGATATGTGTCTCAGAGATTACCCCTTCTCTGGAGCTGACTACCTGTTCAAGTAAAGCAAAGCATAATTTGGATCAATGTATGGGGAATCATATATTCACTGCTGGGGGGTGCTGCTATGCTATAAGGGTAAAGGCAGTCAATAAAGCTCACAAAGGCATAAGCACAAATCTAAGCCATCTTCTATCCCTCAGGTATCGAAAATCTGGGTAAATCTGGATAATAATGGCTAGGTTTGTAGAGTAACATATACATTTAGAATAAATAACAAACACCTGTACGGAATTTTTGACATCAACTGAAGCATTGTCTAAAATAAAACCAAAACTGATTTCAAATAATTACCATACTTAAGATACAGCACTGATACAGTGAACTGCCAAACCAATACTTAAAAAATGCATTGATCCTGTCAATAAAACAAAGTGGTTTGGGATTACATGATTTGAAGGGTTATTTCAGAGCTATACAGTTAGGGCTCCTATACATAGCACAACGAGACAGCTAAGATTCAAAGTGGAGGGGGATGATGATGAAACAGGGGCGAAGCTCAGGAAACAAGGAGAGACCAGGATTTTGAATGCAGATCATTATTGTGAAAAACAATAACCATACATATTATTATATTCATAAAGTTGTATAAAATGTTCTAAGAGCTAAGGCAACACAGGGATGGAGAAAGGAGATTCTGCCAGTTGGGATGACTGCAAATAAGGGTAGAGAGCATAGGCAATAGGTGGCTAGAATTTGCAGGAAAAAAACAGGCAAAGGAACCAAGGTATTGTGCGCAAATAATTAGGGAGGGAAAGGTAATAGAATTGGAAGAGGCCAATAATTTATTTGGACTGCAGGTTAGAGATTGCCTTCCCTATCAAGGATTGATATCAGAGTACAGACCGAAAGAAAAACGGAATCATAGGTGAAAGGCCAGCACTGGTAGAGTTTTTAGTAGAATCTAGAACAGAAGCTGCATTTAAAAAAGGGATAATTAGTAGGGCATATAAAATATTGCATGATAACTATAGGAATAAAAGGAGCTTAAAAAGGGCTGGAAAGAGACACTGGATAAGCAATTCACAAAGAAACAATGGGGGATATATGTATGGCTCCCAAGTATGCAATAAAGTCTAGAAAATGTAGGATCTTTGCTTGGGAGTATTTGCAAAGGTATTTTTATACCACCACAGACTCCAAAGAATTTTTCCTCAGGTAGATTGCAAATGTTGGAGATGTGATGATGAAGAAAGAGGTAAATGGGAGCATATTTTTAGGAGTGTAATGAGTTGGCAGACTAAAAATTCCCTGCAGGCTACTTTATCAGAAATACTGAATGAGCAAATTGGTGTAACTAAGAAAATGATATTTTGAGCTGTAATACAGAATCAGACTTGCCTATACATAGTACGGTCTTGCTGGATTTGATTTCCATTTTCTGGTAATTGCTTTTTTGGCAGTCACCAGAATTAAAGTGTAAACCAACTGTACTAGACGTAGTGAATATAGTAACAGAGATAAAACAACTGAAGGTAGGATCTATAGAATAATGTTTTGGAGGAGGAATGAGGTTTAAGGGAAGGCAGGAATTAAATGAGCTTTGTAATGTTTGACTGACAATGACTAGATACATTGTAAATGATGTATAATGCTTGCCACTGAAAATATGACAATATGATTTTTTATAAATGTATGATTGCCTACGTCATAAATGATAATTTAATACAGATGTTTCTTGTTTTAAAAAAGGGCACCACCTGTTTATATACCAGTATCATTTATTTATTTTTATTTATATTTATTTTACATTTGTTAACCGGGATGGTCCGACTGGATACATGTCCTTTTTCAGCGGAGGCCCGGGGAGAAAAGCTCCAACAGAGTTACATTGATAATTAGGTACAGTAAATGAGCTGAAAGAACTTAACAAAAACATAGGCTATTTACATACAAGTACAAGACTGCCATTACTATTTCTGAGATTACTACAAATGTAACATTAATAACATATTAGAAAGGACGGTAGGCAGTATAATGACATAGAGTTAGACAGGATACATATTTCTTTATCACAGTATACAAAGTACTTATCATCTTAGCTAGTTGTTTATGTTTTAGTTAATGGCACAGAGCTAGTCTGGGTTTGAGCAAGGACATAGCCAGTGTGACTTGAAGTAGAGTTTTAGACTATTTTTGAATTGACTTAGAGAAGTTGCAAGCGTGATGTTATTTGGGAGAGAGTTCCATATTTTACCAGTGGTGTTGGCAAATAGCGTCACCACCTAGGTTGAGAGATTTAGTTGTTTGGACAAGGAGTCTGTTTGCTGAGCGAAGGCAGCTTAGATTGGAGTAGGGAGTCATTAAGTTTTTTAGTGCTGGGGTATTCTCAGGTTGTTTAAGGATTTTGAAGGCCTCTATGAGTTGGGACTGGTGAAGAAGGTGTGAGAATTCTATCCATCCAAGCTTTTTCAGGTTAGTACAGTGGTGTGTTCTGTAGGGTAGGCCTGTAGCGAACCTGGCAATGTGATTATAGCAGGATGAGAGCTTTGCCAGATCAGATTTGTTAAGGTGAGTGAGGACAGGAGAGGCATATAGTAGGGTAGAGAGAAGGTGTGAACGGGCTGTGGCTGCCCTGGCATTCGGTAAGGAAGGCTTTAATTCTATATAGGGTCCCAAGTTTCTTGTTGACTGACTTAATGGCTTGGTTGATATGTATATCAAATCTGAGTTTATTGTCAATGTTTACTCCTAATAGCTTTGTATAGGTGTCTGGGGAGATGATGGTCCCATTATTGGATTTTATAGTGAAGTTTTCAGTCGGAGATCTATTGGTTGGGTAGAAGAGAAGTAACTTGGTTTTGTTTGGATTTAAGATCAGGAGATGGTTGGCAAGCCAGTTTTCGACTTTGGTGAAGCTATGTTGGGTGGTAGTTAGTAGATTTGCAAGAGAGGCATTGGAACATATTATAGTCGAGTCATCTGCATATTGAATGCAGGTGGCTTCAGGGATGACTGTTTGGATGTCGTTTATGAAGACTGAAAAGAGGAGAGGTCCTAATATGGAAACTTGAGGAACTCCTATGGTATTTGGTAGTAGGCAGGAGAGCTTGTTTTGCCACATTACTGCTTGTTGTCTCCCAGTGAGGTAAGCTTGAAACCAGTCAAGGGCTGGAGTATCTAGATACAGGGTTTTTAAAGTATATAGAAGTAACTGATGGTTTACCATATCGAAGGCTTTCGATAGGTCCAGGAAGAGAGCGGAGGATATTTTTTTATTATTCTGGTTAAGATTAATGTTTTCAGTAAAAGAGAGGAGGGCAGTGGTTGTACTATGATGGGGTCTGAATCCATGTTGAGAGTCTGTGAGTAGTTTATTTTGGGTTAGATAGAGCATTAGTTGGTTGTGCATGCACTTTTCCATAATTTTGGCAAGTGGTGATAGTATGGCTATAGGTCTATAGTTGGATAGTTCTGTGGATGAACCTCCTTTGTGGAGTGGAATAACATGGGATATTTTCCAAATTGAGGGGATTGAGGCCTCGGTTATGGTTCTGTTAATTAGGATTGAGATAGGGTAGGCTACGACATCTGCAGCAATTTGCAGGTATTCAGCCGGCAGAAGATCGGCTGAAAGGGTGGTTGGCTTCAGTTTTTCAAAAGGGATCTGATAAAGGATGTGGACACTGGCTGGAAGTTAAAAGAGAGTGGTGAGTCGGGTATAGTGTTTATAGAAGTGTGGGGAGGAGAAAGTTGGTTAGCTAATGACTAGATGGTTTCTGTGAAGAAAGTATTGAATGAATTGGCTATATCTTCTTGGCTCTTGTCAGATAATGTTCCTGGGGTTGGAGTAGTGGATTTGCCTGGTTGGAGAAGTTTATTTATGCCTGCCCAGTACTTTTGAGGGTTATTCTGATGTTTATGTTGCAGATTGTAGAAGTAATTTTTCTTATCTAGTATGATGGCTTTTTTAGTCTCATTTCTAAGTTGTTGGAATTTGATACGATCTAGGGGTAGTTTGGTAGTGCGCCATTTATCCCACGCTTTGTCTCTAGTTGTTATTTTGGTTTTGGTGTCTGTTGTTAGCCAGGGTGCTAGTTGAGTTTTAATTCTTATTGAGCATAAGGTGGTTATTTTCATACTGTACAAAGTATATTAGAGTAGGAATATTTAATTGTCAAAATAAGCACATATAAGGAACAAAAAATGGTTTACTACTAAAAAAAGACTTAAAATGTAATATTAACATGTTGAAATCGATTGCTCATTGCTGATAAGTGTCTACAGCACTACACAGATCCAGAAGTAAGAGAGAATAGGCATAAATATGGATTCAATGTAATTATGTTATCTAATTAAAGCACCTTAGGCAAGTTATAAGTACATCCCGCGGTAGTGGTGCTGCGGTAGTGTTGTCGCCTCACAGCAAGACGTTGTCCCGTTCGATTCTCAGCTAGAGCATCTTCTGTGTGGTGGCATGCGTGAATAGGTGTGCCTTCGTTGAAGGCTGTGCATCAGGGCTGGTAACTCGGCACGTAAAAATCCACTATCAAACATTAGCGGACCGAAGTTCCGCTGTGGCGACCCCTAACCAGGATAAGCCGAAAAGACACAACAAGCCAAGTTATAAGTACAATATTTATACAAGTATAAAAAATCTGCGTCTGACAGCAGTTGAACATATCAGTCAGTATAGTATGTTTAACCAGAATAGGTAATTTAAGCAGAATAGGGTGGTTTGTGCCATTGCCCTGTATCCGTTGACCAGTTACATTTATTAGTACATGTGAGATGTGTTTTTAGGCATTTACAAAAGGCTGGTACAGTTTTGTACATCAAACAGATTACAGATCCAGGTTGTAGAGGCCATTTTTGTAGAACATACTTTCTCATCTGCTGCGTAAGACAAGACAGTTGTTTTGACTTCTGTGTGATGTAGACTACAAGAAGTTAGTTTTTTAAGTGGAAGACCATGGTTATCATACAGAAGGTTAATGACAAAGGTGGTAAGTAGAAATTCATCTCTAGGTTCAACAGGTAACCGATTGTTTTTCTATAAAGATATTGTTCCCACTTGTGGTCTTGGTGAAAGTATCCTAAAAAAATTGTTCTCACCTGTTTGTAAGAGTCCTGTGTTTTGTGAAGAACACAGTGCAATACTGAGTAAGACATATTTAAGTCTGGACAATAACATGTTAAATCCTATTTTTCAACTAATTTTAATGATTAAAAAGCGGAATATGTTATATAAGGCCTTTATTTAAGTTCTTTTTTATTTGCTACACTGTGTGCTTAGCAAAGGAGAGTGGTCTAGTGTTGTACACAATCATTTTTTTCTGGGATGTGAAAGGTGTAAGCACCCAAATTTTGGGACTTTTATCAGAAGGTATGTGGCACTGACTGGACATTTGTGACTAACGATCATCAAAACTGGATTTGTGAGTATTCTTGGTTAAATTGTTTTTACAAAGCTAGTTTCTTGTCATGCTGAAACCTTTCTGAAGAGTTTTGTTTAGATGAAATTGGGATTAGATTCATACATAGTTATTAAGTATGTAGTCTAGGAGACCATTAAAGACCCTAGCCCAAATTCACCATATCACTTTCTGAAGGTCACACAGTAGACAGATGGAGGTGGGAAGATTCAAACCCTATACCCTTGGGAAACAAAGCAGCTTATTAACAAGTCAGAGCTTTAGTCCTCTGCACTAATTGTCAAATGTATGAACATTCAGTGGAACTAAGTCATCATTATAAAGAATATAGTAATTACTAGGAAGGGCTGAAAGTAGTTAATTTATGAACAGCAAGAATAGCAGTCACTCCAGCATGCATTCTTCTGATGTACCCTTTGAAGTGAAGTCAACATCAGACCAGGTGTCATTGAAATGTAGTCTGAAGGTCCTATGTGTCAGGTAATTGTTAAGCGACTGTATAACATCTGTGTCAAATCAGTGCTTTTAATCTGCCTAAAAGTATTCTGTGGGCAACATTTTTAAAAGCACGTGTGAGATTAAAAATAGCACAGCTCAGGTGCCATTTCCCATTTTACAATAGATTTGGTGAGTTTATAAGTTCATAATTTCATAGGCGTGCACTAGGCTAACTACCACTGGGGCCTTTATAAGCCTAGCCAAGCATCCCAATTGTACCTTTCAAGTTTATGTACCTTACAAGTTATTTTAAGGGATATGTCTAAGCTAGGGCAAGATTTACAGGCCTCTGTCCATTAGAGACATAGGTGATAGATCCAGGGTATATTTCCAGTTTCCCATCCATTGGTCCAGTTTATCTTAAATACGGTTAGAGGAGAACTCTGCTTCACATACATGAGAAGCTTGTCCAGGCTAGTTAGGAAAAATAAGGAAATAACATTACTAAAATCAAAAACCATGCTGTCAGTCTGTGAATATGTCATATTTGGTAATATACTTCACTATTTGATCATGCACAAACTTCTCTAGAATTTTTGCTAGTGGGGACACATTTTCTTTAAGCTTATAACCATCTGTTAAATAACCAGTAATTTCTATGTAAATCCATGATTTGCTCAGAAGCACTATGTCAACATCTCTCTTCTTTGAGCAAATTATACATTTGCATTTGCTGCACTCATTATGTAGTTTATTTACCCATAAACAATCATCCTCTCCTTCTCGCTGACAAAGTTTTAATTGAATATATGCTATATATTATATATCATATGTGCCTTTTGGCCCTGGTCATGTCTGGAAAGAGCCTGCATACCATCCCAGTTTGCTGGTTAAGAAATAAAATGTAGCACATTAAAAAAAAGAACAAAGGAGAGGAGAATTAGCAGAAAACACCTCTCCTAAAATTGAATTTGGAAGGGCAGCCACTTAGCAGATGAAGTGTGAATAGCAAAATTGATCCAAGCAGAATAAATATAAAGTAGGTTCTGGTCACATTTGTACAAAACTGCTCAACCTTTTTTTTCAAGAATGCTTGACTTACAAGTCCACAGTAATCCAATAAAGATACATCTAAGTAAAGTTCGGGTCAGCTGTAGCTGATATACATATCAGACCAAAGTCTGGGCATTCACATAGATGTGTATTTTCAAGTTTTATCTTTCATTACTATCCAGACTAATGCAAATAATGTATTTACTAAATAATTTCATGGAGGTACAACAGAAGTACATCTACTTTTAACTTATAAATCAAATCAGTATTGTCCTATATTATTTTTTTTTGTCATATAATAAGTCATCAGTATCATCTGAAAGATAATCAAGATCATGTTTCTAGTTGCCCTTTTGGTGTAATAAATACAGTAGCTATTGCTATTGTGTACTTACTTGAAATATACCGCTTAAATTGTTGCCTTCATACCTTCTGTATAGCCATAAGGATACATCAGCAATGTTAAAACATGATTTTAAAAATAACTAGCTGAATATAATATGTACAAATGTGGATTCCAATATCAGGAATATACTATTTTTTGAATTTTACTGACTAAATAGCATTACTCTTTAATAGCCCCTAAGCAGTGTATGGACTGAAAATGCCATCATATCAGATCTTTACTCATTATTAAGAACATTTTAAGTAATTCATAATTAATAAAAGCAATGAATGCTCTTAACTGATGATTAAATACATATTTAACCACAAGGAATATTAGCCTAGAAAAATCCACCTAGATCTGATTAAAAGATAAATTATTCATTTAAAGCAGTCATTTTATGCAGAGAACAGAGTTCCACAAAAATGTTAAATGTTTACATTCTCTCATCATCATAAACTGTTGACAGGTTTCTGCTTTATAAGCAACTTAAATTCTTTAGTCAATTATAGCCAGGAGATAAGATTTACTAACTACAAAGTCTAACCAAGTGCAACGTGAGTCAACTCATATGTTATGTTGTATAACACACTTTCTAAAATAGTAAATGCATGGAGTATGCTACAAATATTTTGAAGTTGTATAGCCAGCTGTTTACATATTTTAATAACTTACATCTGAACAAAGAGGGCCACCAGTAAGAAGAAGTACATTTACTTATGACTACGTTACCCTGCTTTATTATCACTGATTTGTTGAACAGCAGGACTACTGGAATTAAAAATTAACACAAACCAGTTATACTTTCATTTCGTATCCTGATAAATTCAATGTCAGGGTAAATAACAGAAAGGGATAAACAGAGAATCACCTGGCTGGTAAAAACTGAGATGCACTCATCTTCCATTACCCTCATAGCTGACAGTTGTGAAATGGCTTCTGAATGCTTACACAGGATCACACATTATGTAAAAAAAAAAAAAAAAAAGAGGTAAACCCACCCCAAATAACTTTTAAAGTAGCCATCATAGTGTAGGCTACTATGGTGTTTTGGGAAATGTGTCTTGTGATCCCCAACTATGGAAGATGCGGCTTAGGTTTTATGCAGTGTGGAAGACTGCCTTTGGAGGGAATTAATGAGATATAAAAAAGTGCGAAAGATAATGTAAGGCATATCTAGGAGTCAAAGCCTCAGTTACAGCTAGATAGAGGCTCTTAGTCTATAAGGATGGTCTGAAAACCGTGAACTAAAATTTGCTTCCTTTGTTAACTATCCCATGAGCACTTATGCTATAGTTTGTTGCTAGCTATTGGTGTCCTCCCTTAAACATGTATTTACATACAAGGTTGTGACTGTATAGCATCTTTTCCGATCATTGTGCTGCTGTGACAACCATCTAGCAGTTCATTATATGCAGTTTACATAAGCATGACTACAGAAATATTCATGGCTCAGGAAAAGTAACTATATTCAGATTAAATATCCACAAAACTGTAAAAGATGAATCGGTCATGAAAATCAGACACTCATCAGCATTACAGTTTGAACCGCAAGTGTCGAGGTATCATATACTTCCACATATTGTAGAGTCATATGACAGAGAAAACAGACACAGCTAATGTCTAGTACACATTTTAGAAATGTGTTTCTGGAATAACTTTTCAGTGGAAACCCTATAGTGTTGTTTTCAACAGCAGAAACAATGGCAGCTGAATCTTTATACCATGAGTGTATGATATGCACTTCTCTATGAAACAACAAGTTTTGCAGCAATCATTAGTATAATGAACCAAGAGACAGGAATAGCTTCTCTAGTAATACAACACTGACAGTTTTTTTTTTTATTGCACCAGTAGACATAAAAAGAGCAGTATGCAACCAATGATAACAGTTAGATATCCATATAAAAACAGCAATTGGTCTTGAAACTAACTGAAAGTATTTTACTATTAAGTTCTTTAATCCACTACACTACTTAGACTTCATCAGAACAAACAAACTCAGAGAAAACTTACATAATAGATTACTCACACATGTGACATGCACTAATAATACATTTTAAAAAAGTCATTCATTCAAAAAAGATCTCTATGTTGTACCTAAAAAATATTTTAAAAACTTGTGTAAAAAATACATACATATAGGTATAATAAAGTTCATTTAACTTAAATTGTCAAGAGAAAAAGTGATACAATTAATAAAATTAACCATATGGTTGCAAATCACATGTAATATTGCTGAGTTCATTTAAACGGCATAGGTTATCAGCCCTCAAAAAGTTGTCATTTTGGTTCTTTAACTCCTAATCTGTCATTAACATCTCAGCCTCTGATGTCTAGATTAACATAATCTGTTACAAAAAATAGAAACTCTCAAAACTGTTGGCACTCTAAAGAATGTGTATAAATAATAATTGTCTTTCGCCATAGCGGAACTCCAGTCCGAATGTGTATAAATATTCTTCTTATTAAAATATAGGTGTTCATAAATTTGCTGTGAGAGTTTCTATGCTGTCTTTCTCACATATAAATACTTGCAGCTTGAGCATTTAGCCACATAAGCCACTTCATCAGTATTGCAAGTATAATAAAAAGTGGGTCAATAAATTTTGTCCATGTGTACCAAACCAAGTGCTTCCCCACAAAAACAGACCTTTACACTGCCACATGGAAAAGCGCCTGTATCTTTATTAGCAGTGGTATTGGTAACTGCATAGCTGCCATTCTCTATAGCCTGGCTTTTAGGCTGCAACATGTCCTAAATAAAAACATGGGTTCAAATCCCAAAACTCTGGCCAAATTATCTCCCTAAATAATCTTCCGGTTGTCTTTGAGCACATTTTTAATATAGACAGTTCAACCACAACATAATAACCATTACTGTGATGGCAACTCAGAATGTTATTTGTGGTGGGTGTTCCCTTTTTTTAACATAATGTGTGATCCAGTATAAGCATTTAGAAACCATTTCATATCTAAGTTAGCTGTGAGGGTAGTAGACATTTAGTGAATCTCAGTTTTAGCCAGTCAGGTAATTTTTAAAAAATATAGAAAATAAAGTCTTACTAAAATAATCTATGATCACAGAAACATCTAAATATTTTTTTTCAAACACCTTTGTTGAATTATAACTTTTGACATAAGCACATTTGCAATCATATAAAAGTAATCAAACTATATTAACATAACAAACATTATACTTTACATATATTGCTATATATCATATAACCTAAGCAATATTACATAAATTATTCAATTCCTGCCTTTTCTTTTTAAACAAGAAACATCTGTATTATACCATTACTTACTACATAGGCAAGCATACATTTATGTAAATCAAAACAAACCACAACGACACAAACCTAGTCGCAAGCATTTATTTTAAAACCAAATCTTTCATGGAAGAAGTCAAAAAAATCCATGCTGTTATTCAAGCACTCATCAAATTCAGTGACCAAAGCTATTTTAATACTCCAAATAAAAGTATGTTTATAATAATTTACACAAGCAAATAATGAATGCTTCTAACCAATTGTTTTCCTACTGACCCATTACTAAGTTAACAAAAGACAGGGCAATTTAGGCCCCATAGGTACACTTTTAAACTGATGAAAATATTACTTTCCAAATGCATGCACAAAGCACAATTGTCTCTAATATTTGTTATGGAAAATTCCTATAGATGTCTCCTTACATAATTTCAAAATCTTTAGAAATCAATGTATATAAAGTATTAACATCCAATGTAAACATACATGTTTCTTCCCCTATTAGGTCATATTTGGATAATTTAACCAATACATCCCATGAGTCTTTAATATAGAATATGAAATTTTAGTTTATTGGGTTAAGATATTTTTCCAAATATGATGCAGTCAACTCAGCTTTTGAGCCCTCTGACTAAATCATTGGCCTAAATTGTGGTGTACTGATGTTTTTTATGCATTTTAGGTATACTTATTAAAGGCTTGGGCACACATAAAAATCAGACTGCTCAAATTTTACTTATCCTTGCTATAAAAAACTATTAAAAAGCTGCCAGTATTCTTATAAGCATCATACACACTTTCCAGTGGCCCTATCCATCATTAAGTAATTCCAACATGCCATTGTTATATGGATCAGTGTGCATAGTTACAAGGCCATTGCCTTTAATGGCCTTCATAAATCATACTGAATTTATAGTCTGCAAATCATGCCAAGGTTTTCTATCAGCAGCAGGCAATATAACGTTTCAAGTCACAGGAGGTTTAATCAGCTGACATCTAATGTCAGTATTGCAAGTTTGTACAAATGTTACATTTACTCACGGGGAAGGCTTGAAGTCACTACTGTTCTGTATTCCAGAACTGCCAGTCACATTCATTCGATAGATAGATAGATAGATAGATAGATAGATAGATAGATAGATAGATATATCTGGTAGAGGGATCTGTGTCTTTGTGTATTTGCATTTTGCTATAATAAAAATATTATTTTGACCAAAAAATATACAATTAGTCACCTGCGTCTCAGAAATGCAACTTCCTTATTTTGTTTAGATTGGGCTTGTCTAGGCTTGTACAGAAATGCGTTACTTCAGCACAATTAGTACTGACACACTGACCTTGCTTAGAAATCTTTATCATTGCAACTGTACAGTACATGCCTATACTACTTGATTCCATAACGTCTGTTCCTTGATATACAGCTTTTGATTAGCACTGATTAGGAAAGTTCCTCATGCTGAGCATCTGACCAGTAACACAGCTTATACTACAATATTTTACTATTTTTCTGACAAAGAAGTTCATAACCCACACCTGCAATTCAAAACTTGTGTCATCAACTGTTGATACATACATTTTTGTTTTGTTTTGTTTTTGTTTTTGTTTTTTTGCTTTCTTTTGTTGGGTCATTTGTACAAAAGACAAATAACATTTCAGTCTATATATTTTGTAGTGCTTTATGAAGGCTATTATGTACTTGTATCAAATGCTAAATGATTCATAGCAGACAGTTACTTTGTATAGCATGAATAAAACCGAATGCAAAAGACAAACTGTTAACAATCTAAACAGTTTTCCTGCTTGCAGTAGCTATACTATGCTATATTGTGCAATGGTGTAGTTTATGCAAATGGTGATGTTTATGGGCATACTTGATAAATATTTTATGTGACAGTAGCAGGCAGCAGTTACCCCCCCTCACTCTCATTATGAAGTTAATCTTACTTATTCTGCATCTGTGCTATTCCGGAATGCATCCCAAGGACGAATACGGATTTGTGAATGCTGTGGCCACAGGACAGTGTTTGAGTAAACCTGTCTACCCACTTGCAGAGAAGAAAGCCAAAGTAAACAGAATGAAAGTGCTTACAGGTTTCTTGTTTCTGCTAGAACCTTGCTAATAACAGGCAGCACAATAAATTTGTGAATGGTGCTGGAGTGCCAGTCATGTTGCAAGCAGCATCAAAATTTCCTTGTTTGGGTAGTTGAATTAATCATAACGGCCAGGGTTCTGTGATTATTGCTTCTCCCACTAACTGCATTTTATTTATGTTAGTTTGTCAGTCAAATGACTAGTAGCTACACTTGACATAAAATGTTACATGCACATTAACAGAGTCATCTAAAAATATCTTTTTAAATCTGTATACATTTATTAGATTTATTTTTCACACAAAAATATTTTATAGGATGTAATGACAGGCAAGCTTTATTGCAATGTCCTTCATGACACATTTACTATGACATTTTTTATAAATGGCCAATCCTGGCCTTAACTATACATACTCTTCCAAGTCAAATGTGTCATTACAGCATCTGGCACATCCATTGGGAATAGAAGGAGCTGGGGTATCTAGTTTGTTGTTGGATTATGAGCCACATATTTAAGATGGTATTACTTTATATCATAACTATAAAATGCCTCGCTCCAAAAAAATGCATGCAAAAACATTAATCTGGAATCAAAAGCTCAAATGGATTTTTATAGTAACTTGAAATATATCTGGGAGCATTGACACTGATCACACACAGTATTGCTAAATCTTGAAATATCTCATATATAAAATGGTGCTGAATGTTGTAGAACACTTAATACATTGAAGCATGCTTTGTCACAAGTGCTGTGAATCTGTGCTTTCTTGTAAAGCTGTGGGACTTGCTAAAGAGGGGAATGGTTTCGTATACATATATATATATATATATGTGTGTGTGTGTGTGTGTGTGTGTGTGTGTGTGTGTGTGTGTGTGTGTGTGTGTGTACGTGCGCATGCCAGTAGAAAAAAGAGATTAATAGAGGGGGCAGAGCCCTTGCCTTGCAGATTTTTTATACTTTATTTTTTTTTTTGCACAGCAATTTGTTAATAAGATGATTTTATATACTATGCTTTCTACCAGATCCAAAATATTTCAGTCTGGACTGTTACAGCATAATCAAATCAAATCAAAAGTGAAATAATATACTGTATGTTCTATTCAGACAGCCAAGGTAACAAAAATGTGATGGCTGCCCAAACAAGGTCAATTAATCATTCCGTCATCATAAACATGAAACAGACATGTCTTGTACAAAAAAGATATGCTTAGCGTTGAAGGGTATACAAATAGGGATCAGTAAGATTCAATACCAAGACTCCAGCAGAGCACATTAGTTGCTATGTTATACTGCTTCCTAAATAGTTAATGTATCTCATTTACTATTTCTACTCACATGGCTACAAAGGTGTTGCTTGTGTTCTGTTTTTCCAAAGGCAAACATTTGAGCATTATTTTTAAAATCCATTTGGAATAAGATTCACTCATAAAAATATGTTTTATTGTTGTAGTTTTACTTCAGCAGTATGATCCATTTGCATTTGTGCTGGAATACAGATTTTTTAAATTTAATATTCTTCATTGTTTGGATGTTATGAGCTTATTATATCTATGTAGTATTGTGCAACTGAAAAACAAAATCACAGGGTATTACCAGACCACATAGCGATGGTGTTGTGGTCACTATTAAAAATAAAATGTGAAGGAATTTAGAACTGTTGCTTTGCATGAAGAAATGATAAGATAGCAATATGACAGAACACTGAAAGTTGCGGATACCACAATACATAGGCAGAGACATAAACAGAAGAGCGCAGAAAACTGTCATCCAGTTGAAGACCATTCATAAGAATCCTTTCTTGGGTTCTGCATACAGATCTTGAGACCCCATACCTGCAAATATACAAGAAATGTATACTCAGTCATGGCAATACAACAACGGGGTAACAAAAGAAAGTCATATGGAACAAAGGCTCATTTGTTGTAGAATAAAGCCATAACAGAGAACTGTAAAAAAGGGAAGGCTAATAACTATGGTACGGATAAAGTACAAAAAAGCATTTGACAGCATCCCACATTCAGGGATAGAGGAATGCTTACAGATATATAAGATATACCCTACACTGAGAAATTACATTACAGTCACCACAAAACAGAGGCAAATCTGTTTGCAGTTGAGCCTTGACAAAGGGCAATCTATTATCCCACAAATAAAAGTTCAAAGGGAGATATTCCAGGGAGTTTCTCAGTCATCTCTGCTGTTTTGTCTTGCCCTTAACGCATTACACTATTTACTTAACAGATTAGACTATGGTTATAATTTGGCTCCCAGAATCAACCTTGTTTGAAGGCATCTCATTTACATTTTGTGGGTGACATAAACCTGTGTAGTTCATCAGATGAGGAGTTGAAAGCATAATTACAAATGGTTAAGAATTTCTCAGATGATATAATCTGCAGCACCAAGAACATATCTATCTGGGACAGGAATGTGATTTAAAGGAACTTGAGCAGGAGGGAGTATATAAATATTTGGGAATATATGAATCATTGACAGGGAAACATGAACAAATGAGAATAAAACTCAGCAAACATTACTTCAGAAGACTATAGCTAATATTTAAAGCTGCTTTGACATCTAGGAATAAAGTACAAGCTATAAAACAGTTTACTGTTTCTGTTCTAACTTAGAGTTTTTGGGGTGATTGACTGGCCTCAAAAAGTATTTTATCAATTGGATAGGAAAACAATAAAAACACTTCACTCATATCAAATTTTATATAAAAATCAGTGTATACCAAGATTATATATTCCATTCTCTGAAGGAGGTACAGGCCTTCTCAAAATTAATTACATGCATAGATCTGCGACCATAGGACTTCATACATGTCTGCTGATGTCACCATATCCAAACATAGTGAACATTTTAAAATATGAAGAAAAGAAGTCTAAGAAGACATCCTTGCTTGGTTTAGCAGAAGCATTTTGGTATAAAGTGGGAATGGAAATCAAATCAGAATTAGGCAAAAATCAGACAGCGACTAAATGTGCCAAATAAACAAGAAAAAAAAAAGAATATAATGAAAAAGATGAGATAAGAAGGAAAGAAAATTAGAAAATACATAAATATAGTGGCAAGTACAGAGATCTCCTGGGAAAACCCCCTGTTGACCAAGATTTGATGCAGGAATGGTTAAGGAGAGGTGAACTGAAACCAAAACATGAAAAGCTAATAATGGCAACCCAGGATAGTGGACTAAGTACATGTTGGTTTAAAAAGTCCATTGAACATACCTCCATTTTTTCTTTCCATTTCACTCTACAATGTCTTTCTCCCTTAACCTGTTTGAATGTTCTTGTGAGGGTGGTAACAAGGACACATTTGGCAGGGAGTTGGATGTTGTCCTCTGCTTTCACACCACTTCATGGAGCTGCCCTCTCTGTCAGATGAAGGCCTCATAGAGAGTTAATGACTGCCAAAGCTCCATATCCACAAAAGTGGAAATCATGTTAAAGGTTAACTTTAAACATGTATATTAAAAAATTTACACTACTTATACATCTTCAGCAGTCTTAGTGCAGTATGTTTTCATTGTAACACTGCATTCTTAATCTTAATCACACAGCCCTTATGTCCTCAGTGTTTTCCTACAAAGAACATTTCAATCATCCACGCACACACAATATAAAGACTGGACATTTTTAAGTTTTATTTTAACTTACTTACTAAAGCAAACTTTTCATTTGCAGTTGGTATCTGTTTCCATGTAGCACATTTTATAATAGTAACTGACCATTTTCAAGAGCTGCAAATTATAGTTACCTTATCTTCAGGAATTTTGTTTGAATAAGTCATCTAAATGTATCTGTTTATGAGTTGTACAGTTTTATTAAAATTACTGAATAAATTCCTTTTATTTTAGATGACATACATAAAGTATACTAGAAATCAAAAATCAAGCTGTTTCTTTTTGCTTCTTTAATTAACAAAGCCACTAAAATGGAATATTTTTGGCATACATAGTTTTGTTGTCCATTGCTTCCATTCAAAGTCTGCATAAATGTTACAACACAAAAAAACACACACACTAGAGCACATGTGCTCTTACAAGTATCAAATTATATAAACTTAACTTTCACTTAAAATACATCGAAACTGCACAAACACTGCATTTATTTGGGTGTGAGTGTTTCAGATGTTAGAATGATGGTATAAAGAATACTGGTCCTATCAAAAGTGGGTATTAGAAAAACAAAATAAATTTAGCTTTGTCTTACCATGAAAAAATAAACTCTTGGTTCAGGTTCACCGTTAGTTCGTCCTACTGCCCAAACTGCAAAACTCAGCAAAGTCATTTGCAACGTATTGAAAAGGAAAAAGGACCACAACTAGCATTTGTTGCTTCCAGAAGTAGTCCAGTTTCCAAGTTTCATTACTATTTGGAAGGGAGGTTCACATGAAGAATGTAAATTGTTCACAAGCACAACCCCTTGTCCCCTTCACGTGTTCTAAGTATCATTTGCTATAGGTCTATAGTTACTGGTGTCTATTGAATTTCCTCCTTTGTGTAGAGAAATAATGTGTGATTTTTTTTTTTTCTAGAGAAAGAGGCAACATGGGATTCCTGAATTGGTCTATTTATAATGATTGAGTATTGACAGGCATTACTATCACTGCTATTTTAAGGTACTCGCTTACAAGGTCATCGGCTGAAGTAGAGCATAGCTTGAGTTTGTTTAAGATTAGTTTTATATAAGACATGGACACATATCTGAGGGTGAGGGTGGATGTGGTGAAATGTAGCCGTTGGGCAGAGTTGGGATTAGATGTTGGGGAATCCTTGGTTAGGGAATGGTATACTAGCTATGAAATAAGAGTTGAATTCTATTGCAGTGGTGAGTCATTGGGAGGGGGGTTAGGGCTGAACTTTTAGCTGGGATGTAAGATTTCTTTAATGTTTGATCAAAATTTTTAGGGCTGTTTACTATTATTCTGAATGTTGTTATAGTATAATTTTTTTGTCTTCATTTATTTGCTTTTTAGTATAGTTGTGGAGCATTCTGAAGTTTGTGACATATTGTGGCCTTCTTTATTTTGCCACTCTTTCCATGATTTTTCTCTATCCTGCATTAGTGTTCTACTCTTTTTGGATAGCCAAAGTGCATTATTTTTTTTAGTCTCTTTCTTCTAGAAGGTGCAAGGCTATTTAAGATATTTAGAAAAGTAGTATGGAATTCATTTACAGTGTCATCTAAGGGGAGGATTTTTAGAATGCTACAGCTAATTAGATGATACAGATATAATGAATATTTCTGGGTCAGACTTGGGCAGGTTGCATGTTGTTTCATAAACATGCCATTTAAGTCGATGTGCAAGACATCTGGTTGTGTACATTGGGAGATGGTCACTGTGAGAGTCTGACATTGTACCTGTTTTGATGAATTTGCTAGGGTGTCATACTAGAATCCAGTCTAATAAGGAATTGATTGTCTTGCTATAATGTGTGGGGCTATTATTTAGTTGTGTGAAACCATGTAAGTACATGCTAGATGTATGAGAGTTAGAGTTTATGTCCAACCATTTGATATTGACATCACCTATTAGTATTTTTTTCTTTTGGAATTATTATGGATATCCAGTATAGAATATCTTCCAGAGTAGTTGTGTTGTCACCAATAAGTATATAAAGAAGAGTAATACATATTTTATATATTTGTTTATTTTCAGGAAAAAAATAAGAAACTCCGCTGAACTGAATTTTGGTAATGGTTTGTTGTAGGGAAAAAATGTGAAAGTTGTTAGTAAATATTAAAGCAATATCGCCACCTTTCTCTTTATATGGTCATTATAGATGATATTATAGCTGAGGGTGTGATTCTGGGGTTGTTTAAGATTGGTTTAAGACAAGTTTCAGTTATAGTGAGAATATCAGGCTTTTGTTGGGTAATCCAGGCATGTAATTCAATAGGTTTGTTTCTTATGCTTCTAATATTTATGACAGCAAAAGTTAGATTACCAGGGTGAGGAGTTGACTGTTATGGGGTTACAGTAATGTATAAAAGGGAATTATCTTGTTGTTGGTTGTAATAGATGACAGGTGGGACCAGGATTGGGGTGAATGTCTCCTCCAAGGAGGATTTTAGTATTTTGGGCTATTAGGGAGTCTTGTTTTTTTTTTTACAGTATTTTTCCATTTAATTTTATTTTGATTTGATTTCAGATGGAGTTAATCAGTCTACATTTGGGGTAAAGATGAGGTGCACCATTCAGTAGATTTGGTGCCATGTGTGGACAGATTAGAAAGGAAGTATGGATACGTAGTTGGGACAGAACTGGAGAGATGTTAAAGGGAAACAATGTGTATTCGTGGTATGCAGTTCAAGCAAATGAATATTCTCACTGGTGTGGCTCAATGCTTTTACCTTACCCAAACACAAGGTTAAAAGCTGGCAATACAAAGACTGCGCCAGACCTCAATGTTCATCTGTCTGTCAGCAGAAAAGCTCAGTGTGACAAGCTAGAATGCATATATTTGCACATGTACATATACACTCAGAATAAGATATCTGGCTTTATTATCATGTTATATATCTTATTTCCATGTGACTTAACAAAAAGTGCCTTTCTTTGAATATTAGATGAAACATTTGATAAAACCCTACATCAGTTGTTTGCTCATTTGCATTTCTAATACTTACCAAGTGCAAAGTTAGACATAACAGTTATTTAAGATCAACATCGTAAAATAGCAATAGAGAAAGGTATTCTAATGTATCAGATGGAATACATCCTACCTCTGTCAGTTACTGCATTGTCAAAATATTTTCATGACATAGTGGATTCTGTTTATCATGATGTGCAGATTAATTTTACAGACGACAGAAAAAGACCATCATTCTGATAATGTCAGTAGAACAAGTAGCTGGCAATCATTGTTTAGGATAACAAGACACAAAGCATATTCTTCTTTTACTCAAACAATGCTCCCTAAACAAATTCCTTCCTTGTCCAGGCCAAACATTAATAGTACTATTATTCTTCAGAGGCTGCAAAACTCACTGTTTCTTTGATCACTTCTCACTCTTGGGATCACAATCTAGGGCTCACTACCTGCTTATGTCAGGGAATGTACATCATTTCCAGGGTTTAGCGATAAAATTACAAGTATCCCAGTCATCTTTGTCTCATTTGAGGAAGTTTTCCTCATTTGGCTTCATAAAAGTCCTCTGTACCATATTGAAAAGGTTAGTTATGCATTCAGCATTAAGATATTTGAGGGAAAAAATCAGGGCAAATAGTACTGAACTGTGTTTTTTCATCAATAAAGTGTATTGCTAGTACAAAACAAAACATTTTAACCAGACCATTAGCAGACTCATGCATATTTTGTTTGATTTTTCTACCTTTTAGGCATTACCACTCTATATTTCAGAATCTGAGCATTGAGAACTATGCTTATCGAGTGGCTTACTGAGCAATCTATATGCACTTCACGTTTGCTTTAGGTATCGTCTGATTGCAACAACCTTTCTGAATGTACTAGACAGATTTATGCCTATGTTATTAGATCTGCCTCTCTCTATAACTCTCCTGTACGCATTCAAAATAAATGCTGTTCTGCACAACAAACACAGAATTATTAATAAGAACATAACTGATGACCAAACTAATGTGCAATGACCACTATCACTTACTATATTTTGGCATTGCCTAAACATATGAACTTTTATTTGCAGTAAAATGTAATATTTGCCCATTGTAATTATTTTATTTTGGCCTGTGCAATGATGACTCAGTTGTCAACTGAAGTAATATCTCAAAATAAAAAAGTATCATTAAGGTCCTCAATCTACTTCTTGTCTGTTATCTTCATAATATTTTTTGATTTCTTTGGCAAACCAAATAACACTTTTTTAATGAATCTTAAACTGGTTTGTAAGTGAAAAAGAACCAAATAAACTCACTTTGGTTTAGTGAAAAAAGAAGGACATTATCAATAGTTGAGAGGCAGATTAAGACTGTGAAGTCAACGTTGAAGTTGGCAAGTTATGTAATCTAGGTGTTTAAGGCTCCTCACCTTGGTAAATTTATCATTGTGATACTCTGTTGTGCTCCTAGGCAGCAAATGTTGACCAATAATCACTAAAGCAGTCAGACAAGTTTCAGGTTATTATAATGTTGTACATACTGGTGCAGACTATGTGCTCAAAATACTCTGTTTATGTTAACATTTTTCCTAACTGACAATGAAATACTTGACTAAGGCAGGCTGGCACTATGTTGTCTAAGGACAAAGCCCAGACTATTGTCTAAACAACCTAAATTCAAACAGTGGCTCTGCCTCTGGAGGAGGTAGGGAACAGAATGAGAGTGAGTGGTCAGTGTTAGCTTATCCATCCTGGAAGGAAGGCGGCAATCTGAGTACCTGGCACCCGGCTCTGGATCGGGGCACATGCTTGCCTCACAAGAGTCAATGAAAATAACACCTCCTGTGCAAGCACCAAAGTGCACATACAAAGCTGGGAAGTATTTCTGGCTCTCACTGTAACAGAGGTCTTTAGATCGGCTGCCGTAAGGGATTAGTATATATGAAGAATCCTAAACCTCACCTTAAAGAGTAACACAAGACTGTGAAGACAGGGGTATGAAGTAGTCTACCAGCCTGAAGACATTTAGGATCATTATTTAAATGCAGGATGGTCTGATAAGATGAAGGTAGAGTGTCAGAATGCTAGGATTAAGACATTCCCATGCCCTTGTAATTGGGCCATTGCAGCAAGGCAAGGTGGGACAGAATCACCTTTATTCTTGGCCAGGTAAATTGGTAGGGGCTCCCCCTCTCCCACACAAATTAATTGGCTGAAGACTTAAGGGAGGTGGGGCTGACAGTCAGCAGTCAGGAAGGAAAACATTTTTATTTTATTTTATTAAGGTTATGTCATTGTATAAACTCTTGTGTGATGTGCACAGTAACATTAGCACCTCCTAGGATGATGGTCTCTTAAAGTTCATAGAACTTAAAGTATCTTCAGGCAGTGACTTCAGCTGACCAGGATGCATCCCTTCCTGAGACTGTGAGTTTCACATGGCCTAGTGACTTCCATGCCACTAAGATCATTACAGCTATGTTGTCTGAAGATTTGTTCTCCTGGTTGGGCTGCCCTTTAAAAACTGGTCACACAAGAGGAGGCCAGAGAAAAATGATCCACATGATGGTCCTTTGAAGGAATTAGAGTATCTCAACTGGAACAGGGATACTGGGACCAACTGTGGAGCTGGGTCTGGGGATGGTGTTTACCACCAAATGCCTCCTGGCTAGTGACCTAGATCACTTGGTCAGGATCAGCCTGAAAAAAACTACATGGAGCTACTATGTTAATTCACTACATACAAGGTGAAGGATGGAGTTAGGTGTAATAATGGTCAAGCAGTAGCAAAAGTGATATTTATTAAACTGGACTAGACCGTAACACTGGTAAAATGATTCTTAAGATACGGAATGTCACCATACTTCTGGGAAGGAGCAAGGCCTTTTGCAGGAGGTTAAATAGTATCAGTTTGGTATAGTTAGATTTATTTATATGTGGATAACTGGGTTGAGAGACAGATTTCTTAATCAAAGATGGTATATTTCCCTTTCCCTATTGCTCTCTCTCTCTCTCTCTCCTACCCTCTCACTCTCTCTCTCCTACTCTGGAACTGTCCCTTATGAGAGGACCCAGGTAGTTGTGTGAGTAATCATAAGCCCCTCCTTCAGTTGAAGTTTGTGACATTAGAAGAGAATGTCACATCAGTGTGACAACAAGTCATAGACAGAAAAACCCAGGGAGATATTAAAAAAAGGCATCATGCAATTCTGCAGAAGTAAATATCATAGAGAATTTATTGTGATAAAGCCCAATACAGATTAGGCATGCATGACTGCTAACACAGCATGATCATAGGGACAGTGCTTTATAATGAATGTTTGTAGCTGCAGTAACAGCAGCAACCACGCTAATGGAACAACTGTGCTAGGCGTGGTCATGTGACACCACAGAAAGCATCAGGGAGGTGGCATACCTGACGATGTCTGAATTCACAAATGCATTGAAGCACCCCAAAACTGCAGCAAGGGCACTGTGGACAGCCTTACATATACACCACTGAAAAGTGCCAAGTCATTTTATTTATTTATTTTTATTTAACATTTCTTTACCGGGAAAGTCCGACTTGGAACAAAGCCAATTTTCAATGTTGGCCCAGGGAGAAATGCTCCAGATGCATGTCTTTATAACGTGGGAGGAAACCGGAGTACCTGGAGAAAACCCACATGAATGCAGGGAGGACATGCAGACTGCACAGAAGGCACTCCAGCTGAGAATTGAACCAGAGAGCCTCTTGCTGTGAGGCGACAACTCTTCCACTGCACCACTGTGCCATCATTTTATCATATAAAGGAAGTGGAAAAAGGGAGACAGAACAGGCAGAAATGGGGAACATCAAGCAGAGGAACCCATAAAAGGACAATAGAAAGGGAAGATATGTGTCAAGGAAGAATAGTATACAATTTGTGGGTGCAGGTGCCCTTTTTTAAGAAGTGTAGAGGGAGAAAGCAGAAAGGGAAAAGTTCACCTATGATGTAGGGTAACTGAAAGATAGCAGGGCAGAAAAATAAACATATAATGAAGATTATGACTGATGGGCTGTAGAGATAGTGACACATAAGGGATGCAACTGTAGAGAGAAAGATATGGACTAACAGAGAACTTGTGATGGGGGGAACTGGACTACAAAAAGGTGATGAGAAGTGACACAAAAGGATGGGAAATGCAATGGTTGTGGATAAGGAGGGAAAAGAAGGACCTGGTAGCCCAGCACAGAGGGGAACAGAGGAACCCACACAGATGTCAGGCACTGCTATGGCTGACTTCATGGGTGGATGTTTCCTGTGGTGGCATGACAGAAGGGTCCAGGAACCCATGCAACTTTATCAGCTGAACTAGGAGAAACTCCAAAGTGCTACTGCCAATGTCCAGCCACCAGTCTACATTACACTTCCTGCCAGGTAACCCAAATGAGCCCAACTGAATCACTCTTAGATGTGGAACCTCAACCCCCCGCCCCCCCAAGACTAGGTCATGGAGGCTACCAGTGTGCAATGCAGGCCACCTTTCATATTGCAACTTTCATTAAACTGCAGTGATGCAGGCCTAAGGATAGACCCAGTGGTAAGTGCAGTGGCCAATGCAGAATGAGGGGGCTGCAGCCTCACTACTCCATGCACCATGGGAGATCCTATCCCCACACCTAGAGCGTATGTCTTACCTCGTGTGACAAGTTATCCTGTTTTTCTGTATCTCCTGGACCTCTGCCAAACATAAAGCAAACAGCACTCAACACCATATATTTCTGTCAACAAGAAGCAATTACAGTTATGGGTATTAGGCCTAATATAAATTTATAAAATTTACAAACCAACAGCATAATCCTTACAATGTTAAAGTAGCTCCCTTTCCCTAACCTCATTTTCCCAATGAAGGAGAAGGTTTGGATGCCACCTCCACAAGTCACTTTATTTGTGCCTCCACTGCTTGCCAAAGCAGGTAATGATACTGACATCACTCGGTGCCCTGGCAAGTTGGAGTCAGGCATTAGTTTTATAAAGGGGAATTTGTGCAATCATTGTACAACTTCCTATGGTCTCTGTGCAGCAGGAAAGGGAAAATCTTACATTTCCTGCTGCACTATGAACAAGCCCTGCCAGACTTAGTGCCTGTTGAAATTGCGTTTAATCTCTAGGTCTAATCCAACAGAAAAATGGTAGTCTGGTGTGCATACCTGCACATACATCACAGGACTTGTGTCAATGAGCAGCAGGATAGTATGATGCACATTAACAGTATCATGATGCAAATGGTCAGTATGGCCTCCCAGGCCAGGAATGGACAAACATGAGCAATTTAACACAGACTATGATTGATAATGCTTCAAATTATAGGCTTGATTCAGAGACTAGCATGCTGATTTATTGTTTTTAACCAAATAAAGCATGGGAATGAGATAGGAAAAGTTGCAGTCTTCTGGGGGAAGGGCATATCCAGACAGTTCACAGGAGAGAGGGGAAGGTCAGTTGCAGTCCTGCTTGCAAGACATAATCTGATAAAGCGCATGGAATATAGTCAAGTCCAGTCACGTCCTGCTGTGTAAGTATTGGAATAGTGTTACATATGCACACAGATGTCATAACATTCTACAAGGGATTTGTGGCCTCCAGTACACAAAAGCACAGGCTATGCTATCAGCACAGGTCCAATAAACAGCAAGCATGGCTAACATGTCCAGTGTTACCACACTATGGCACAATGTAGGACTGGCTACACTGTAGCAGCACAAAGTGTTGTGTCCAGCATAAGAGAGCTGGGGACACCACTGAGTCAGCTGTAAGCTGGCATGCACAGTAATGCGCACACAGACTGATCCACGTGTAAACCACAGGTGTGCGCACCTTACTATGGGAATGAAGGAATGGCACAGCTGGCTACATTCCCTACATAGGAGGTGCTTCTACAGCCCCTACAGACATATGCCATGCTTATCCTTGAGAAGGGTAAAACAGACACAGCCTTCTGTGACAAGTTGTGGCAAGAACTAGTTCAGGGCATCAGTGCAGTTGGTGGCCATAACAGAACAACAGTACAAGTGCATCACAGGATTGCTGATATGTTACTACATGCCAAAATCAAGATACAAGAAATTACCAGAGATGACTGACCACTCAGGTAGATCACAAACAGAAGCATTTCATGCAGTGAAATAATTCCTAGTATACTTCAATGGGAAAAGCCAGAGCACCCGCATACCTAGCTGTGGCTTGGGTTTGGGAACTGGGTGATGACAACTGCCTGATTGTCTGTAGGGCATGCGCCAGGTAATTAGCAGCACATCCCATGACTGTAGAACAATGATTTATAGCTGTGAATAGTTTACTTTTAAACACATATGCATATCTGTAATCAATAGCATTAAGGCTGCAAAAGCATCAGCCTTCATTACAAGGTACATATATGCCAGTAGGCTGTGTATATGATTGTCAAGTAACAGTCTGTGGGACTCAGTCACAAATATGATCAAGCATTACAACATATACATTATCTGTATACATTCTCAGGTTCCCAGCATAGTAGCTCAAAACATGCAATGCTTACAGCATAGGACACACTGGCATCACTCACAGCTGAGATGATGGTAGAGGGGCCAAATGAAGCTCTTTCATCACCTGCATTCAGTGAAGAATATCATGTCCATGTCAGTCCCACAACTGCTATACAAATATTACCATTACAGGCAGCATCAGAGGCCTGCACTACCTCTGAGGCATGTACATTTACAATAGACGGGAGGTGAGTAGATGGCCATCAACACCATGATGTCACCCTTGATATCAATCAGAAGATGCATATGTCAGTGATTCAAGCACAGAGAGACACTACTCACACAGCATGAGAAACATTAAGATTGTTGCATGGCCTATGTATGGAAATGCTATAGGAGCAGGGGCTGTCAGATATCCTGCAACAGAGTGAAATGGTGTATGGGGACTTGAAGCAGTCAAGCCTGTCGAGGGCATTGGTGGTCCAAGTAGCAGCTATTGATGCAGCCAAGAGGATGAGAGCACCTGACCACCATGACTGTGCGAAGGGACAGATATTCACTATGCAATTACATGCCAGGATAATGCTGATGGCACACACTGTTCTGGTGACAATTTCACTGTCCACAGGGTAGAGATTATATCATTCATTTTGTCTGCAAATGCCTGATATATTGCAGGATTATCTTGCAGACTGTTTCAGAGGATAAAATATCTGGTCTGCCCTGTCAAGCTTGATAACACTACTACCATCACAAGAACAAGTGGTTTATTAATGGATGAATGGATTGAATATATCACTATAATCACTATAATGACTGCAATATGTCTGACGCATGATGCTTGAGTGATAGGTGTTTCTGGACTGTTTGATTAAAGCAAACCATACTTCCAGCATGCTTTTGGATATGATTTTACCAAGAAAGAATACCTTTCAATGATTGTCATTATACTTGGAGTATATAATGCAAAGAACGTATTCTTATTACAGGTACTTCTTGCACTGAGATGCAGCATTTTGTACAGGCAAGAAAGTCCAGGCAGTGTTTTGGGGTACATTAGATGAATGTAAGGGATAATATTTTCAGACGATAATTATAAAAGTGCAGTTTATGCCACAGCCAAAAGGAGTGAGACTGTTCCTGTAATCTGATATTTCAGTCGACAGAACCTGGCTAAATAAAAGAGGATGTCCCATCTACTTCTTCTTTTTGTGCCAAGAAACACATAGCGGTTCAGTGACTAATGGTCAAGAAAAGAAGATACAAAATGCATTTTCCTGAATGATGTCCACTCCCCTATAAAGACTGAAAAAACAAAATAACAATTTCCATGCTTGATGGAGGTAGACAAATCTGCATTCCCTCAGCTGCAAACTTAGTATCAGAAAGCAGCAGGCCAGCATGTGCAAGTATAAAAACCTTAAAAAATTTAGAAGAGCCATGGCTTCAGCAAGAAGGAATCTAAAGCAAAGCCAGAGCAGCCGAGTAAGGTGATGTCTAAGGTTAATTATGATGATGTACTAAAATAAGGCTATCTGGACTGGGCAGTTGCAGGCAGAAACAATAGATGCAAACACAGATAAAGGTGCTAAAAAGTCAGTGTAGCCTGCTTAGGCCAGGGCTGGATCCAGCACAAGGCAACCTAGTAAGCTGCCTACGGCCCAGTTGGCTGGGGGTGCCTGACCAGGACATGCTACATTATTTATTTTTTTTTTTTTAAAGTCCTTTGCTGTTTTGAATAAAAACAGTTTGTTGCTCCTTCCATTGTCGTTTAAAAAACAGTCTGTTGCATCTTTAAAAGAGGTAAAACAAGTCCATTGCTCTTCTGATATCCTGCCCCAACATCCATCCATGCACTGCATGTTATTTTGCTATTTCAATTTCCTGCTTTCTGCCCTCTCACTATCACAAACATGGCACCAAGTAAAGCACAATTTGAAAGCAGATGGCTGAAGATATTTTTGCATTACAATCATCTCCTTCTCAACAGGGACATGTTTTTTTCCAGATGTGTGTGTGTGTGTGTGTGTGTGTGTGTGTGTGTGTGTGTGTGTGTGTGTGTGTGTGTGTGTGTGTGTGTGTGTGTGTGTGTGTGTGTGTGTGTGTCTCTGATATTCCCGGTTAGGGGCACACTGGTTACTAACGTGATTTGATGAGGGTCACTCTGAATCACACCCTGTACCTTACCTTGTACCTTAGCACTAGGAGGCATGCATTGAGAAGCATATTGACTGTATGCATTTTATTACAGTTTAGGAAGTGGAAACAGGCACTAGAACCCAGGGGAAGGTAACATCATATGATTGAGTAGGCATGACCTTCCCTTTACAAAACCAAATTGTTGTGTTTCAAGCCTAATGAGGTTCTGATGTAATGATTAACAATATCTGTGATGATGTGCTGTATGACTTTACAGATTAGACTTGTAACACTGTTAGGTTTGTAGTTTCCAAGGTCCAAGGGAGATCTGCCCTTATACAGGGACATCACTACAGTTGCGTACCAGGATATGGGGACATGGCCTGTGGCTATATGTCTAGTGTTTCACTGAACATTTTAAGGAAGGGATCATCAAGGGCACATTTGACATTGTTGATTAGTTAACCCACTATGTTTTCCTGACCCAAACAAGATGTATTTTTGGTCTTTGAGAGTACGTTATGAACATAAACCTTTGTGAGTTTAGGTAGGGGGTGACTGAGATGATTGGCTATGGGATGGGAGCTTCAAGGGAGAAGTCTGACATGTCCTTTAGGTTGGCGTAGGAGGCACCATTGTGGAAAAGATCTGAGCAGTGTTGTCAATTATTTCTTAATTTTCTGGCAGAGATGAAGAACTTGTAGTTATCCTTTGCCGCAGTTGCCAGCCTCAGTTCATGGGATGTTTTTCTAGTCTTTATAGTGGCCTTCAATTTCTCAGTGAAGCTCTTTTATTTTGCTTTCATGCTGGGGGAGTTCAGACCCTTCTTGGTAGTTTTAGGAGTTTCTTTCCTTTATTGTACACTTTATTATATTGACTGATCACCCGGGTGGTTTATTTTTTTAATTTTCCTCCATATTTAGTCCTGATAGTGACTTCTACATAATTGCACTTGCCCAGATGGTCATCCTTTGTGTAACTGGCATCATAACTAAGATAACTGTGGAAGTATTGTAGATAAATGTAGCCATTTAATTGCATATTTGCATGGAGTTTGACTTATTAAAGTATCCAAAGAGGGTGGTGTTGGTTACTGCTAAGTTTGACTTTGTGAGTTCACTGTGGGAGTGTCTCAATATGGGTTTTGAGGGAATTCTATCAAGTAATGAGCACTGAGACCACAACTCATTTCCCAGTGGGTTTTAATACATGGGAGGCAAAGAAAACTATCAAGGAGGGACTTCTATGTTAACATTTGAACTATGTCTCAATATCTGCACATATATGGAAGTTCCAGCTTGGACAGTTTATTGTTACGATTCCTGGCATTGAGAAGAACACCTTTGTGTTGTCCAGTTTAGGTTTACTTGCATTTGCTAAGATAAGATGGTCATAAGGTGAGGGGGGGGGGCATCAAAAGCTTTAGCCAGTATGAATAATCCCTTGAATGAGAGATGTAGTCTGTCATCTGCAAAACAAGTAGGACTATTGATCATCTCATTTTATGGTGATAGAAATTGGCTCCCCCAGAATAACCCCAACTACTCAGCCAATTGTTGAACCCAGTTACACATTGGCAGCAGCTGGTATATGAGTGCTAGACATGGTAGTGTTAATACAGAGAATTAACCTCATTCATTTGCAGACCACACCTTTCATATATGATTTGTCAGTTTTGAAAACACTGACTGGAGGCTTAGCCATTGCAAACAGCATAGTCTTGGCCTGACTGCTGAGTTACTGGCTCTCACCTCCAAGGAAGGGATGAACTGGCCAATTGGACAATGGAGGAGGAATCATTATGCAAGACATATTAGCACTGCTACTAAAAGACAGGCATGTGAGCTCTTATTTCTGAGATATCTGTGGGCTGTGCCACACTGTTTTAAAATGCAGTCATGACTGGGTGTATGGGTACAGTTCTACTTGGGTGAAGTCTGCCTAAATGTAAATGAGAAGATATTTTATATTTTTCAACCTGAGGAAGAAACACCTTTGGACTAAAATGTCCATTATATTTCAAGTGATTTGCTGGTGATAACCATCCTGGCATATAGCTGACAGTAACTGGTTCAGAGAGCAGCATTGTGAAGGGGCATGCTTTAGACAGCAGCTTGCAATGGAGTGAACATACATAAACATGTTGATTTTTGGGTGTGGCTTGGTGTATGGGGGGGCAGCAGTCTCGGATCTGAGAGCAGAAATTTGAAAATCCTGGCAACATCTCTGATAGGAGACCTGAATCTTAATCTTCCACATCAGCTGCCAGGCCTCGTTTAGCTTCTTTCCTTTTTAACAATCACTAAGGACTACAGTCTGTCAATGTCAGATATACAGTTTAATAGTTAAATACATGTTGATGCAAAACTTGGTGTTTTGTTAACTTTTTAAGTTATTTAAAGTAATCTGCTCTTGTTCGTCTCCAGTTTTGCAGAACACTTTGATTTTGCCTTATATTTATAATATGCATTGTCCTTGAGCAAGTCACTTAGCCAGACATTGCTTTGGGGCAACTTGACATTTGGGCTAGGCTTCTCAATGGTTGCATAGATTACAAGCTTAGTAACTACCCATGAACCAGTGCAATTATGATGTAAAGGGAAAAAAAACTGATTGCAGTAAACTGGAGCGTCATCATATGAACCATGTTCTTTGGATGTGATTCTTGATTTCTTTGTTCTGTTAAGTGTCGACTATGTTTATTATTTAGCTGTGAATAAATTGAATGGCATGAAGTCTATGAGATTAATAGTATTTTAACTATGAATACATTTTATTTAGCTTGATTTTGCAGGCACACAGATATGCAGTTTGTTTCGGCTACACCAATTTGTCTTGCACATAGTGCAGATGAGTAAGGCTATGAACAGTTAAGGAGTTGCTTCCTGTAGTGCATGTTTTGATTCCCTTAGCTTTAATTTCTCTTCTATATGACCTTATCAAGTTACTTCACCAGACAGTAATTCTGAGCTGCTCCTAAAATGGGACAATCATATCCAGTGGCCTGCTCCAGGCTATTAGCAAATGCATTACATATATGTCTTTTGAATTCCTGTACCCTTGACATGTACTCTAGTAAGTACTTCACTATATACTATTTGAGTAGGAATTTCAGCACACCTCTTGTAGTTTAATGGGTTGCCAGATGCATTTTTCACTAAATTTGAGTTTCAAGGGAAGGGAAGTTTACTGATTCTCATGCTGTCCATTTTCAATATGAGAGTATTTTGTTTAGAAAATGTCTGTTAATGTTTATTTCCTGAAAAATGAAATCCAAACCACTGTAACTGTCTTTCGGCTTTTCCCTGTTAGGGGTCGCCACAGCAGAACTCCGGTCCGCTAATGATTGGCAGTAGATTTTTACGTGCTGGCTTGCCGGGCCTAACGCACAACCTTCAACGAAGGAATGCCCATTCATGCATGTTGACACACAGAAGATGCTCTAACTGAGAATCGAACGTGCAACGTCTAACTGTGAAGCGACAATGCTACCGCAGCACCACCACCACCGCAGTACAATAAAATCCAAACCACTGTAATATTGCATAAGTAAAGAAAGAAAATAGTTTGTACACTGAGAGGTTTGAATAGTATTTATGGTAATTGGGGGGAGATAGTCAAGTAATGGGATATTGGTATGGCAGGCAGTGGTCTGATTCATTACCTTGTACAGGTTCCCATTTGTACATGATTTGGTTCTGTTAACTCTGAAGGTGTAGTATGCAACAATACAGCATTATTAGCCATTTTTCAAGTAGGTCAAACCTGTACTGAGTGTTAACAGATGGGGTAATATTCTTGATGACAGAGAAGTCATAGGGAGGTCAAAAATAAGATGTTGGTGTCATGTAAGCATGTACCTCCCCCCCCCCAAAAAAAACAATATGTTGTATGCAGTCCTATGTCTAATTTTTGTATGACTTCTGGGTTGTTGAACAAAAGCTGCTGCACATTTTACTGCCCTTAATTGTTTCTTAATTCATTGTCTAAAGAGTGACATAATTCTTTAATAATCCTAGATTATGTAACATAGTCTAAATGTGTTGAATTTTAGTAATATTTTTTTGAAGTACCTTCTTTGCAACTTCCAGCAATTGCAAAGTGATTGACATTTGTCAGGTCATATAGTCTGCATTATTTGGTGAGATGATCAGAACTGCCTGACATTCAGCATCCATTATGTAGTGATTGTTGCATATTACTGTGATACAAACTGTTACTCTGGCACCACAGAGAACTAAAGCTCCAAATTGTTAATGGGCTGATTACTGCAGAAAGGGTGCTGGGTTTTAATCTTTCCACCTTCATTTGCCTACTGTGTCACATTGAGCAAGTCACTTAACTAGACAGTGCTTTGGAGCAATTGGGAAATTGGGCTAGGCTCCTTAATGGTCTCTAGTACTGCATGCCTAGTAACTATGAACCTGTTGTTGTAGTTTACCAGGCATTCCCTGTTGCGCAGCTGACCTAGTTCAGGAAATGTTATAATAATATTAGCAGCACACCAATTTTTTGATGTAATATAGGCATTTTATTCTTCAAGGGCAACAGGAATGTTTCTGAAAAGAAGAATGTGCTATTATGGGTCTATCTGAAATGCTCCAAAACCCATATATACAAATCCCAAATTACAGAGATCCGTCCAACGAAACTGCATAACAACGAAAACTGAAAATAATGAGACTTACATGATTGAAAATAAGGTACTTCCTGTTCATTTGTAGCACCACTATAAATAAGAACATAGATTCTGTACGTGAGTACCCCACTGGGCAGTTCTCACCCAGGTGTGGGGGTGCTGTGGATGTTTACCCTTGTATTCAATGTAGTGCAGTCTTGGAGTTGTTATATTTCATTTGCAGGGGGTGTGAGGGGTGTAGCTCCCCTGCAAAAACCTAAGTCAGCATATTTTGCAGTCCCAGAATGTTGGGCAGTGGGCGTGATGTTGGCAAACTGTGTATAATCATCTTACACAGTTGGCGGCCATTTTTGGTTATGTGGGTTTTGTTATTTTCAGTTTCCATTGTTATGCAGTTTCGTTGAACTGGTCATGGTAATTTGGGATTCGAACATATGGGTTTTCAATTATTAAAGTAGACCCATTATTACAGTGCTGGTAGGAAAATTATGAAACAATGGTTTGTCATCCAAAGTGGCATGCTGATTTTTATCTTCCTCTGGAACTGTGGTGAAACCTTTACAACAATTCAAAATTTGGAAATAAATGTTCTCTGGAGCCCAGAGTGACACTCTTGATTAAGAAGTCTTAAAAGACTTTAAAAAGATGATGGCAACACTGACGGGTTCAACTCAGGAAACTACAGGGTTGCAAACCTGGCTGGGACTACAAAAACAAGAAATCAAAGTGGTCAAAGAGAGAATGAAGCCCTTACTCTGAGACAGGCAGAACCTAGAAATATTTTATCCAGGCAAGCTTGTGAAATAAATGACTTATAATGGTCAGTCTAGAAGACCTATTGCACAGAGCTAGCAGTAGTATGAAGTGTCCATGAAAATTGCTTGTCTCTGAAAGATTTAAGGGTATTATGGAGCGGCTCAAGGGAATTCCTACCCAGAAACTGTATGCCTGTCAGCATGACATTAAATGGCTGGCAGAAAAAATCTCCAAGATCAAAGAAGAAAAGTGTAGATTGAAGCAACTTCAGGATAGACAGTGTACTAAAGGGTTTGGAAACAAAACTGAAATTTTTGTCGAAGATCAAGAGCTATATATAATAACCCATCAATTACACAGCGGAATAATATTAAGGTTAGAGCAGAATAAGGTGAGGCAAAGGTACGTGGTAGAGGTATCCCTTCTTCCCACTTCCGTTTAGCTTGGGACTAAGTTATTAAATCCAAATTAATACTAAAGGGGGAAAGTCTTCACTCATAAGCTATAATTTTTTTTTCCATTTGTATAAGACTTTTTAATAATAAAGTAAGTGGTTGGATAGAGTATTATCCAAAGTAATAGACACCATTGTTATATTTGGTATGGACTCCTGGCTTGGCTGCAGTTACACTACAATAGAATGCTTAAAGACTGGATGACACAGCGTAAGTTAAAAATGTATAATACAGAGAGGAGAGGAAAGGGAATGACATACCTATGACTAGAAGTTTACAAGTTCTGGTAACACATTATTATTCTAAATCAGGGCAAACCTTAAGATACTCCCAGATAAATAGACAAGAATAATGGGTTTACTAGCAAACTGGATAAACGCTGTGATGATGATGATGATGATGATGATGATGATGATGATATCAAAATACTGCATGTTTCCATTATATCCCAGAGCAGTTGACAGCAATGGAGATTAAGACTGTACAGGATAACTGTAACAGCTTCATTTGGAATGGAAAATGGAAAATAGTTGAGGGTGTCTGAATCAAAATGGCAAGAATGGGGAGAAATGTGGAAGGTGAGATGAGATCCCTGGACTTGAGCAACTATGCTCTATCCTCCGAAATGGGGTTGAGGAATATGATACAGAAAGAAAAGAGCCATCAGGGATGGTGAAGTCTAAGGGAAGGAAAAAGAGAAAGATAATTTAGTGCTGGGATGCAGTTTAAGTAGTCACAACATGGAAATGGAAATCTGAAGGGAGAAAGAAAAGCAGAGAGTAGAAGACAATATAAGGAAGTTTGGGGATCCACATCAATACTTACTAGATAAGATAACCTGATTCAACAAGAAGTTTAAAGTTCAAAAAAGATACTAGACACTCCCAGCTGGAGCAGAAGAGACACTAACATGATGTCCGATATATCTATCTATACAGGATAAATAAAGATGGCGAACTCAGAGAAGCAATGAATGGATGAGCAGTGGATATAACTTACTTGTAAGCGTTTGGATCATTTTCTACCATTTACTACATATGATTTCTACCACAAAGCAGCAAAGTGACAGAGGAAATGAGAGAATATACCAATAAGAATATGTGATGCAAATCATAAAGGGCCACAGGGGAGAGTATAGAAGGAAGTGAAGGGATATGATTAATAATTTAGCAAAGAACATGACGGAAGGAAAAACAGCAGCCAGGAGGCAGTGGAAGGAACTGTGGGTATGTCAGTTTCAACATAAAGGACCAAAAAGATTTCAGAGCAACTAATAACAACAGTTTAGAAGTAGTACAAAACAATAGTAAAGGACAATAAGTGGAGGCTGTTAGAATAAGGGAAATGATGAAGACATGGGACATCAGTAGCAAGGACAATAGAAATTAGGTGAATTCCCTATTGTGAGTTTCGACAAAAGAGTCGGGTAATATTTTTCATATGATGATTCCAAACACTAAAATAATGCACCAACAGTTCAGTTGCTTGGCTGTGAGGCAGAATGACTTGTTTCATCTAACTTCATAAATTATTCTTCTGAGTTTCTGTAGCATTCTTAATTTTATGCAATTTCCCCTAATTAGGTCCTGTCATAATAACTGCTGATCTCACATCATTTCTACTCAAATAAAAAATGCCTGTTTGTAGTTTATGATCATGTAGAAGCAACACAAAGCATTCTCTGCACCACAGGACCACATGTGGAAACAATACAAAGCATTTCCCACACTATAGGACCAATCCTGATGGCTCTACCTGCACCCAATTAGCCCATTTTTCCAATATAGCTGGAACTAGGAATTCCCAGGAGAGGTGAGGACCCTACATACCAGTCATTCCTGCCTGGGAATCCCCACTCATCTCAAACAATTTGCAGTGAGAGTTAGGTAGTAGAGACAAGACCAGCTTGCTGGTCCTGTGGGGCAACTTACCTCTACTCTGATGAAGCACCTCCTTTCCAGTGACTACTCTTCTGAGTTCTGCTAAATCTGGGCTAACTAGGCTCAATTTCCACATGGTGATTGCCTCCCACATGGATGGGCGAGCTAGCAATGGCTGCTCTGTCCCACATTCCTTCGCCAGCTCCTACAGGCACCCAAGCAGCTATTCAAACTTAGGTAGCATGAGACATAGTGCATTATCAGCCTATGCCTCTGAGTCAGCTTCAACATAAAGCATTTAAAATTATCAGTGGAAGCAATGAACAATATTTTACTCGTAATAAAAAATATTTTGGCTTCATGAATGTTACCAAAAATGCAAACAACAGAAGCTGATCTTCATGTTTCAGGAAAAAGATAATCAAGAGAAGCAACAAATAACATTTTACCCATGATAAAAACTCAATTACACTGCTTTCACAAGCACCATCGAAAACCTAAATAATAACACTAACACTGCTTAAAACGTATTACATGCAATTTGTCAGTTTATAGTGTACAATATTTCAAAATTCACCAAAAGGGCATACACATATGAATCATGATGGAAAAATACACTTATTTCACAACTATTTTCAAAGGTGTTAGCAAAGAGGTGCAACTGATTTTAAATTAAAAAAGGAAGTACAAGTAGCACCATCCAAATAATATCAGCCTTTTGAATTATATTGTTTGCTTTCTTGATCATGATGACAGATGATAACAAGGTGACAATGAGTGTGGAAGGGTGGACACTGGGAATAATCATGAATACTTAGAATGATGAACTATATTTGTATCTCTGTGTGACTATAAATAGTTGTGTGTTAAATGTGTGTGTGTGTGTGTGTGTGTGTGTGTGTGTGTGTGTGTGTGTGTGTGTGTGTGTGTGTGTGTGTGTGTAGGGCTTTCCAATGAATTTGCATAATACTGAGGATGTGGAAGTTTCTTCTTGTCCCTAGTGTTGTTGCATTAGTTTATATAGAGATACAAGAGTGTGGAGTTATGCTTATTTTTGCATTTTTAAGGCTATGGTGTGGGGTGCCACAAAATAGTAATACACACACACACACACACACACACACACACACACACACACACACACACACACACACACACACACACACACACACACACACACACACACGAGAATTTCATACATTTCTGACTAAAACATGCTTATTGTTCGATTCATGGCAATCCAGTTGCATTCTGTCAAAATACATTGCATTTGTTAAAATATTATGAATTTGCACCCCCCACTCCTTCACTTATCTAAATATACTATGAGATTGCACAACAGTGGGGAAACCTTCTTAACCTTTCTATTATGCGATCTTGCAAGTAACTTTATGGGATCACTTGTGATTCGTTTGGTACATTGCAATACAAAGTATACCAATCAACTCACAGCTCACAATGCAGTCATCTGTGGGGACTCCTATAAATGTTAATTGAGAGACCCATATAACACAGTCTATTTGCTGGATGAATAGAAATTGAATGGCACTTTCTTTGACTGGCAAACAAAAGGCAGTGATCGCGCCATAAATGTGGCTTTACCAGCTGCATATAGTAACATGCAATTTTTTTTTTACAAGAGGCAAGCCCTGCTGCACCCCCACACCCATGCACTCCAACATGACACTGTAGTATAGGAAAGGAGAAACTCCTGTCTCCCCACTATTCATATACAATCACATGTGCAAAAATAATGCAATTTTTTGATTACCTTGCTGGTCAACTAAAATATATCACTCTACTTGTAATTTAACAAGACAATAAATCATACTATATAGTTTTAAAAAAGTATATACAGTCACTTAACTAGACAGTATTGTGGAGCAATTTGAAATTAGTCTAGGCTCCTTGTGCATACCCTGAGGACTAACCTCACAAGATGCAAAATAAAAAGCAAGTGCCCCCCCTCCCCCACCCCCACAGGCATGTCGATCAAACGTATACAGACTTTTGAGCATTTCACTCAAAAGTACCAAACCCAAAGGGGGAGAGAGAGAGAGAGACACACACACACACACACACACACACACACACACACACACACACACACACACACACAGTTTACTATTAAAAACTCAAAACTCAGAAGGTTGAGTCGATGAATCACTGCAAGCTTTCCTAGAAGTTGGCATGTCAAATATCAGCATGCAAGAAAATGATACTGATACACCCTACCACTCTGGACCCAGGAACAATTGCTAACATGGGTCTAGAAGGGGGACAAGTTCCAATATTCGGTAATGCTGGCATTCACCATTTCGACTGTCAGCATGAGGGATTCGTACAGCCCAACTTGACCTTCCCAGCACTAAGCATGTGATTGTCAATACACACACACACACACATACACACACACACACACACACACACACACACACACACACACACACACACACACACACACACACACACACATACACACAGTCAGATTGATTTTTACATTAATGACAAACTGATGTTTAAAATCCACATACTTGTCACAGGATGAACATTTTTTTTATTTTGCATCAGTTTGTCCTCTTCTGTCTGCCAACCACCATCTCTTACATGATTAGCCAGTTTATTTCCCTGTGGCCCCTTGAAGTAAGTGTAGACAGCAGGAGGTCATCATGCAACCAGCTATCTGGATTTTGTTTTAATGTTTCCAAACCCTTCCTCTCATAGTGGGTGACTTCAGTGTCACAGATATGAAGTTCCATAATACATTCATCTGTGAGAGTGTACATTTTAGTGTCCATAATACACTTCCCTGTGAGAGTGTACATTTTGTGTCCATAATGCATTCCCCTATGAGAGTGTACATTTTGTGTCCATAATACATTCCCCTATGAGAGTGTACATTTTAGTGTCCATAATACATTCCCCTGTGAAAGTGTACATTTTTGTGTATGTCCCATGAAAGCCACCACATGAACATGGCTTGGCAGAGGCAAGCACCTGTCTTGACCACCTGCTGCCTGTGTTCTACTTTTCCATCCAGTAGCTGTTGACATTGCAGCAAGGTGGACTACATCTCTTTTCCCATGATCAGAGAGCTGGCACTGGCTGCTGAATGCCATCCTCTTCCATCCACTTCCTTCAATGCCTCACAAGGTAATTGATTTTAGGTCTTCTAGTTCATAGTCATGGCATCATCCCTCTAAACCACAGAGCCAGGATAGATGAACATATTCTTCTAGGTTCATAGGTATAGGCTGAGCTAATGACCATCAGGGCTTTTATTAGCCTAGCCATGCAACCTAACCCAATTGTGTCTTTATGTATCATGGGCATTTATTAGGGGTATGTTAGTTAGGAAGTTTCTAGACGTTATGTGGAGGTATGTTAGTTTGGGTATTACTGTTTGTTTCTGTCTATCAGAGACCTGGGGCCAGACTGGGGGGGTGAATTTCACATCCACTGGTCAAGGTTACACTTATATAATGTTATAAATGAACTCTATTTCACATGGATAGGGAGCCTGTTTGAAAGTATGGGGATGCTCTGAAATAGATATCTGTCTCACCAACATGTGTGATTTATATCACATGCCAAATTTAAAACCTTGGATCTAGTGGTTCTGATGCTGTACATTTTGCAGATGTGCAAAAGGTCCATAAGAGATAGACTCAAGGATGCCTTGCATGCCAGGTATCTAGTAACCTGTAGTAGACTGAGTACAGAGAAAGGGCTTTAAGGTGATCCATATAGGACAATGTGTTTATACCCTGGATTCTTCTGGTAAGAAACATTTGTAAGCATTCCAACTGTTGGATATATCTAGTCAGGTACATGCCAAAGGGGTCATTATACTCAATGATGGGTCTGATAAGAGCTGAATGAAATTACACTATAACTTTCTTGGACCTGGATGCCATGCCCTTACTTATAAGCTGAGCAACATAGAATGATTTCTTAATTACCTTGGCCAAATTACTGCCTACATATGTTCCCAGATCACTGACTACCAGGTCAACTCTTAGGTGCTCTTATTGATGCAGTAATTGGCCTACGTGGCAGTTTTCCCAAAAGGTACTATCATTTCTTGGCATTGAGTTTTAATCCGTGACTTTGGCACCAGTCATTTGTCTGTGTTAGTCCCTGTTGCAAAGATGTTTGTGTCATGGGAGGAATCTATGATAGCTCCCAATTTACAATTATCTGAGAACTGAAGACCTTTGACATTAGCCTTTACCTCTGAGAAGTAGATGCCAAATAGGATTGGTCTCAGCATGGAGCCCTGAGGTACCCCACTGTTGACTGGTCTGTAGTTGAAGTGGTCTCACCAGTCGTAACTTCCTGGGTTCCATCTATGAGCCATCTAGCAATTCAGTGAGTTATGTAGGGATTTATGCCCAGTTCAGTGAGTTTCTCAAAGATGCCTATGTGGGGTATTGTACTGAACATTTAGGCCAGGTCCAGGTAGGTGTTATGCGTCATTTTGCCCTCATCCATTGCCTTGGTGACATTCTCAAAGAAATCCACCAGGTTTAGTAGGCAAGACATTCCATTGACAAAGCCAAACTGGGTTGGGTCCAGTATCTGATGATTGCCTATGTCTTTCTTGATCATTTCCATGATAATTCATTTCATGGTTTTGCGCATTAGATTAGTCAGACTAATGGGTCTGTAGTTCCTGGGGTCAGTTGATGGTCCAGCCTTGTGAAGTGGGATAACTGTTGCAGTCCTCAATTCTCAAGGTACAAAGCTTATTTTGAGGCTATAGCTGAAAAGTGACTTAAGTGGTCCCAATACTTCAATTTTCAAGCTATTTAGGAGGCATCCCAAGATATTGTCAGGGCCCAGTGAGGCTGTGTTTATGGTATTCACGAGTGTTGCCAGGACCTGCTCTTTGTTAATGGTTGGGGGGGTTATGCTAGTAGGTATTCCATCAGAGACACATGCTCCAGGGATCTAAACCTTTTCATCACAATGAAGAAAACATGCTGGAGGGATAGGTTTTTGACCCAGAGATTCCCCAGACTCTGGAATAGACTGCCCATACATGTCAAGCAGAGTGCCTCTTTGGCCCTCTTCAAAAGGAACCTTGATGATTGGATGGGAGATAGGAAATTCACCCTGGAGATCACGTCAGTCACCCTGCTAGACAGGGGTCCAGGGAAGTAAATACTGTGGGAAGAAATAGCCAGGGAATTGTTATGGCTAGACTTGTATAGGCCCTAGGGCCAATAGCCTAGTACCAACCTATGACCCTATGGGGGGGAGGCAGAGGGGAACTGAAGTTTGAGCTGAATTTGTCAGCTATCAAATTCACTATGTCACCCTGTTCAGTGAAGGTTGCACCGTTAAGCACCAGTTCAGCCCAGTACTGTGAGCTGCCTTTGGTGATTCAGAAATAGCTGTAGAAGGCCTGTGGTTGTCTTTACTCTGTAAGGCTGTCCTGACCTTGTAATTTTCCTTGTTGGATTTAATTAGTCTTTTTCTTGCCTGTTTGGTTTAATTAGAAAGTTCCTATCATTATGGGAGTTGCTCTTCCTGATTTAGCCATGACTTTTTTCATTTTGTTATATATCCTGTTAAAGTTAGGATTCCGTCATTGTGGTTTGTTTTCAGAAGTTGTTTTGAACTTACTTCTGGTAGGAACAGAAGCCTCTATACAACCATTTATATGCTTGTGCAAGGTTTCTGTGAACAATTTTGCATAGGTTGCTATGAACTCGGCATTGGGAGGGACAGTGTATTTTGGCAAACTATCAAAGACACCAGAAACAAAGCCAATTATTGAAGTCAGTCATCTTTTGTTCATACTGTAGCATCATACTTGGTGAAGGTTTATTTAATTATATACACAGTGTATCATTAATAACACTTTTCTATATGCTGTGCGTCATTAAATCCCTCCAACCAATCAGAACCTTTAATCTAAACCCTTTGTTTGAGATGTGGTTAAGTTAAAAAAATTAGACACAATGCATGCATTAAAAATAAACCTTGAACTGCCAAAAGAATTGTCTATTTCTAAAACAACACCCTAGAAAATTAGTCTAACCTTAACATTAAAAAAGTAGGAGTAAAAATAAAGCCCATAAAAATCATTTGAAAATGTCCTTACTGGCTAAATGGTTCCCACCCTAATTAAGTGAATGAAATAAGATGAAACTATGTAAGTAAATCAAACTATAAAACCAAGCAATCCTAGCATGGTCCTTACTACACTACTAGAATAATACTGAAAACTACCTGTTGCCTTAAAAAAATAAAAATCACTTCAGCATGTGTAACCATGGGGCAGCTGATTCACAAACACCTGACAGCTCATAGCCTTAATCCTCTGATAATTAGAACAGATGATTAAAGTTAAGAAATATTAATGTGCTGCTTCATGTAGTACAGCCTTCATTTGTGTAGTGATGTGCTCTGGGGCAATTGGAAATTGGGCAAGGCTTATCATGGCTGCCCTGGACTCCATACCTAGTAACTATATAAGAAGTTATGATGGCATGTAATGCCTCTTTCAATAGACAGCTGAAACAAGCATACTTTCCATGCCCAAATGAAATGAAAAAGAAACTAAAACTAAAAAAGTAGATAAATGGAATCTGTGGGTTTCTAAGTTTTAAGGTACATGAGCTATCCTACATTCAAAGATTAGGGAACCCAGTTTTCTGGCTTATGGCTTTGCTATGCATTATAAAACTCATTCCCTAAGCTTGGAGTGTAAATATGTTGTCTATCACACTGTCACCCCCCATGAATTCTGTAAATAAATACTTGCATGCATACATACATATTTGAAAAAGCAAGATGCAGAGAAGGAAAGAGGCTAGATAAGTATATACATATGAATATAAATAAATAAATATAAACAACTATATATATATATAGATTATATATATATATATATATATATAGATTATATATATATATATATATATATATATATATATATATATATATATATATATATATATACACACATACATATATATATATATATATATATATATATATATATATATATATATGAACAGCACAGTGGTGTAGCAGTTAACACTGTTGCCTCACAGTAAAAGGTTCTCTGGTTTGATTCTTGGCTTGGGTGCCTTCTGTATGTCCTCCCTGCATTCATGTGGATTTCTTCTAGCTGCTCTGGTTTCCTCCCACATTCCAAAGACATGCAGTAGGTAGATTGAACACTCCAAATTGGTTCTAAGTGTGTGAGCGTGTGGTGCACCCTCTGAGGAGGGTTGGGCATTGGGCTAGCAAACTAATTCTGTAAAATCTGTACCTGCTACAGAAACAATGGGTGCTGAACTGGAAGTTAGTCAGTGTTTGCTGAATTTTGTTATTTGCTAGTAATTACAGGTGTGGGGGTAGCCACATTCTTTGATTTCCTGTCCTTGCCTATTTAAGTGGTACAGTGTGAAATATTTTCTGCTTAAAAACTTCAGCTTTGGCCGGCTAAGAACTTGCTGTATTCAGCTGGACGTATAAGAGAATTTAAGTACCTTTATCTGCACTTTTTTTCAAAAAAATACAGTATTTAAATTGATTTTAACTGTGTGTTGCAGGAATATTAACTGAACTGGAAGTTAGTCAGTGTTTGCTGAATTTTGTTATTTGCTAGTAATTACAGGTGTGGGGTAGCCACATTCTTTGATTTCCTGTCCTTGCCTATTTAAGTGGTACAGTGTGAAATATTTTCTGCTTAAAAACCTCAGCTTTGGCCGGCTAAGAACTTGCTGTATTCAACTGGACGTATAAGAGAATTTAAGTACCTTTATCTGCACTTCTTTTTCAAAAAAATACAGTATTTAAATTGATTTTAACTGTGTGTTGCAGGAATATTAACTGAACTGGAAGTTAGTCAGTGTTTGCTGAATTTTGTTATTTGCTAGTAATTACAGGTGTGGGGGTAGCCACATTCTTTGATTTCCTGTCCTTGCCTATTTAAGTGGTACAGTGTGAAATATTTTCTGCTTAAAAACCTCAGCTTTGGCCGGCTAAGAACTTGCTGTATTCAACTGGACGTATAAGAGAATTTAAGTACCTTTATCTGCACTTTTTTTTCAAACAAATACACTATTTAAATTGATTTTAACTGTGTGTTGCAGGAATATTAACTGAACTGGAAGTTTTGACTCTGCTCTTCAATTATCAGTTAGATTTCAGGCACTCCTACTGTGTACAAAGAGAGCATCTGGGAAACAGAAAAAAAAAATTAAGCTTGTTTCCTGCCTTTCCTGTTAAGTGGTATAGACTATTTGTAGGCTTATGAGCCCCCAAGCCCTTCTGTGTTGGAGGGAAGCCTTCTATCTTAGTTTTTTTTTCTTATAACTAGCCAGTTTTCTAGTTTCAGCACTCAAATCTGTTTCTTTGATCTCAGCACTTGTTCAGAAAAAAAAAATAAAAAAAATAAAAAATTTCATCTGCTTTTACTGTACTTGTGTTTCTACCTACTTTATTTTACTTTTGCATCATCTTAAAAGTACTCAATTGTATTTATTACTGCTTGGTGTAACTCATTCTAAGCCTTTTGGTTTAAACACTTGGGCTTCGGACCAGTTGTTTTGCACTGAGAGGGTTTGTGATCTGTACTGTAGTGGCAGAACAGGTAGCTTACATCCTTCTAGGTTGGGAACTGCTGATTGAGGGCTCAGTGTCTGTTATTCTAAAAGTGTATTAATTCTGGTTTAAGCACTTGGGCTTTCAGGCCAGTTATTTTACATTAAGAGGGTTCGTGGTCTGCACTCTTGTGGGAGGAGAGGCTGGACTCTGCCCTTCTGAGCTGGGAATTTCTGGTTAAAGGCTTATAGTGCATGCATATCTGAACTGCTTCTTACTGAAGTTGGTGCGCCTTGTTTGCTGTGGCATAGACTGGATTCGGGCCTGCTGGATCTAGCTTTGTTTGTGTAACTTGAGCACTAATCCAGGCATTCTCTAAAGTATTCAATTGTATTTATTACTGCTTGGTAGTAACTTGATTAAAGTGTAGCTATCATTCTAAGTCTTTTGGATTAAGCACTTGGGTTTCAGACCAGTTGTTTTACATTAGGAAGGTTTGTGGCATGCACTGTGGTGGCAGGACAGGTAGCTTTCATCCTTCTAAGTTGGGAACTGCTGATTGAGAGCCCAGTGTCTGTTATTCTTAAAGTGTATTAGTTCTGGTTTAGGCACTTAGGCTTCAGGCCAGTTATTTTACATTAAGAAGGTTCGTGGTCTGCACTCTTGTGGGAGAAGAGGCTGGACTCTGCCCTTCTGAGCTGGGAATTTCTGGTTAAAGGTTTATAGTGCCTGAATATTTGAACTGTATCTTACTGAAATTGGTACACCTTGTTTGCTGTAGCATAGACTAGATCCAGGCCTGCTGAATCTAGCTTTGTTTATATGCTTGTTGTTTGTTTGCTTGTTATTTCCCTGGAACGCTAATTCCACCTAATACGCGGCTTCTCAGCTCTTCTGTGGATCACTAGTGATATCTGCATTACTTACTGTACTTATTTCCTTGTTTCACTTGAAAGACAGTTACTGTTTGTCGTTTTTGCATTTAAGTTACCTGTAACACATTGCACTTAAGTTACCTGGCACTTGCGCGCTAAAGCAATTATATAAGTCAGCACTAAAAATTAAAAGCACTACACCCTCACTCCCCACTGGCCCTTGTTTTCAATTATTAAGGAATTCCCAATATTATTCTAGCATGTCCAAAGGTCAGTTGTCAATCTCCTCTCCGGTCCAGCTGGTGAATCTGGGAATCTTGAGGCAATGTTACAACTGCCTCATGTACACAGACAACCCTGTCCTCCTCCCAACAAATTCCAACACATGTGAGAGATGCAACCATGTAGCCAAACTGGAGGGTAAGCTCTCTCAACTCAGTACTGGCATAACCAGTCAGGAGGAGAAGGAAACCACACTCACTACAATTCCAGTCTCACATAGACCTACCACGACAGCAAACCAAACACATAATCACACAAAAACATACTCGGAGGCTCTAAATAAAGATCTGCCTAAGCAGCAGAGACCTCCAAAGCAGACACCCAAGCAACCGCTACCCCAAAACAAAACACGTGCAACACATATCTCACAAAGCCAGTGTGCCGAACAGTCACAGCCCTTAAGACTAAACAACACACCTGATACACTTGTAATAGGTGACTCTATCATCAGGCACACTGGCGTCCCGCTCACCAGGCTGAACAAGGAGAGGGTCATGGTGAGCAGCCTGTCGGGCGCTAGGATCCGCCACATAACACAAGCACTCAGGTCACTCCAAGGCAAGTACAAATATGACTCAGTCATTGTCCATGCTGGTGTGAATGACCTGAGACGTACCTCCCTGGACTACATGAAAAGAGACATAAAGGAGCTCTCTGAGCATGTAGCCCAGGCCGGTATGACCCTGAGCTTGAGTAGCATCTTACCCTCACCAAGAATGATGCCACAATATGAAGACAAGATGATCAATTTCAACAATTGGCTTAAGTACTGGTGTCATTCAAAGGGGATCCAATGCCTGTCAGCTTGGGATGATATGCTCGACAAGCCACGATGCTTTGCTAGGGACGGCTTGCACCTGTCACCCCTGGGCTTTCGGATATTGGCAAAGGCTCTTGCTACCCCCATAGTGCCTTTTTTAGGCAAGGCTCAAAAGACAAACCCACCTCCATAGGTATCACAAGGGATAAGAAACTAAGAGTAATGCTACTCAACGCCAGAAGTCTAAACCTCAAGATGCACGCACTCAAAACTCTCCTTAGCATGGAGAACATCGATATCTGTGCAGTAACAGAAACCTGGTTCAGGGCTCCGGAGAGCACCCCAGCACTACCACGTTATACCTCATACCATGCTTTTCGGCCCCAAAACTTGGACCGAACCACAAAAGGAGGGGGACTATCGATATTCATCAAAGATACCCACACCTCCAGGTTGGTGGCAAAGCACGAAGCATCAGAGACTATCCATGTGCAACTAACAGTGGGTAAAACTGCCTTCCAGTTTATAGCCTGCTACAGACCACCCTCCCAAACCCAGGAACCCCACTCGGCCTTTCTGAGAACACTGGAAAATATGAAGGTCTCTCCAAACACCATTATATTGGGCAACTTCATCTACCCAAACATAGACTGGGAGCATTACTCTAGCTCCAACACCCTAGCCCAAAGGTTCCTAGAATTTATAAACTCAAATGCTATGGAACAACTTGTTACCACTCCCACAAGAGGGGAAAACATACTGGACCTGATCTTCACCAACATGGGGACTCTATCCTCTAGACCAGAAGTGTATCCCTCACTGGTAAGATCAGACTATAAACTAATCTCACTGGATATTCACATCCTGACCCCACCCCCTGCCCAGAAAACCACAGTGAAAAACTTCTCTAAAGCAAATTTCACACTCCTCAAAACCAAGGTGGAATCCTTCAAAGCCCCCGGGCCTGTGGAAAATACGGCCCAGACCGCAGAATTCTTTATAAACGCATTCTATGAACACCTTCAGGAATGCATGGATCATGCAATCCCAAATAAAACCAAGACCCAATCCTCCAAAGGCAGACGTCCTGTCTGGTGGACCCCAGCCATAAACAAACTATACAATAGAAGGAGGAAGCTACTAAATGATAGTACAAAATCCCAAAAGGGAAGGCATCACTGATCAGTATTAGCAAAAAAGTACGGGCACTCATAAAATTGTCTAAGGCCAGCTTCGAGAGAAAAATTGCACAGGACACTAAGGATAATCACAAGGCTTTCTTTAGTTATGTTAGGAACCTGGGTGGTAATTCCCAGATATGCTCAGAATTAGTCCAAAATGACAAAAAATACACTGAACCCACAGACATTGCCAACATCCTAGCTGACAGGTTCAGCGCAAACCCCCCCCCTCCCCACCAAAAGGGCAAATATCTATCCGAGCAGAGTGCTGCCCCCCTGACATCTCAGATGCTCAGGTGAGAGCCGCCCTCTCCAAAGCAAAAAACACAGCATCAATGGGACCAGACGGTGTCCCGGGCTGCGTCTTACATGAACTCCAAGAAGACCTAAACCCAAACATAAAACTACTGTTCAATCTCAGCCTTACTACAGGATATGTGCCCAAAGAGTGGCGTACAGCAACAGTGGTCCCTCTCCATAAAGGTGGTGCCTCAACGGATCCTGGAAACTATCGCCCCATAAGCCTGACTAGCTTGGTCTGCAAAGTATGGAAAGGATCATCATGGACCTCATAAATAAAGATATTGGGGACCTACAGACACTGGATCCTACCCAGTTCGGCTTTGTTAAGGGCAGATCCTGCCTCTTAAACCTGGTTGATTTCTTTGAAACAGTCACCAAGGCCATTGACGAGGGAAGGTGGTCCACACAGCCTACCTGAACCTCGCCAAAAAGCCTTCGATACAATACCCCACTCGGGCATTATAGATAAGCTCACCAGCTTAAATATAAACCCCTATGTCACTAGATGGATTGCAAACTGGCTCAAGGACAGAACCCACATGGTTAGAATTGCTGGAGCCATGTCAGACTCCAAACCAGTTACAAGTGGTGACCCACAAGGCTCAGTCCTGGGACCTCTCTTGTTCGGTATATATTTCTCGGAGGTACAGGCCAACACAGAAGGACTGTGGCTGACCAAGTTCGCAGATGACTGCAAACTGGGCCATAATCGACTCTCCAGCCGACACAAGCATCCTCCAAAAGGGCCTCATAGAAACAGACAACTGGTGCCAGAGCCATGGCCTCAAGCTAAATGCCAAAAAGTGTATAGTCATCCCCTTTGGCAAAAACAAAGTGCCCACAAATTACCACATAGGTGGTAATCCATTAAGTACAGAAGAAGTAATTAGGGACCTGGGGACCCAAGTTGATAGCAATCTCTCATTTGACAACCACGTGGCCAAAGTGGTTAGAAAAACATTTTATATAGCCCACCTAATCATGAAGGGATTCACATCTAAATCAGGGGAGGTCATCGTGCCTCTTTACTCATCCCTCATCAGGCCCATAATTGAGTACAATGCCCCTTTTTGGATGTACCTTACCAGACACCTGCAGCAACTGGAAAGACCCCAAAAGTACCTTACCAAGAGGATCAAAGGGCTCAAACAGATGCCATATGCTGCCCGGTTAAAAAACTCCAGTTCTACTCAGTGGCATACCACCTGTTCAGAGGCAATCTGTGCCTGACGTATAAAGCCATGTCCAACCCGGAATTAATGGACATGCTGCACCTCAGAAAATCCAAATCCCATCGAGCTACGCACTTGAGAGACTTGAACCTCAGCACTGAAATAAATAGGACATGCTGGAGGGACAGATTCATAACCCAGAGGCTCCCTTCACTCTGGAATAAAATCCCAGTCCAGGTTAGGCAGTGACCCTCATTGACTCTCTTCAAGAGGAATCTTGATGAGTGGATGGGAGATCATAGGTTTACCCCGGGTATCACTTCTGTGTCACTGTTAGACAGAGGCACAGTATACTAACCTCGAAAAAGGACATAGCAAAATAAATTTAAAATGGGTGGCGAAAGCCAAACACATTCTGGCTAGGCTTATAAATGCCCTAGGGCAGATAGTCTAGTATGAACCTATGAACCTATGAACCTATAAAAACAGTCTAGGTAAACAGCTATAAATAAATGTATTATTTATTTACTGGGAAACTTAACTGGACTTTCTCATACCTTTATCAGCTTTACCAACCACTATCTAGCACACACAAGCAAGGTAAGATGCATATACTAAAAAAAGATGTATACATATTTCAGTTTAATGAGTCCAGTCGTATTTTATTTCAGCTTCGAGAATCCTGTCTGCTAAGTAGGCAGTGACAGCAGAGTGACATGAGCAGCTTGCCACATTGGCTACAAACAAGAACTGCAAATTCATAAAGCTGCAATGGAAACAGAAAAATTTTGAGCTATACAAACACGTGAGAAAACAGGAGATTATTTTCACAGACCCTCCAAAAATACAAAAAAAAACACCTCAGGTTATTTATTGAAGCAGCAAGTGCCTGAATATTATGGCATTGTGTAAATAAATCTGAGTAAGAGGAAGTGCTTGAAATGCAGCTAGTGACTAATTCTTAGATAATTAATATTAGGTTTGCAAAGTAACAGAAGTCAGTATTGTGGCCTTAAGATTTATTTATTTTGCACCTGTCATTCAAAATAAATGTCATCAGAGTTTGAGCAGTCTTTCTAAATTCTTATGTTGCAGCCCTACCAATGGCCTTTGAAAATATAAATATGTTCACTATAATATATTTTATAAAGACAGTAAGATTACAGTACTCTGTCCTATCCAATGTTGCAGGCAATGTAACCCATTATATTTCCTTAGCAATGGGCTCCAGCAGTCCATCCACATATTTCTGCACCAGGTAAAGTATGTGACAATAAGTACAGTTTAATGCTGTCGTTACTTGTTTCAGATTTCCCATACTAAAAATGTATATGAACACCTGGCTGCTGTATTATAGAACAGATGTCTTAGAAATGCTGCAGGCACTGATTTCAATGTTTAATTGTCACAGTATCCCTTAAGCACTGTTTATGCAGAATGCAGATTGCAAAGATGACTTTGTCTGATAAACAGCTCCACATTTCACAAGAAATCCAACTATAAGCAAGAGTTCAGAGGTAGACAGCCTTTGATGATAGTGCCAAAGAGTGGTATGCATGCACATTTTCATGGGCACTTCACTGAGACCAGCACAGAGGAATATTAGTGACATTTTAGCTTTGTTTTTTCCACTTTTCTGACATGGTTTCTTGTAAACCTGAGTAATTCTAGTTGACTGCAATTAACAACAGATATAGTAAAGCATTTAAAATATATGTGTACTTCCAAGTGTTATAAGCACTGCTCTCCTTACAGATTGTCTGCCAGGTACTTCAACATCTTGCAGGTGTAGAAGTTATAATACTTGCACTCTTCTTAAAAAAGGTCACTTAACTTGTGCTCCTCCATAAGACTTTATTTCTTTGCATGGTGGCGATACTACAATATTGTACAATTCCAGCCTCAGAGCGAGGCCATATCAAGTAACAGGCTTCATTTTTTTACTAATCCAACAGAAACATAAACGTGCACTCTATGTTTAGCAGGTTCTAGTTTATTACATCTTTTCAAATACAATTCTCACCACTATAATTAAACATTGTACAAAAAAAGTTGCTTTCTATTTAAAATCGGTCAGACTTTTAACATCCTGAAATCATGACACAGGAGAAAAGAATTGGTGCACTTTATCTGTGAAACACAATGAGATGTATTATATTGCAATTTGAAAGGCAGAATATGCCAAGAAGAAAGAGGTACCAAAGTAATAATTTATAACAAAGATCAATATTCAAAGGTTCATGGGTGTATAATAGGCTACCAACCACTAGGGCCCTTATATGCTTAGCCGTGCAACCCAAATGTGAACCACAAATTTGATTTATACAGGGGGAAATTTATTGACTGCCTCTGTCCTTCAGAGGCATAGGCACCAGACCAGGGGTGAATTTCTGATTACCCATCCATTGGTGCAAGTTGCACTTAAATAGGGTTAGGGAGGAGCTCTGCTTCACATGGATGGGGAGCCTGTTCCAGAGAAATAGAATTCTCTGAGAAAGATATCTGTCTCTCTAACATGTCCTATTTATGTTGCAGGCAAAATTTAGGTCTTTTGATCTAGCAGTTCTAATGCTGTTTGGTATGCAAATGAGCAAAAGGTTCATCAAAACAAGATCTAGGGATGGCTTTTATGCCAGGTAAAGATCACCTCTCAGTAGTCTGTATGATATAGAGTAAAGAGACAGGGCTTTGGGGCAATCAACATAGGACATTTTATTTAGTCCTTGTATTTTTTTGTAAGGAACTTTTGAGGACATTCCAGTTGCTGCATGTGTCTGGTCAGGTATGTGCCAAAGGGGCATTATACTCTATGATGGATTTGATGAGGGCCAAGTACAGTGGTACAATGATCTCTCTGGACTTAGATGCCATGCCCTTACTTATAAGTTGAGCAACATATAGGGATTTTCTTACTACCTTGGACATATGTTGGTTGAAGGCTAGGTTACTATATATACATGTGTTCCTAGATCCCTGCTGGGGGGGGGGTAGTGATGCTGTAGTTACCTGCAGTAACATGTTGGCTAACTCCCTTTTGATAAAAAAAAAATGTTACCCTGTCTTCTCAGAAAAAAGAATTTTATTTACAATTCTATTTGTTGATTCGGTTTAACAATAATCAACTCCTATTAATCAGTTTGCATGCCTTGATGTACCTTATGTTCATCCCAACACCTTCTCAGTTTGGTCCGTTTAGGTTCTTCTATGAATGCATTATACTTTCTCTCACCCATTCATTAACTCACTTTGTCTCCTTTCTGGTTTACTAAACAGAGCCAGGGTACAGACGATAATTTATTTTTCTCCACTTAGTAATTTTAAGACATATAGTGTAGACACTTCCTCTTACTTCTTTGTTATTTGATGTACCTGTTCCTTCTGTGAATTGAATAACCCTGTAGGGGATTATCAAGCATTCAGAAGAAAGAGAGATGTGAGTATATAGGAAGGTAAAGGTTAATGCTAAGGGATTATGAATAAAGGATTAAGACTGATTTTTGAAGCATTTGCATTGGATTGTTTCTAAGAGATAGTTGTAGAGAGCTCTACTGAAATGGGGAATCTGGGGGAAATTCTCATCTCATATTGTAGGGTATTCTGCACAGAAAGTACCAGTTTATGGACTTATTACCCTCGATATGGCCATTCATATATCTTTAGTATTTAAAATTTATTCTTTCTATCTCTTTTTATACAAAAAGACTGGGAAACTGTACCTTCAAAGCATCACTGACTGATAGGTCAGAAAAAAGTAAAACCTTACAGCGGTCTTCAGCTTTCAAATTAAAGTATGTTACCTCCACTTGGTGGGTACACATGCAACAAAAACACAGTCTGCATATTTTATGCATCTTTAAACAAGCTTAGGAAGAGGAAGAGCCTCTTCTAATTGTATGTTCAAAGGAAATCCCTATCAGATGCATAATATGAGTTTCTGAAATATTTCAATAATCAAGCAAATAATATATTTGTATGTAACATCTCAGGTTATTTTAATTACTGCTTATTTTGTGTTGTTATATTTAATAACCCAAGCTCTATCTGATTGTTTTTTCTTAACATGTTTTTTCTTTACATGCGCAAACCCTTATCTACAATGTCATTATCTGGGTCTATATTATATCCTCGAAAGTTTTAAATAATGAACGCTATCTACAGTGAAAATGCCGTGCAGCGAACTGTAAATAGTGAGATTGCACTACAGTGAAGATCGGAAAATGTGCCCTTTCCTCTCTGTAGTGCGATCTTGGAGTTGGTATATATAATTAGTGGGGGGTGGGGGTGCACAAAAGCAAATTCAATGCACGGCATTTTTGCTGTAGATAGTGTTCACTGTTTACATCTTTTGAGGATATAATATAGACCCCATTATCCATATACAAGGTTGTCATGACACTTACCAGATAGTACATAGGAGTAATTTTGATGTAGAAATGTACACTGCATGATCCTCTGTGTGCCCAGGGATTAAAACTAGCAAAACAACATCAACTGTTATGTGCGTGTAAAACAAATGAAATTGTTTATGCTAACTTATTACAAGAACCCAAACACTATTCGTCTAATGACAGACATCACTAGATTTTGAAGTCTGAGCTTCCATTCAGTGTTTTCATTTAAGACAACAGTCTTATATCCGGTTTTTAGATTTACTTAAAAGATAAGATGATCGTATGGTACTTTAAAACATTCTTGGAATGCCAGACAACTTTAACTTTTATCATCCCCTGAAAGTTAGTTAGAAACATTGCTATCCACCTTGCAGTGGGAAACTAATGTCCTAATGTTCTTAGTATTTTCTGTTTCTTGATCATGTTTACCACATTCCTAAGCATTGCTTGTTCCACATAAGATTTCCGTCTCTCAGCCTGTATTTACCTTTCATATATATGTCTGTTCTCCCACATAGAAGTCTGTAATGTTTCATTTGTTTACTGCGAACAGTTAAATAACATTATAAAACACAGCACGGCAAGCAGAGAAAGTCAGAAAAATGACTGAGGTTGATAATATGGTTAAATAGCATAGAAAAGAGAAATACAAGAGGGAGCAGAATTGATATCTACTACTGTTCCAAGAACTTTAAAATGCCTAGAACACTCTCATACACTGTCCCATAAAGTTGAAAGCTCATCTGCTGCATGAAGAATTGAGATAAATTTATAAGTAAGTGCTAGGCTAGTTGCCCTTCAGGACCATCCCCTGGATTTACTAAACTTCTGTGCAGGACTAACTTAGTCCTGCATGGAAGCGACCATTTAGGAGTAGGACGGCAGCGCGTCATGCATATTAATAAGGCATGCTGTCCGAGCTCCTAGGCTTACATGGAGTGTGTAAGAGTGCAGGGGGCGTGTCTGAGAGCAGAGCTTTCAGAATAAACATGCCCCTACAATGTAAAACAGTAGAAAGGGGTATGCAATGAGCGAGACCGCTCACAAGTGTCCGCATATCCCCACCAACAGTCCCCCTTGTGGATAACAGCAACAGAATGTAGTAATAAAATGAAGAAACCCTAATTTTTTTTTTTTAAAAATCCAACTGAAGCTAACCGTAGGTGCGCGGGTGTGCCCATCGCTTAACTATGGTTAAAGCAGCTTAAAAGGCTGAAGAGGATAACAAGGAAGATATATGCAAATGAAACAGCACAGCAATAGTGTAGTGGGCAGAGCATTTGCCTAATGAGCAAGCATTCCTGGTTCGAATCTCACTGCAGCAAATTCTATTTTACATGGCAAAGCACGTTATGACCAATATTTTTGTTGCATAACCCACTAAATAACATATATTTATGAACTGGAGTACTGCAATAAATGCACATGTGAGGTGTCAGTATCATAATGAATAAGGCACTAGTATGCAGGTCTAAGCACAAATAAGCAGTAGTATGCATAATTAAGCACTAGTTAGTGGGCATAAGCCAGTTTGTGCGGTGGTAAGCAATGCCTACACTGGCTAAGCAATTCTAAAGCTAACTCTCTATAAGCCGATGTAATGGCAGGTTAGCAGTGCTTACCGTCATGCAAACCCACTTACAACTGCTCAAAAGTGCCTTAATCACTCTGTATCCAAAGGCCCTTGTTCTGCCCATCAACAAAATAAACAGCCATGCAGGTCTTGAACCCAGGATCCTATACACCATAGTCCCAGTAGTTATCCACCAAGCCATCACAGAAGTACAGAAGAATGAGGTAGTAGTAAACATGTCCCCACCATAGTATAACAAAACCAAACCTATGAAAGGCATCAGTATACAGTCATATGTGCCATAACCCACTACATAACATAAATATGTTAACTGGAGTACAGCAGTAAGCCCAGAAGTGAGGTGCAATTGTAATAGAGTGTTGAAGCCCCCAATAAAACAGAAGGACCACATAGATTGTACGTACACATCAATCATGGATACCAGGCATACATATAAGGTGTAATGAATAATAACACAATGCCAAAAAGGCATTATAATGAAGGTCTAATGTAAGCAATGCTAAGCATTGCACAGGCCAGCATAGGAGGTCTGAGCAATGTGTAGAGCAGCTAACTCTTTGTGCCCAGTGGTATACCTCTTTAAACAATGCCAGCCTTAGGTAAGCAGGTTTGCCCATAGCTTAGCCTTTTCAAAACCAGCCAATCATGGAAATGTGCTGGAAATTGACCCTACTTAAACCCAAGAGGCATGAATACATCTCATAACTGGTTGTAGCTTTCCCTTGCAGGCACTATGGCAGTAAGGGGAGAAGGAGTGCGCTTCCGGGCGCAATGCTGGTGCATCCAGGAGTCCAAGGTCATGGCAGAACTCCTAGGTAAAGACCATACACAGAGACTGCTGCAGGGCCAGTACCAGGGCTCCCAATATAAGGCAGAGGCCTGGGACTGTCTTGCCCGTGACCTCACCAGTACCTGAACTGGTGAGCAGGTCAGACACCACTATGCTGAACTGAAGCAGTGGAAGAGGGACCTCATGGAGGGCTGGCTCCAAGAGGCTAGAGCATCAGAAGATGTTCCAGACTTGTGTAAGTATCACTCCAGTATGTGTGTAATAAGTGCCAGCTGAGGTTTATCATGGATAGGTATGGCTAAATATTCCTCTTATGTCCCCCACAGCTGCAACGGAGCGGGCCGCGAACCAGGAGGCCCACATCTGCCACCTGGCATGGTTGCAATGCGAGGCAGGTCAGTAATACTCATGGTTTTACTGTCATAGGAAATAAAAATAAAAGTAGTAGTAAATTAATTGCTAGTATAAAACCTGTATTGTTCAAGGCAAGTACTGCATACACTAGAGAATATGGCAGGAAGAGTCTCATATTGTTTATATGGCAATAAAAGTATAATATCCTGACAAAACAAGTCTAACTGCTGGACTGCATGTGTATATTCTGGTATCATATGGTAATGTAGCTTTGCAATCATGTAATAGTACTGTACTATTAAGCACTGTTACCCACACCATGCACCATAAATTGAATGTGTAGGAATGCCTGTATATGACAGGTGTAATCCCCAGAGGCCATTTAGTACAACTGAGACACACATAGACAGTAAACAGGGAAAATGCAGACAACAAAAAACATAGCATATGCAACTGAGATGTGAACTGTTGTTTATTTAGCACACACAACCACGGTTTGAATCCTGCCAGTTGTAGTAGTCTGCATACAGAATCATACCCCACAACTGTACAGATATGTCCAGAATGTTTATTAAAGTGGCCCATATATCTATTGCCTATCTACCTGTACCCCTGGGAAATCAGTGGGATGATCCCAGACGTATAGACAGCAAACAGGAAATACAACTGATTGACACACATCTATGACAACAAACCTGGCACACTAGCAACTCCCCAATACCTTATGTGACTAAGAAGCCATGTATGTCCCATTTACACCCCAACTTGTGAAGCTGTGGTCAGAGTGTGTACAGTAACAGAGTGAGATGTATGTGCTTAATAGTAATGTAGAACCTGGTACTATGTGTGGGAACATTCAGGTAGTGCTAATAAACAATCCTCCAACAGGTCTGTCAGATACCAACACTGTGCCCAGAAATACAAGAGTGATATGCAGTTGTTCTGAATAATGAGGTATTACACATCACTGTCACCTACACTGGCCTACAACATACAACTGCCTAGGAAATCTGTATAAGAGTGTTGTTATACAAGGTCAGAATGCATAAGCAGAGGGGGTTAATAAGACAGAAAGTAGATTGGAGATATACAGCAATATCAATTTAGCAGACATAACTGTGATGACAGTGTTTAAGTTGTAGCAAACACAGCCATGATTTGAATCCTGGGAGTGGAATTAGACTGCATACAGATTCATACCCCACAACTGTACACATGAGGCCAGAATGTCCAGTATATGTGCCCATATATGCTGCCTGTCCCCTGGTAAGTCTGTGGGATGATCCCAGATGTGTAGCCAGCAAACAGGGAATACAAGTGATTGTCAACCATCATGAGAACACACCTGTCACTGTAGCAACCCCTGAAACTATTAGGAGAGTAATATTTCAAGTATGTCCTATCTACACTCCCATGTTGTCAAGCTGTGACCAGAGTGTGTACAGTAACAGAGTGAGATGTATGTGCATAATACTAATGTGTAATCTGGAACTTTGTGTGGCAACAGTCATGTAGTGCTAACAAACAATGCTCCCACAGGTACGTTGGATACGAACACTGTGCTGAGAAATACAGACCAATACAACCTGTACTGGGACTGTCCACCCTGGTATTGTAGGGGATTGTGAGTGTTGCAGTTTCTCTGAATAATAAAGTATCACTGGTCATTGTCGCCCACACTGTGCTACATAATATACCTGTGTAGGAAAGCATGTATATGTGTGTGTCAGGTCACTAAAGGTGGAAGAGGGCAATATTCTAGATATGTCCAGGCACACCAGCATGTGGTCAACACATGGCCAGAGTCTGTGCAGAAAGAGTTGGATAGCATAGTGCAAAACATCAACCCAGAATCCGGAAGTGTGTGTACAAAGAGTCAGTGTTAACAAACATTCTCTCCACAGGTATACCAGGTAAGAGGTATATACTGCAGGTAAAACCGGTTCATGTGTAATGATGTCGACAGCCATATCAGTGTCCAATATAAGTCTATATGGTAGTGTAGTAAGACTTGTAATGTACAGATAACAGCACTGACTGGGAAAGTAATGTGGAGTACAGGAATATACTACTTATTAATTGACAACTTTCTCTCCCCCCACCTTATCTCCAACATTAACAAACATACCCACCCCAACTGGTATGTACTGACTCTGATAATGTCCAATTGTTTGATAAATATTTTAATGGTTACCATGCATGTGCCATATTGAATTATTCCAACATTGTTGGCATGGTGCTATCAATGTACCTGCATGCTGTTTGTTTTACCACTGTGGTCCCATATATGCATGTGTTTTGTTTGTTATGCAACTGTTCTGTATCTGGTGTCTGGGTTAATGGGAATATCTATGCATGCTGTTACACCTAACCCTGGAATGTGTTGACTATTACTAACCCATATATGATGTTGGAATCTAAACATTATAGAACGCTTGGGAAGGCCAGTCCCAGCTGACCCACCTGTCCCACCTCAGCTGGCCGAGGCACTGGACACCAGCATGTCTGGGACCCAATCCCAGACCTCCCTGTCCATTGGTCCTGCACCACCTTCGGGTGGAATTACCTCAAGGGATGGGGCTCGCCCCCCCGGGAGTGGGCGTGGATAGGCACCTGTCACCCGTCTCCAGGTCAAGGTCATGTTGCATAGAGCGATCAATGAGCAGTTTGGTGATCTTCTACGCCAGCTCGAGGGCCACATGTCATGATTACAGTGGCAGCCTGGCTCTGCAGCTCAGCCCCCAGCACAGCCACCTTCAGGGCTGTGAAGGTGCAGTGGTGACTGCCCATGGGTGGGGGCCTCAGTCCCACTGTTACCACTAGGGGGATTGTGGGCTTCCAATATCCCAACACCCCTCCCCATCAAGGTGTTTACCCCCCACATGTGTCATATACCACCCCTGTATGCATCTTGTTTGTCTTGTCTGTTAACCTACCCAACCTACCTCCCCAAATATAAATAATACCCCTCCCCAACATCCCACTCTTACCTGAAGGAAAATAAAGGGCAATCTGTTCCCACAACAAAATCACGCCCCATACATAGCTATCCATTTTGCACACGTGTCCACTGGACACATGTAATCTGGTCTAATAGGCATCACAACTTATTATTGTTGTCCTCACCCCTCACCCAAGGGTTTGATTGTCCAAATCTACCTCCAGATTCAGTGTATATGCACAGCTGTTGCTGTAGAAGAAATGGGCAGCTATGGACCTTCCCTACACCCTTCCTGCACATCCCTAGCTATATTCTCAACCATCTTTCTCTCTTTGTGCCCCTTTTTCACCACTTTCCTATCAACCCTTTTTTCTTTTCTTTCAAAGAAATTAGCATGGGGGTAAGCGGGAGTAAGCACTTTTAAGCAGCAATAAGCAGGTCTAAGCCTGTTTGTGTGGGGGTAAGCAATGACTACATTGGTTAAGCAATTTAGAAGCTAACTGAGTATAAGAAACTGTAACTGGAAGTTAGCAGTGCTTACCTCCGTGCAAACACACACAAACCCGCTTACAAATGCTTTAAAGTGCCTTAATCACTCTGTATCCAATGACCCATGTTCTGTCCAGCAACAAAATAAATCTCCTCTGCAAGGCTCGAACCCAGGACCCTGCATACCATAGACAAAGTGATTTACCACTAAGCCATGCCAGATGTGCATAAATCTAATGTTTTCAGAAACATATCATCCCGCCCAGTCATGCAACAGTACAGAGAATGCATACCAACATTTAGATGTATGTGAATGTGTAAATATATTAATATCTAAACAGATACAAGATATCTATATATGTAGATATATATATATATATATATATATATATATATATATATATTTAGAAATATATACATATATATGAACATATATATATGCAAATGCCTACATAGACACATATATATGTCTACACCTATATGTCTACATATACACAGCAAGTTACATTTATGTACGCAGATATATATCTATGTAGGTATATATGGTCATACATCTGTAGATAGCAATGGTAGATTAACAAAAACAAATATGTCCACATGCACCGTTAATGGGGTTGAGAGGCCCAAAACAATATACGTCTTGTACGAATAGGCATACCCCCCACAGCCAAACATGTCCGCCCTGCAATACACTGCCAAGTGTTGTAGATCCCATAACCAGGACCTGATATGACATGGGCACAAGATGTTAACAGTACTACATCCCACCTGTATGATGTCAGGCTGCTATTGGTAACATATAATGCAGTACAGTCTGGCTCCCATAGGAAATGTAAAATGTCGAAGCTATCAACATCCCCAGGATACATATATACAGACACATATATGCAAAGACAGATATACATGTGTATAGATATACATGTGACTACACATACACACACAGAGATATGTACAGTAAGATACATATGTAGAAGGTGCACACAATATGGAACAGCTACTATGCCTACAGTTACCACATTAACAACTGGACACTGTATGGGCCATCCATACAAATGACAATCGTTGCCTACAACATATACCCACAGAGAGGTCATAGGAAAAAACACCACACACAGGTTTGCAGAAATGGAAAAGCTTTACTTGTGTACTATTACAGTTCTCTATGCCTTGTCATATAGCTGTTCAGACATTGACATCCATATAAACAGAGTAATGCAACTGTGAAACAGTTATACTAATGCAGTAGTTTGGAAAGGTTCACAACTGTTGCTGTCCAGGCCAAGCCCTTCAAATTGTACAATAGTAAAAACAGACTGGGCCATAGGATACCAAACAATCAACAGTAAGTAATGCAGGTGTATAGTTCAGTAGCCTCTATCTACAATCTGTACAAAATCACTAGGTGGTAAAGAGTTCAGTTGACCAAATGGGATGTAACTGTTACATAACAAGGCATACCTGACACCATCACAAGCACACTGACAAACAGAACAGTCTGTATGGCAGGAGGCAGTAGGCTTGCATTAACCCAATTTATGTAAGTAATGTAAATATAGGTGAAGTATATGGTACTGAACATCCAGATACTTTAAGGCAGCTCAGCCCTGATACCCCCTCATTTTGTAATAGCCTATGTCATTTATGGTGCATCCCCCCCTAGACTCAATAATACAGGGCCATATACCACTGTTACATACAGTGGCCTCTGGAGTGCATAAGGGCACACGTATTATGTAGGTGAAGCCCACACATATATGGCCCCAGCCCCACCTTATGTGTGGGGGATACAACAGCAGTGGACTGATGGCAGCAATGGCAGTGTGATATACTCACAGCCCACTATAGAACAACCCCTGTCAGCATGTCATATGTGCAAAGCTTGGTATGTCAGTGGAGGACAGATGCTGGAACACAGGCCCATATGTAGAAAACTGTTACCATACACTAAGCAAGTTGCTGGTGTCACAGGATAGTCTGCAACATACCCTTAGTTAGGGAATTGAGGTTAGAAACATAAATGGATGTAGCCATGTACTGATAGCACTCAATACACAGACTGCCAGTGAAATATCTGACACAGGACCTGTGTGGTGGACAGACAGAACATGATAGGCACATCTCTGGCCACCAAGAGGATAGGTCCACAGTTGAGAGCTATGCATACAGACTGCATTCCAAGGTAAACTAGTATGTACACACACATCCTGTAACACCAGTACTATACAAAGCATAACACAACTCTACTCACAATCTGTCTGTAGTTCTAGAACCTCCTACAAATATGTAGCTGGCCTGAGTGTGCCGGCTCTCCAGTAAGAGGTATTGCTACCTGCTGTCTGTAACACTGTTGCCCACACACAGGAAAGATGTCCATCACACAGGAAAGTAAGAGGGACCACGCCCACATGATGTAGTGTAGGGATTTATAGTCAGTGGTTGCCATGACAGTGGTAATTGGAAGTACTACACAGCAAACTGCATGCAGTTAGCAAGTGTAGGACACTGACTGGTGCAGAGGCCATCACCTGATCAAGTGCATCACCTACTAAAGCCAGGCTGCAATCTATTCAAAGCAGCTCAATCCATTCACTGGAGAGAGATGGTGTGAGAGAGAGAGAGAAAAAGAAAGAAAGAAAGAAAGAAAGAAAGAAAGAAAGAAAGAAAGAAAGAAAGCAAAAGGGGAAGCGGAAGCAGAAAAGAAATAATAAAGCTCATCACACTAACAGCTGAAGATGCAGGCATTTAGCCAGCTGCCAGCCATTAAGACATCATTCCCACAACAGGTATGTGAAGTATATGTACTTGTATTAGAATGTAGTACCTGGTCCATCATAATGGGATAGATGATGTGGAATAAGTTATATGTGCCATCAGGTGTTTTTGTGATGATGTTCAACTGAACAACTGCTATGGACAATAGTGTCTGTCCCTGTGGGTAGTGGGCCATAGCTGTTAACTGTGCAAGTCAGACTGGGTAAAACGGCAACTGAACAGCTTAAAGTCCACTTAATCCACCACAACAGATTATATGATAAACCAAAACAAGATTAAATGATATAGACAAGATGTAAGCCATCACAGTGTGTGTTGTGTAATGGGAAGTATGTATATTACGTGGCCAATAGCTGGTGGGGGAAGTAATGCCATTATGATGGACATGTGGGAACCACAGCCCACCACTGGTAGGATACTCAGGTGAATCTGTAATGTAGCATGCCAGAATGCCATAGGTGTGTAATAGGGTTACCTGCAATCAGGTCCCACATATACCCCACTAATGTCAGGCCATGTCCATATGTGTCACCTGTCTGTGTTGTAGCAAGGCATAACAGTGCAGCTGTGTAGGAAGGTGTTGTGAGTTTGTGGAGCTGATGTCTGGATGTACCACACATATAGGTATGCATATGTTGTACATATGTCACATATATAATATATAAGGATATATATGTATATCAGCATGTATGTCCAGAAATATACATATACCCGTGTGTAGACATATATATGTGCACATATATATGACAGCACATATATCTACACATATGTAGATATGTACCTATAAGCACATGGCTACATATGTACAAACACACACACAAACATATATGTATGTAAAAACATGTCACCTATATTGCTACCACAGTGATGTGTGCTATGTTCAAGGCAGCAGCACACATAGCAATACACACATATATCTACAGCTGGCAGTGTGTGCACCATGGATGGGTATGTCACATGTTAGTCCCTTCTTGGCACCACATTGCCCCTTCTGTGAAGTATGCAATGGGAATATGGGGAAGTATGGCAGGTACACATATGGAGGTAGTCAGGAATGGTAGATATAGAGGACAGTCTACAGGGTTGGTATTTGACACATGTAGTAGGTAAACACCATGGATGGTGTGTGTGGTCTGTGATGTGGATTCCCCATGGTCCCCAATATGGGCAAAATGGGAACAAGCCTCCCACCAACTGACACTCACAACAGCAGTCCATGTCCTGAAGGTGCCTAGTCTGGAGGCTGAGCAGGAGGAGCATGTTGGCCATGTGAATGTGTACTGGGTGCCTTAGACTGATGTAGCACATCCCTCATGTGTCTTTGGAGCCCATTATGGAACAGAGCCTAGACCTGAGCTCAGGGGACAGGAACATGTTGGTGTGTGTCCTGAGTGGGGGGGGGGTGCAACATCCCCTGGGTGGTTCCACCTGATGGTATTGCTGTAACAGTACATGAGGAGGCCCCAGGTTGGCACACACATGTGATGTGGCTAGGTATCATGGGCAGATGGGTGCGGAGAGGTGGATCAGCTGGCCAATAGAACATATACATGTTATTGTGTCACTGTTATAGAACATTTGTTGGTAGTAATAGTCTACACAATCCTGGTACATGTCCAACAGCATGCATAGATATCTCCAATAACACAGACTGTCAGATGTGTAGCAATCTCAGAGCAGCCATACCACTGGTATATATATGTAACCATAGTGGCCCTGACAATGGCATGCAGGTGAGTAGTCTGTAACAGGCCAACAATGATAGTGTCCACGCAGGGACATGGCTACAATCACAGAGCAGAAGGTGTGGTACAATACAAAAGCTGTCCAAATGGTAGTCAAGCTCTATCCATACATAATGAGTTGTGTGCACAGTCTGTTGAAGCTGATATGGTGGGGGGGGGGGTGACAGAGATGTGTATTACGAACTGTGGTAACCTTGCCATATGAGTTGCTCAGGCCTGTTTCCATCTTTATGTCTTTCAGGCAAGATGTCACACGGCAGGTTACCTGTGTATTCAGCGGATGAAAATGAAGTAATTATCAACCACCTGGTAGAGCACTACCAAGTGCTCTCTGGCAGTACAGCCCATGAGCAGCAGGAGCAGACTACTCTGTGAACGATCTAGTCCACAGGGTCAATGATGTTGACCTGCATAACCGCAGTTATGAGCAGGTCCGGCATCATTGCAGTGACCTGCTTCACAGTGCCCGTCAGCTTGCTGCTGCAGTCCATGGGGATCACCTTGCCACGGGGGGGGGCATGCCATCCATCACCCCTGACATGTGTGGAGGAGCTCCTGGCCAGCCATATGGCACCTGCCCGTCCGGAACACCAACAACCACTGGACCCCTTCGTGGAGGTGGGTGTCACCCACACACCAGCTGAGAAGCATGCAGATAAGGACACAGGGCACATCAGTTGACCACTGTTGTGTAAATATCCACAGTGGTACAGTTAGATCATGCATATCTGACATGTCATAGATATATTGTGTTACTGGCATTTTTTACTTGGTTTTTGGTGTGTGTCAGGAAAGATATATTGTGTTGCGGCATTGTAATGATAAACAGATGTCCAGATGTGGTAGTATTGTGGGAATTTACCGTTGATGTATGGTAGTACTGCACCCAGCCTGTAGCAGTGCCACAGGTGTGGCCACTGACATTGCATCTCTCACCATCTTATGTAGGTCCCTCCGGAATAACAACAAGGCAGCAGCCTGTAGCTGGTGAGTATGTCTTATGTAGATGTATGCCAACACACCGGGCATGAAATGGTGATAGTATATTCCATGCACACATCTAACATACCTACCGTGAATGCATGCTGTACATGTGCATGTATTGCTGCTGTGAAATGCACAGTCTCACAGGGGTGACCATGATGGGGTAATGAAAGGGTATGTCACACACCTGCATGATAACTAACATCCTGTCATTGCAGAATGTGTCCACAGGGAGTAAAATACTGTTGGTGGACATGGCCTACAGTAGTGATATGTTCTGAACAACACCCATATACAGTGCAACACCAGTGTATATAGCTATAGGACAATGCCAACTGCTGCATAGATACACTATGGCATAAGGCATTACACATTATCAGCTGGGTCTAGGCTGCAACATGTGGTGTTCAGTGTATGAGACACTGCAAAGTGACACATATGTGTAGGGCTTACCTGTCAATCATCTGCATAAAAGCTGGGGGGGGGGGTCTCAGCATGACACACCAGTGCACTTCAGCAGGGATCCTAAGGATGGTGGAATGGCTTTATCTGCATATAGTCAGGTTCAGGACCTGTGGCAGCCATAACCCTACCCACACTGCAATAGTGACGGTATTGTGTGAACACCATGGGATGTGCACATGAGTAGACCTTGCAATCATGCAGAATAGGGGGACATGTGTAGGATAGACTGAACATACACTGGCAATTTCAGAAGGCCCACACTGGTATACCCCTGCCATGAGCAGTAACTGCTGTAGTACATACAAGAGGTGTGATAAACCATCATTATAAGGGTGTGCACACATATGCCCACATGGTGTGTATGCATTGTGGTCAGCAGACACACACCTAACACAATCTGTAGACACTGCATGTAAAAGTACAGGACATATGTTACATACCGGGCTTGTGTACTGCTAAGATATGCGGTGCTGTGGTCCCATAGCAGATCAAGGATGCATGCGTAAAATCAATAAAGGTGTGTACACCCCCCCCATAGCCATGGTATGTCAGTGTAAGCATTTCTGCAGTGGTCATACATGGTCTGTTGATGTTGACAGCTGTAAATCAGGCATCTGGCATTCACCAATGACAACAGTCCACATATCATCCCAGGTATGTGTTGCTGAAAAACAGGGGCTGTGAGAAGTAATGCTGACATAACTGACACAGTAATACACATTCCACAATGGGTTGTACACCTGTGAGTTATGGTGCACAGTACATGGCAGGGTGCAGAACAGGTGCCCAGCAATGCTGTGTACATGGGTGCGGTGGTATCCAGGGGAAGGGGCATCACCTAGTCACTGCACATGCATCATGCACATGTATACTGTTGCTAGCATGGATTGACTATAGCTGAACTGCATGCTGTCAGTACCATATGTTCTGCATGTTGGCAAATGGGTAATAGGAGGACTGTGCGTATGATCATTGTGCAACCTCACCTATGTGTGTGTGTGTGTGTGTGTGTGTGTGTGTGTGTGTGTGTGTGTGTGTGTGTGTGTGTGTGTGTGTGTGTGTGTGTGTGTGTGTGCATCCTGGTGGTTAATTAGTTTGCCTGCAGGGTCTCTCTGGTGAAGTGTTGGGAGGTAGATGCATGTATGATGTGTGTGTGCATGTGTGTGTTTGTGTGGGTGGCCATGTATGCACATGTGTGATTGTGGGGTGTTCATATGGCTGTACCCCCTTTGGGACCATGCAGTACATGGACATGGACTGTCACATTACACACCAGGAATACCCGTCATGTGTGTAATCACAGTCCAGCAAATAGTGTAATATGGTCTGTAGCATGGAACAGGCATCCAGAGGGAAGGTAGACTACAGGTACACATTTATAGCAGTCAGCAGAGAGGTCACCTACAACCCACATATGCAGCTCTACAGATGCATTGGGGAAGTAATAGTCAACACCAGGGGGTGTATCCAAATATTACAAGTGTCACATGATAGGCAGACAGAGCAGCATATCTGGCATGTACTGAGCATTATATACACATGACACACCAGTGGGGGTTATTATGGATACAACATAGTAGCCCACACATATAGGGACCATGCACATCATTCCAGGCATACGGAGGATGCATACTGAATGACCGCAGTGAGGCCATGTAAATCCACTACACACGGGTCAGGCAGGTAAAGTTGCAACAGGCCTTGTCTTTGGCCGCTTGTGTGGGCATTTAGAGGACTGTGATGTTGATGAGTGGTATCAATGTGTGTATGTTAACAAGTGTGATGCAGGATGGGGTAACACATGGACATATACGTGGGACTGTCTGTAAAGCCATAGACAGGTAGGTATTATGGAGGTGTGTGTGTGTGTATGTGTGTGTGTGTGTGTGTGTGTGTGTGTGTGTGTGTGTGTGTGTGTGTGTGTGTGTGTGCATGTGTGTGTACTGTTAGGCAATGCTGTGCAGGTTTTAAAATGTGTTTATTGTTTTCCCCCACAGGTGGTAAAGTGGGTCAGGGTCCCTCCTGCATGCAATCTGATGTAGGTGTTCATGCAGACACCAATGATGATGATGATAATAATGTTGAGGCACAGGTGGGGTTGTCAGGGGCCAACACTGCACCAACAGTTGACATCCCCCTTTTAGCCATCCCACCCCCACACACAGTTTCAGTCCCTATACACACCCCATCACCATAGCAGAGGGACAGCTGGCATTCAGTGGCAGTGCGCAGGAAAGTGTGGTAACCATGCCTACTGTGTCCAGTCGCAGCAGGCATAGCCAGATGTCCATCAGGCTGCCACATAGGCAGATGTCCCGGGGTACTCATGGTAGGGCCACTGGACATCATGCCCCTGGCAAAGGCGACATAGTTGCTACCAGCAGAAGCATGTTTCAGGCTGTAATGGTGGCACAGGCATGTATTGAGCATTACACCAGACAGGGCCTTAGGCTGCAGAGGGCTGCTCTCGCATCTGTAAGTGACAACATCTGTGAACTGTTGGGTGCCATCTGTGCTTCTACTGAGCAAGCGGATAGATAGCATGATGAGATTATTGCCCTCATCGGCCGTGGTGTGTCCATGCTTCAACATGTGGTGGGGATGCGGCGATTCCCGTGTGGGTGTGGGCCAGCAACACCAACAGCTGGCAGTCAACATGGATGTGCTAGGACACCAAGGGGCTCCCTTTGTTGCAGTAGCAGCCCCCGCAGTGCAGGGGGGTGTTGTCCACACCACAGCAGGCCATGTGCACATGGTCCTGGCCAGCCCCAGGAGGGACCTGATACCAGCGGACAAATGTCATCAGCAGGTGAGAGTAGTACATCAATGCCTGTACCTGGACATGCTCGTGGAACCCCTGGCAGGCACAGTCCATGTGTTCGTGGCCGGAGGCAGTGAACTGTACACCCTGCCAGGTGTGGTCTGCAGCCATCTATAAACACCTGTGTAGGGCAGCCACATGGCAACACTTTGTGCATGCATACCCACACACTATGCAAACATACCTAGGGCAACCCCATACCTACACACACCACATCACTTCAGCCAGATCCCCAGAGTACACCCCTCAGCCACACACATGGTGTCAAATGTATGGCCCACCCTCTGCCTCTGCCAAACCAACACCACACCCTGTGCATATAATGATACCTGTGCCCCATCCCTGTCATTCATACCATCGATGCAGGGACAGGCTGATATGGTTTTGATGCACACGGTGACTGTACAACAGTGTACCACAGTCCTGCAGTGTAACTTGTTGTAGGGGGTAGTGTGTGAGGCATATGTGGCAGGTAGTGTAGCCGTCCAGCAATGCTGCCTTATAGCTGTTAGTAACATTGGTTGGTTGTGGTCTCTAAAATGTAATCCATGTGTGTTGTAGGTGTACATGTGTCAGCACGAGGATGGTCTGCAGTCATATTGCACAACGGGGTATGTCACTGTGCTGACACCATGGCAGTGACGTATCTGGGGTACAGTCAAACACATTTCACAAGTTACTATACTGGTTATTGCCTATGCCACATGGACAGGTGGCTAGCTGAGATGTGTATACCCTGCAACCTGATGTAGACCCATCCACATACATGCAGAATGTTACTTGCCAACATTGGGACTAGTCCCTACCTAACAATGTCATGATACTGACATGTGTGGCTTACATTTCACACACCAGACAGAGTTTAGGGTGTGGTGTTTCCCAGGTTACATGGCACATGCAGAACATCCCCAGGCATGTACAGTATGCTAATGGGGATGTAATAGGTGTATTTGGACGATACGTAGTTGGCATACTACCATATACACATTTACAGACACATAACAGCCAGACACACATCTGAGATACCAGGGCCTATCACTGCTAACTACCTTGACTGGGTCTCCAATGTGTTACAGGTAGGCTGCACACATCACATGCATAACTGGCTTGGATTGTGGTAACAGTTACCTGTATGATTGATGGTGATAGTGGTAACCATAACGTGGTACATGGCACATATATCTGGTGTACCTTGGTGTAATAACAGTGTACACAGCACCCACATTCCCCACTGGATATTGTACTCTCTGAAACTCATGATGACACTCTGCCATACCCACCATCACACATTGGCCACAATTGCGATACAACCCATATTATACCCCAAAATTGGTACTACAGGGATATGCATCTCATGCACATGCCACATGTGTATTAGGGAATCAATTAAGCATAGGTTGCCTGTACATATCCCTGCTGGTTACCTGCCATCTGTAGATATGTACAGAGACTGACAGTCATCAACGTGGCAGGTAGCTATGTAGTAGCATGAGTGCGTTGACAGACCAGTAAGGGGTATATACTGTGAGACAGCTCACACACCAGGGATATGACAGGGAGTCGTCGGTGTCCAACCATGCTCGCAGGTGTGCCTGTTGTCAGTACTACATTAAGCACTCTGCTCTTGCCTGGGTTAGCACTGTCAACAGTAGTACTGCCATGATACACTACATACCAGTGTGACTGCACGTACCCTGGGCTACTACACCTGTATGTCACACATTCACATGGTTAACAGTGCTGTACAGACCTCTTATATGTCTGTGTCCTACACATGACACTCAAACCCCTTGCTACTGTAATGACAGCACATAGGTGCATGTATTGTACATGGCATTACATACACTTATTACAGGTTATCAGACTGGGTTGTGTGTCCTGGTTACCAGGGCTAAGCTATGCTTAGCAAGTATCAACATTGCTGCAATATAACAGCTAAGCTAATTTGTGCACTGGTAAGCGCTGCCTACACTGTGCAAGTGCCTGTACATTTACCCATAGCTTAGCAACATTTAGCTTCACACAAACCCACACAAACGCACATAAAGCTGCTCAAAACTGCCTTAACCACTCTGTATGCGACAGTCCTTGTTCTACCCAGCAACAAAATGAACAGCCATGGCAGGTCTTGAACCCAGCACACTTTACACTGAAGTCACAACACTTAACCACTATGCCATGACCACTGTGGAGACAGCTGTTGTTTTACCAATATAGCTGTCAATACACATATTGCATAGTATTGAACAATTGCCTTTACTTCCTAAATTGTGTAGTCCTTGTTATTAATATGACTGTTGCATCACATATGTTGTTTTATCATAATGTACACATAGCAGATACATACGGTGAGATACGTGTGGAAGGGTATACACAACTGTGACATTTACTCATGACAGGAATATGGTTGTATACATATCATAGGTGTATATATGTCTACATGTACATACACATGTATACTCATACATATGTCTGTATACACATCTGTATAGTGCTACATATATATGTCCATTTGTACATCTCTTTGTATGTACAAATGTATATATATATATATATATATATATATATATATATATATATATATATATGTATCTGTACATATGTATATATATAGGTATATGTATATGTGTATATAGCTATAAATGTATGCACATCCTATGTGCACAGATATGCCTAGTTATGTTGGTATATATATATATATATATATATATATATATATATATATATACATATATATATATATATATATATATATATATATGGATCTACCTTAGTAGATCGACATGTTAAAAGAGCGAACACGAATTAACCGACGCCAAAAGATCGCAAGTCACTTCACCGACGCCAGAAGATCGACAGTGCACAAACACGACATCGCATACACCCGACACATCATACCAACAAACAAAATAAATCCCCTATCCAAAACCCACACACACAACACAGGCACACCAAAATCCTTACAAACAAACACTAACCCATACATACACAACTATCTACAACCCTAACCCAAACCCTTACCCTAAGGTCCATCACTATCGCACACTCATCTAACCCGTGCCCTAACCCTAACTCATTTATTCCACCCCTACCCCTACAGACCACCAACATCGCACACTTACCTTACTCGCACCCTAACCCTAACTCACTTATCCCACCCCTACCCCTGCAGACCACCAACATCGCACACTTACCTTACTCACACCCTATCGTCCGTCACTACCGCATACTTACATCCTTTCCCCATCGCAGTGTTCTCAGCGTCGGTGTCTTCCTCCGTCGGTCTTCTGCCTTGTCGATCTTCTGGCATCGGTAAAGTGACTTGCGATCTTCTGGCGTCCGTTAATTCGTGTTCGCTCTTTTAACATGTCAATCTAATATATATATATATATATATATATATATATATATATATATATATATATATATATATGTGTGTGTGTATATATAGATAGATATCTATAACTATATGTGCATACATATCTATTCTGATATACCTACTGCTGTCAATATATCTGCAGATATCCATACGTATATGTGCATATGTATCACTATCTGTATATGTGTAGACATATATTGCTCTGTATATGTATATATCTGGGTGTGTATATGTATATCTATGTACATATACATACCCATCTATATATGTCAATATGTATATGTGTAATCATTTATATAGATATCTGGATAATTATATGTACATATATTTTCACCATATGTCCTGGACATGGAGTGTAGCCCTACCCCAGCCCCTATAGTCCCAACTTTGTAATGCAAGGGGGTGTCAGGTATGTATAGCAGGTATATTAGTAGACTATTGCTACTGTAATTGGGATTGTCCTCACATCCATGGTGTGTGTGCAAGGTCACATCTGCTTTTCACATGTGTGCCATTGGCTACTGACAGACATCCTAAGGACGTCATAGTAAAGTACCGCTGCTAACATGTAATGCCCCCGTGGACTGCAGCAGATATATTGGCCAATATATGTGGACATTCTGACACACTCTGTACAGTCCAGAGGTATACACACAACCCCTTAGTGCAAAACATGTGTACCATGCCTGACAATATGAATGTTAACAGCCATGTAGATGGGTATAACACATAACGACTGGCATACATATGCCACCATAGGTTATGCATTCACACACCCCTGTCTGGCCTGACACATAATAACTGCTGGTACAGGGCTGCCATGGCCACATACTACTCACTAGATATAGACATACATCTGTACAGCATCCCACTGCTCTGTCTGACATACATGACTGTTAAGGGAGGCCCGGCAGCAGTATATCTGGCAAGTATCTGCACATGACATTTCATTGGGTAAGTACACTAAGCTGCTAAGCATGTAACAATCCACTGTGCATGCTACGGGCAGACTGGCTCAACACCGGCCTACATCTCCTATGGGGGAATGCACATGTACCTGCATATATAGCAGGCTCTACAGACATGTCACAGCACAGAGTAAGATACACCTGTGTGAAAGTGCATAACCTCAACCAATGTGAACACAGCCACATATGGTTAGCAAGCATAATATTACAGTAAATGGATTATCTGTTCAACACCATCCTCATATGTGCCACTCACAGACTAACCCTACATATACTGGGCTACTACACAGTTTGGTCTGATGGCTGTCTGTGGTATGGGACATGTGTGTGTATGGCCCTACAAACATGTAACCAATAAGGTAACATCAGGAGCAGCATGTAACATCAGATAGGACAGGACCTAGAACAATGACATCTACCACAGTCTGTACACAGGCTAAAGTACATATTAACAATACACACACTGTCGACATTCACCATAAGTAAACAGACCTCAGTACTGTACAAACAACCACAGAATGTCCAGGTTATGTCATCAAATATAACCCCTACTGTACATAATGTGTAGCAGTCTGATATCTCACTGGCTTGTTATCAGATATGATGACACTAATGATGGTGTACAGCACATATGCACCTCTTAATGCATGACATATGTGCAAAGGTTAACAGAGGTGATCTCTGCCTAACATACAAAGCTATGTCAAACCCAGAGCTGTTGGACATGCTCTACTTAAAGAAATCCCAATCCCTCTGAGCTACATGCTCTAGGAATCTACACCTTGTCACCACAATAAACAGAACATGCTGGAAGGATAGATTCCTGTCCCAAAGACTACCCATACTATGGAATAAACTACCTATCTATATCAAACAAAGCTCCTCATTAGCACTCTTCAAGAAAAATCTTGATGATTGGATGGGAAATAGGAAATTCACCCCGGGGATCACCTCTGTGGCTCTGCTCAACAGTGGCACAGGAAAATAATTTTCTTGGGTGGCAAAAGCCAGGGTACCTTTTTGACTGGGCTTGTATAGGCCCCAGGGCTGATAGCCTAGTACCTGCCTATGAACCTATGAACCTATGAGTTGTGGCTGGAAGCACATACACAGGGCCAATATTGACATGTTGCTGTGATAACCTCATACATTTACTGTTGTAACAGGGTTTGTTGCAACATATGTCCTATGAGGGATATGAAGTCAGTAACTGGCATGACTTTCACCATCTACAGACTGCAATTCTCACACTACCTTCTGCAGTTCATAGATGCTCTGTGGGTAACACATGAAACCAAAGGCGCAACACACTGCCCAGTCGGCAGATGACCCTACAGATGGGGATTCCTCATAAACATAGAACTGACATGGCAGGGATTAAAACATGTAGGACAACATATCCACACACACACTGTTAAACCAACATTACTCCAAATGCAGTATAGCAGCACTTACCATCTGTAGTCAAGTTAGGCACATCCCCCTCCTGTGTGTTGCCGTTTTGACAATGTATGTTGTTAGAGGTAAATCCCCAATCCATCTGAGATGCTGTTTGCCAAACAACAAATCTAGTTCCTGCTCACAGTGAATGAAAAGGGCCAACACCAACATGATGTTCCTAGATATTGGAGTGTGTTTCCATGCAATTGGCTATGGAAATGTTACCACAGTTGTTCCACATGCAATCAGCTAGGGGAGGGCTGCAATTTGTGCAGAGGCCATCAGCTGATCATGAGCATCACTTAAAATACACATGCTGCTGCCTAAGCAAAGCAGGTGTAGGTCTCCACATCCATCAGAGAGGGAGTGAGAGAGGCAGACAGAGCAAAGACAAGTCAGGGAGGGGTGGGAGAGTAAAACTTAAGCATGTTTGTGTCACACACCTACCAGAACAGGGTATCAAACCCCTGATGACTATGTAGTGCTATCATATTTCTATGCATTTATTGGATGCGCCACATAGGTTACATGTTGTGGAGCCCTCAGAATGTATATGTGATGGTGAGTGACATCTGCAACAGGGATATGGTAGCTATACAGTAGGTGTAGTACACATGCCTGTCCGCATGAACAGGTGCCAGGGTCAACACAGCCACATTCTCACAGGGACGCACACACACATTGACACACTTGGCAGGGCCATGAATACAACCCATCACTAGTGAGATTGCCACAACATATTACTGTGCAGGTATCACATGAACCACAGAGGTGATATGGGCAAAGGGTATGGGGAGGTGTCTGACATCAGACAGTGTGCTTTATTATGCCAATGGGGGTTGTAGTGAGTGTGGATGTGATCATGCACATCATAAACACACACACAAACACACAGGGTGCCAATACTGACATGCATGGGTGCATTTCTGCATGGGTGTGTGGTGGTTAACTTTGCCAGATGGCTATACAAGGCTAGATGATGAGTATACCTTGGCATCAGGCCACATGACAATGGTCAGCATTGTGGCTCAGGGCTGTAGTTTCTACATTTGCCCACACAGGTGGGTATTGTATCCCCCATCCAGTCTCCTGGGTAACTGTTGTGTGTGGCCAATGCTGTGCATTGCTTGCCATGTATGAGTTCCTTAGTCCATGACATGGACAGTGTCTGGGATGTGCACACCTCCCACATGCATGTACAGTGACATGTGGAACTGTACCTGGGGTGTCTGGCCCATGTTGTGTACACAGAATATCATCAGATGTGCCAGTCTTGGCCACCTGTGGCAGGAACTGGTAATGGACAGCAGGTTAACCCTGCACCTACATTGATAGCATGCTAACGGCATTCCCTGGTGTCAGTGGCATCTGTCCATACAGGGCATGTTTTCAGGCATGGCATGTCTTTTGTGGATCACATGTGATGGCACCACAGGTGTTGCAGGTGTCCAGTGGGGAACATGGGGAAGGTGCACTGTCTGCATGTACGTGCCTATTGGACAGATGAACAGGATGCCATGCCCTCTGTAGCCCACTGCAATCACTACATAGTTACTATCAGTGGCCAATATGCAGTGCACTACCCACATATTGGCTGTTGCCTAGGCATGTGTGTGTGTGTGTGTGTGTGTGTGTGTGTGTGTGTGTGTGTGTGTGTGTGTGTGTGTGTGTGTGTATGAGACATGGGTTGAGAGTGTGCTCTGGGTAATACTGGGGTTGCTAACTGTGATTGCCTGGCCTTGATGTCACATATGGGTATGGATTTGCACCCCAGCCTCTCAGCTAGTTCACATCTGTTATCCCTGTATGGTGGACATTGTGATATATACTAGGGCCACCATATAAGAAATTTGCAAAACCCACTCCACATTGGGCTCAGGTGTCACACACTCACACCTCCACATAAGATACGAGTTACTAACACACACACACACACACACACACACACACACACACACACACACACACACACACACACACACACCTGTCATGTCTGGAAGTAGAACCCCTACCTAATTAGTTTATTATACTACAGCACTGCACAGTTATAGTACGCACCACAGAGATTACTGGAGTACTCCTTCCCCAAAGGTGTATATCACAGTGGATTACATCAGCAGAATTGGCAAAATAGGACATTTGAATTGTAGTGAGTGTAGCAAGGCTAAAATGCATTGCTCCCTACACAGACAGTGACACACACACAAAACATCTACAACCGACATGTGTGGATAGAGAACCCCTAACAGAGATCAATATCACACTACAGCATAGAGCTGTTATAGGACACACCACAGGGATTATTGGAGAGCTCCTTCCCCAAAGGTTTATTTCACAATGAATGACATCAGCAGGATTGCCAAAGTAGGGCATTTGAAATGAGTGTGACTAGCCTAAAATGCATTGCTCCCTACACAGACATTGAAACACACACAAAACATCCAAAACTGCCATGGGTGGGAATAGAACCCTACCAGCGTTCTATATCACACTACAGCAGTAGACAGTTACAGGACACACTACAGAGATTACTGGACTACAACCTTCCCAGAGGTGTATTTCTAGATGGATGACATCAGCAGCCTTGCCAAAGTTGAGCATTTGAATTGTAGGGAGTGTGACTACCCTAAAAAGCATTGTGCTTTACAGAGACAGAGTCAAACAGACAAACACACTTGCCAAGTGTGGGATTAGAACAGCTACCTAACTACTTTACCACTGTACAGCAGTATGCAGTTATAGGACGTGCTACAGAGATTACTGGGCTGCAACCTTCCCAGAGGTGTATTTCTAGGTGGATGACATCAGCAGCCTTGTCAAAGTTGAGCATTTGAATTGTAAGGAATGTGACTACCCTAAAAAGCATTGCTCTCTACACAGACAGACACACACATAAACACACACAATTGCCATGGCTGGGATTTGAACTCCTACCTAACTATTTTATCACACTACAGCAGTATAAAGTTATGGGATGCACTACAGAGATTACTGGGCTACAACTCTCCCAAAGGTGTATTTCACAGTGGATGACGTCAGCAGGCTTGTCATAGTAGGGCTATGGGGAGGGCAGTATGTGTGCATGTGCAATAACCCAGTCATCTAGAGGTTGACACGCCACATGCGGGCACACACAGGGTCATATTTCACAGGTACGTGTATACAGTTGCTAGATGACTACTTCCTTGTACAGTCATGTTGCACAGCTGGCACGTGCACCACATAGTCTGTAATGCTGCCAGATACTGGTGGCTAGAATCTGCAGTGAGTCACATCTGACCCTCATGTGGTTGGGGCCCTTTGGCTGTGTGATGGGTGGGACAGGCCTGGATGGCTTCTTGTCACAGTCACCCTCTTCCACACATCTATGTATGTCTACCTTTGGCTTATTATAGTGTGTTGTCCTTACATGTATGCCTGTATTCCTATACACTGTGTGTGCAAGGCGTGTGTGGTGCATACTGATGAGTGTCTGCACTAACAACTGTGACTGCCAGATATGTCTGGACCACTGGTGTTTGCAGACATTGCCTTTATGTGTTCAAGTGTGTGAGCATGCCCAGTATGCCCTTTCAGTATGTTGTTGACTGACATTGCCTTTATTTAAGTGTGTGAGCATGCCCAGTATGCCCATCTGTATTTAATGTGTAGATCGAGTCCAGGTAGTTAGTACTGCAGTGCTGACCTTTGTGTTGTACACCGACAGGTGGCATGATGTTTCTGCAGGGTATCCATCAAGCATTTGGCATTGACTGTTCCTACATTTCTGCATAGGATGGGGGAGCTCACCTGACTATTTCTACATTTCTACACAGGATTGGGGGGGCACACCTGACTGTTACTACATTTCTACGTTGGATGGGGGGAGCACACCTGACTATTTCTACACTTCTACACAGGATTGGGGGGCACACCTGATTGTTCTTACATTACTACATGGGGGGGGGCATACCTGTCTATTTCTACATTTCTGCACAGGGTTGGGGGACACACCTAACTGTTATTACATTACTACGTAGGGTGGGGGGCTCACCTGACTATTTCTACATTTCTACACAGGATGGGGGGACACACCTGACTGTTCTTACATTGCTACATGGGGGGCACACCTGTCTATTTCTACATTTCTACACAGGGTTGGGGGGCACACCTGACTGTTATTACATTACTACGTAAGGTGGGGAGGGGCTCACCTGACTATTTCTACATTTCTACACAGGATTGGGGGGGCGCACCTGACTGTTATTACATTACATTACTACGTCGGATGGGGGGGCACACCTGACACTTGTACACATTTGCTATGACTGTACTGGTATGTCAGGTACTCTATTTCATTCTGTATTCTTGCCTATCATGCTGGCTAGAGGCATACCAGTGTACTACAGATCGTAGCTTTGGATGCCCTACATATTAGTGTCTGACTTCCTACCCTTCAGAACTAACATCCCACTGTCTGACCTGCTGTAGTCTGTCTGCGTAGGCCTGGGAGGAAGGTTAACCATAACCATCATTCAGGGCCCATAGCACAGGCTCTGTTTGGGTTTGTCTACACCTGTCCTGCTGGCTGAGACTGTTATTGGGTATGTGAATCACCCTGACTGGCATGTGTGGGTCATATGGACACACATGTCGCTCAGCACATTTCCTGTAGTGGGTTTTGTCACCCTGTGTAGTACTGGCTACTATGGTGACTCCAGTATGTGTTACAGATTTCATGGTGCCACTATCACTGTCTACTGTCTGCTACCATAACATTCAGCCACCCTATTCCCTTGTATGCTCATATCCATACCACAGATACAGGTAACAATACATTTTACTCCATTTGGCAATTGGTAGGTTGATTGACTTACCTTGAGGGTGTGCCAGACTTGCAGATGGTGTTGGAGGGCTGCCTATGTCAGATGCACATAGTACACTCCCTATACATGGTGAGCACAGGTAGTGTCATGTTTGGCATCCCTTTTACTGTATGTGCAATTCGGAGAGAGGTGTCATTCCCTGGGTCCCTACTGTGTCAGTGTATGTACTATGCGTTGTCTCTTTGCCACAGCCTCGGCATACTGGGCATGTCTCCATCTGCCTACTGGGGCAGGCTCAGGTTGTTCCTCCTCTGAGTCACTCTGTGCCTGTGCAGGCCTTGGCATTGGTGGGGTGCTGTGAGGCCCTGCCCCATGCTGATCCTGCTGCAGCTGTTTCCGCAGGATCATATTGTGTAGCATGGCACATACCAAAACAATTTGGGTACATGTAGCTGATGAGTACTGCAGGGCTCCACTGGATGTGTCCAGACACCGGAACCATGACCTGAGCATCCCAAGCACATGCTCTATTATAAGTCTGGTCTGTCCGTGTGCCTCATTATGGCGTTCTTGTTCAGGTGTGTGTGTGCATTTCTGATGGGTGTCATCAGCCACAGCTCCAGTGTGTAACCAGCATCCCCCACTAGGTGACCGTAGGGGATGTCCCCATTGGCAAATCTCTGGTACAGCTGCGTCAGATGCCATATGTGGGAATTGTCATAGCTTCCAGGGCAGCTAGCACACACATTCATTATAATGCCCTGGGCATCACATACAACCTGGCAGTTGATGGAGGGGATGCCCCTGCGGTTGATTAGGCCCTATCCTGATCACCAGGTGGTGCTTTGATGCATATGTGCATGCAGTCTATAGCACCCACTACCTCAGGGTATTCTGCTATTTGGTGGAAAAGACGCATATTGCTGGCCAACAACTCACAGGTGTTAGGGAAATATACGTGCTCACTGGCATGTGCTGACATGGCATCCAGGAACTGGTGGAATACTCTGGATGCTGATTCCTGTGAGATCCCCATGATATCCCCAGTTGAGCTTTGGAAGGTACCTGTGGCTAGTATTCCTAGGCCTACACATAACTTGGTATCCACTGGGATGGGTTCCCCTCGGTCAGTTTGGTGTGTCAGGTGTGGCTGTCACTGCTCAACAATTTGCTGTAGGAGGTCTCTGTCCACCATATAGCGCTCCACTATCTCCAGCTCATGTAGCCCCTGGTAGGTTACCCTGCATCTGTACACTCTTCTCAGTCTCCTCACTGTGGGTTGATCGACAGCATTCACATCCTCACTACCCTCAGCCTCTTGCACATGTTGTTTTATGTTGCCTGCTGCAGCCCTTGTCATTTTGTAGGTTTGTTTGCTAAAATTTCCCCGCTTGTATACACCGGTGGTGTAGAGTGTGGGAAAAACCAGATGGAAAGGTGTTTGCATAGTTTATAGTAGTGTTCTGAGCTGGGCTGGTCTGCTGCCTGTGTAATTGGCTGATTCTGATACATTTCACCTGCCAGCTAAGCTAGTTCTCCTTGATTACCTACTGCTGTTTTCTCTTCCCATTGCCTACCTGTTTAAGCCCGGGTGCACGCCGAGCAAACACAGTGCTCAAATGTGCACAGTGCTGCTATTTCCTGGTTTAAATTATTTTTTCTTCCTGTAAAACTTAGTGTGTGGTGCGCACACCCACATAGGCTTTGTAAAGAGTACTAGGTAGGTTTGGACACACACCCTAGCTTAGGTGTGCTAAGCTAGGAGCAAACCCGAGCCACAGGGCTCCAATCCACTTACAGTATGCCTGACACCCCCCCCCCCATAATGTCACCTAACTCCTAGGCTTGCACCAAGCTATTCCTACTCTTACACTGTTGGGACCTGGCTCAAATGCTGGGGAAAACTGGGATTCACTATCCTTCCCCTCATTTGCAAAGGATTGCCTGCTAATGCATAGTTACATGTCTCACACTGAGCCTCCCCCTTAGCAACCACTACTCACTGGCCATGTTGTCTTCTGCCTGCCATTGACTTGCATGGCAGAATACTGATTTTAGTTAGAATGCTTAATTTAGGTTCATTTTGCTATTTTCCCCCCGATCCTGTTTGCACACCACTGCCCTATGCTTAAACAGCCGAGATCGGCTAAAAAAAAATAAAAGTTGATTTTTGTATTTTTTTAATGTTTGCAATGCCAATGGCCTTATACCTGGCCATTGGCATGCTTACTACATGATATGCAGCTTTTATTTGGAGCTGTCACAGCTCCGTTTTGGATTTTGCAGAAATGTACTTGGTTACTAACCGAGTACATTTCTGCAGATAGCAGTAGTCTTGCATGAACTGTTGCATCCTTCCTGGACTGCAAAATCACCTCATTTGCACAGACTTCTCCTGCAAATGAGGTGATTTGCATACAAGGGCTTTGTCTGTGCAGGATTAGTGCAAGTGCGCTTGTACATGTCCCTGCAGGCTATTCCTGGATCGCACAGCAGACATATTGCCTGCTTGAGCTCCTGCACCAATCTTGCACATCATGCAAGCATTTGAGAATCCGGGGGCATTTTAAGCCTAGCCATACCTCTCAACCTTTTAGTACAAGAAATCTGGATGAAGCCCAACATAATGGAGGGGCAAAGGCCCAAAATAGGGACATATTTTAAATATTGTTCTTATAAATGTAGAAAGTTGCTAGAGTAACAGGGTTTGTTTTAACATACATTTTTTGAAAGAGCTGAAGTCTGAAATTCAAATGTATGTCATTAGTTAGTGATTTCAATCCTCAGATTATCCCGGAGATTTTCCAGAAAACCACAAATTTTATGAGGAACAGACCAAAAATATGAGCCAAAAATCTGGACATTCTGTGAAAATCTGGACAGTTGAGAAGTATGAATAGCCATTTTTCCTTAGTGGGAATCAAACCCTGTACCTCTTGTCTGTGAAGTAAATACCTTAACAATTAATACCATCCCCCAAACCAGATAGATGTGAATGTCCTTTACTTTAATTACTCCAAAACTTAGAGTAGTGTAATGTAAGAGATTTTGGAATCCTGCACAAAGTATTCAGCATTGTGGAAAAACTTCATCTGTCTGTGTTAAAAATACTGACTACCTCTCAAATTAAATACACAGCATTTGCTGACGATCTCAACATTTATTTTCAGCATCCCTCCACTGACCTTGTTAAAATTTTAAACTCGATTGACAAATTCTCGGCAATTTCAAACTATGCCATGAATCCCAATAAATCCAAAATATTCCCGTTAAACCCTTTTAGCCATAAGGAAATTTTCTTCCCAGAGTCAAAGATCAAAATAGAATATTCACTCAAATACTTAGGTGTTACCTTTATCCACCCGCATAAAGAAATTATAAAAGAAAATCTTTACATAATTTGGTCAAAAATCACAAAAGATTTGGATAGATGGAAAAACCTAAACCTTTCTTTTCTATCCAAGACATCAGTCATAAAAATGAATATTCTTCCCAAAATATTGTACCATTTTCAAGCGGTTAGCCAAAATGTCCCAAATAAATTATTTTCCAAATTGAAAACAACACTGGGTAATTTTATATGGCATCCAAAGAGCGTTAGAATTAGTTACAAAAAACTAACATTACCTAAAGAAAGGGGCGGCCTGACTCTTCCTGATTTCCAGACATATTATCATATTATTAGAGCTAACCACATTATGCGCCTAACCCAATATGAACCCTCTGATAGTTCCTGGAATCCCCTTTGGATAAAAATTTATTACCAGAATCTAAATACCTTTAACATTAACCCAAAAGTTATTCCTTTCCTTAGCAACAAAACCCTAAGGAATTTCAAATTACATCCTGTAATAATTAATAATGTAACATGCTTTCAAAAGCTGGTCGCTTCTTTAAACATAAGGAATTCCTTAATTATGGCACAACCAATACATATGAACCCTGAAATCAAACTAAATAACAAAATGCTAAACCTAGAAAACTATCCAAATATCAAAAACTGTATAGTATGGGACTTCTATCAATTAAAAGATCAACCCCTAAGTCACATTGTTAATGTCTTGGCATTAAATAAAAAATACCGAATAATCATTAACCAAGTAATTTACTTAATAACCTTGAAAACATCAGGAATAAACATAACTCTACAAGAATTTCAGTTATATCAACAACTCACATCCCACTTACTACAAAAAAACAAAATGCTCTCAAATACTTATAGATTAATCACCCGAACTAAATACCAAAAAGAAATCCTATACTCAAACTATTGGACAACCCAAAATGTAAAATTAACTAATGAACAAAAATTGGCGGCAATACAAATAACTACAAAACTCACTCCTTTTAAAAAGTTAATCTATACCCAAATCATGATAAATAACAATGCCTATCATACACCACTCTTCCTGAATAAAATAGATCCTAATTTCTCACCATTCTGTCCCATGTGTACTAACACAATAGCTGACATTCTACATATCTTTTGGTCTTGTAAAAACGTTCACAAGCTTTGGTGCTCTCTAAGAGTGAAATTGGAGAAATCAGGCTATATGAAGTCTACCCTCTCATGGGAAATGTCAATACTGAACATTTTCCCTAATACATATACGTCAGAATCCAAACATATTATAGTAACATTAAGCGCACTACTTACATCCTACATAGCTCTCAACTGGCTTGATAGATCCAAAACTTCCTGGTTAGAATTCAAAAATGTAGCTATTAAATATGTTTTGGTTAGCAAATTAAAAACTGTCAGTCAAAAGAAACTAACCTATTTCAAGAATTACTGGGGAAAGCTCATAGAAATTCTATCCTAGACCAGCACTAAAATTAAAGTATGTTGCCCTATTGAACTGCCCGCATATCAATTGTCAAGCCTTCTAATAATCTTTGGAGACCATTTATTGTACTTTCTATAAACGCTATCTTAATTTCATTAAGTATACCGAGTTCCACTAGTACCTACATACAACCCTAAACTCTACCAAAATATCCTTTGAGAGTGACAACCATATGTAAATAATGTAAATATTGTAAATAGTTTCCCTTGTTAGATTCAGGGAGACAATTAAAATTCTTCTATACATTAGGTAACAATGGTCAATGGTAAACAATTATATAAATAACTAGTTATTAATCTCTTATTGTTACTCTTATTTCACTTGTTATTACATGGCATGCTCTGCCATTGGATAAAGTTTGTTAGAAAGGGGAAAATGTACTTTTTCTTTTTGCTTAAATTTTGTTAAAATGTTGTATCAGCAAGGATAAACTCACAGAAAATTGTGAAATACAGCATAATATGTGTTATCTGATCTTATGTAAATCCATTGTTAATTATTTCTACTATGTATTAACTGTTCTTTTTTTTTTTTTTTTTTTTTTTTTTTTATTTGTCTTGAAATATACAACTTTGGAAAACAAAATAAAAAGCTAATTAAAAAAAAAAAATACTGACTACCTTAAGGCACCAAAAAAGCTGCTACAGCAGACAATGTCCCTGGCTGCAGAATTAAAACAATTCATTAAGAAACTGAGAGAGGTATTATAGCACTGAATAATTCTGCTTAGTGCTGCAAACAAATGTTTGACCTTAAATCTTGGCCAGGTTAGTATGAAATTGTGACAAATCATAGAAGCCATCTATTCCAGGAAAAAAACTGAAAGCTGTCGCCACTCCTTAATGTACTGCAACTTCAAAGAACTGCAACAATGTTAAAGAAACAAACAAGTGTACAAACTGAACCGGCTGCAGGTACACTGAGGTGCCAAGGGTACAGCAATAAAAGTAAAAATAAGGCACCAAAGCTACACACTAAAACTATCCACAATTACTTTTATTTAAAAGAACAGAGGGTGATCAATGATCCTGATTGCTTAAGTATTTAACTCAGCATGGTTTGCATTTGTATTGTCTGATGAAGCAACATTGAGTTGCGAAAGTGCTCACCCTCTGTTCTTTTAAATAAAAGTAATTGTGGATAGTTTTAGTGTGTAGCTTTGGTGCCTTATTTTTACCTTTAACAATGTTAAATAATTTGATTTAGTAACAGAACTATGGAATGGTGGTGAGATCATTAAGGTTTTGCTTCATAAATATTTCCCTGTTTGAACCTTGGTCACTAAAATCAACATTATTAAGGTAGAAATATTGATCCAATATAAAAAGCGGAATAGGATTTTTATATCCAAAAAACAGACGACTAATAAAGGGAGACAGTAAAATACAAAGGCATTAAATGATGTTGAATAAAGGGATGTCAAATTACATGATGGAGAATATGTGGAATGACATGTCTTCAGAATGTTTACACATGTCTCAAAAGTCATACATCCACACACCTATTTCGTCTTTAAGTCTCTCATGTCAGGGTACAAACTGTTTAACACTCACAGACTGATTCTTTTGATGTTGCATTTATGTCTCACTCACTCTGAGCCATCAGCAAGTTCCTTCTCTAAATGAGGAAAACAAAAGTCACTTCTTTAGCATGCTTCTGTTGTCTGCTCTGTCAACTTGCTGTAGCAAATACTTCTCATTCCAAGTAATATTTCAGCTGTCTGGTTTGCAATCTTTACTGCCAATAAGCTGAGATGAATCTGTCTAGCTGTCAATCACCTTTGAGTGTTACATCCATAGTTAATATTGAATGAAAATGAGTTAAGCATAATCAAAACTAACTGCTCAACCTGAGTAACAGAATTCTTCTTTTAATACACTTTTATTAGAAATTAACCATTACAGTTGATAAAATAAAGACTTTGGGTATAATTTGACACTTTATAAAAATTGCAATTTGTTCTGAAGCTATAATATTTTTGATAGGAGATTAGGATATAAGTAATACTGATTAAACTTAGATTAAACCTTAATTTTTTAAACAAGGCAAATGAATGTTTCAGAGTGACAGCAGGTGCTAATAAGCTGTGTGAGGTATTCAAGAAGAAATAATAAAAGATGCATATTAGGTTTTCATGCAAACATCAACCACATTAAAATGTGTAGCTGCTTCTATAACTAAAAAAAAAAAAAAGATTAGCATATCAGCATTTTCATTGTGTCACTTGTCCAACCATGGCTGACTCCTGTCTTTAAATTATAATTTTCTGAGATTCTGCATAGTACACACATAAAAAGTTAAAATACAATGGCAGAGCAAGAGCATAAATGAAAAAATATGAAAAAGAATATTTGCATTAATTAGTGCTCTAAGTAAAACAGGCATCTGCCACAAACTACAAAATTAGTTTATAAGCTCATTCCAGTTGGTTCAAATAGACTAACACAGTAACAACAGGATCTGGAATTTCAAAGCAGCAGGTTTGCAATTGTAGTTTCCCCTCAGGAAATCTCACTAGTTCAGACTTGCTATGCACTGATGTTGGGAAAAAAATCATCTTTATTTAACCTAATCAGCTTCTGCTGTTTCACTGCTTCAAACAAACAACATATTAAATCAGTACAAGATCTGCTTTATTTCAGTTAAACAAGTACATCATAAGCAAACTGGTAATATTCAGAATATTCTTGATTATTTTAGGTAGCTGGGGAAAATAGTGGGTGATTCATTATGATTACTGCAATGCCAGACATTTGTTTCTGCCACAGACAATGGACTCAAACCCATTTACTAATCTGAATAATTTCTCTAGACATAGCCACACTGTATGCTTATATTAACTACCTGAATGCTAAATTGTATTTGTTTGCCTGTTTTCTAATTGTATTTTAATACTGCCTTTACCTACAAAGCACCAGTTCACATTAAAGATTAAGATATGAGTAATTGTGATTAGACTACTCTGTTCTTCATACTGCACATTGTATCAAGGACATGCTGTTCTAGGTGATGTCATGAATATCAGCACTGCAATCGTATTACTGCAGTGTCTTATCAGCTGTGAATTTGTTGCTCCATAAAATACACATAGTACACATACACAAGCCATGCACACACAGACACAAATATATACACTTACACACACACATGCACACACACACATAAATACACAAATAAATACACACACACATATTCACACACATATACACACACACATAAATACACGCACACACACACACACACACACACACACACACACACACACATACACACACACACAGACCACACACACACACACACCTGTACACTTACACATACAGATATGCACACATGCACAAACGAATATATACACTTGCACATACACATAAATGCATATCAAAGCACATGAGCACACACACAATCTCTCTCGCTCTCTCTCACATTCTTCTCTGTCAGGAATTATTTAATGTTGAATCTCGGAACACTAGCTATTATTCATGCTTCCATAAACTTCGTTTCAAGTGTAAGTGTATTTAAATACTTGACAAATTATCCTGATTGCTTTTTCTGTCTGCAGTACATAGGACTCAGTATTTCTTTTTTTTTTTTTTTCAATTCCTTTTTATTAGGGTTATATCAAAACCAAATGAAGACAAGAAAACGATATAACAGAGAATAAAACAATAACATACAGTATACAGACCTACAAACATAAAACCTATATACAATCCAGGACTCAGTATTTCTGGTGCCCTTGCTTTGCAATTGCCACATAAATTTAAATAGAAGCAAAACCATTCACAGAAATGGCATTTTGACCATGTAACCTGTGAAGATGGGATTTTAACTATTTTCTGCTTGAGTAAGTGTAAACTACTGTTCTGCCAGAAGACTCTTGAAAAGTGATCTCTAGTGCTTTGTTGTAAACCAAGCAGTGGCGGCTGGTGGATTCAAATCAAAGGGGGGCTGAAGGAGATAGCCGAATGGGTGGGGTCAATGGGAAGGGGTGCGGACAACTAGAAAGGGGAGGAGCTATGCTCAAAACCACAAAAACTAAACTTTAATTAAATATGCTTCCCTGGGTGCCAAACCCTCATTATGAGAGTCCAATCAAGACAAATTAAGTGTAAAAGAATAAAAAATATTTCAATGCATTGGCTGTTTGACAGCTTACTTAATATCTAGATGGAAACAAAAAGGTTGTGAGGCATGAAAAAATAAATTACTTTTTAAATACATTACTGGAATGCCAGTCAAAATAAAGTATAAGAAAAACAAGCAGCACTCAACTCAAACCGCTTCTCCTTGCACTGCAGTTCTAATTATAATTTATATTCAGCTTTATTAAAGTACCAAGTAACATGCTGAAAGTAGCAATCTCTGTGATGCCCCCACTTGTAAAAATGTTTCTTATCCAAAAAAGACCTGCTGCCTGACTACTATCTACTTGTTTCATGGGGAAAACATGATCAAAGTGAAAAATGAAAAGCAAACAAGCTCAAGATACATTGCTTAAAGGATTACTGTACAGGTTATGGACGACACATGAATGACATTCTGTTTAATTTATGTGTAAAGCCCTCAGAGATCACTGGAAGTCTCCAACAAGTGTAATGAGCTTCTTAAAACAATGTAATCCTGTCCTTTATTACAAATACTGTCATATGCATTTCAATACCCAACACTTATACATTATCTAGTTAAGTATTCCCTGAATGGCAACAACAGAAAGGCTTCAATGTTGGCAATTCTTTAACAGTATGCTTATTAAAGCTTACTTGCATGTTATGATCTCAGACAAGCATACCTGATGGTCATTAAAGCATTGCTACTTAAAACACAGAGCAACAGGCACTTTGAGTAATAAGCATAAATCAACAGTACAAAAATATGACAGAAACCAGACCATTCTGCAAAATCAAGAACAGATGAAAAGCCACTGTAGTACTTGTGTCTACCTTGGATGGGGGGATACCCTGCACATTTACACTGCATAACTGCTCTTTGCCTTGCTTGGACACATCCAGAGTCACTACATGGGGAGTGGGGTGCAACAAGTAGGTCACAATTTGAAATGTCTCTGGCTGACTGTGATGGCCCTGGCACATTTGTCATACCTCTCACCCTCAGAGCAAAGCCATACATAGAAGTGGGACAAAGGCCCAAAAATAAGGACAATTTTTAAATATTGCTCTTATAAACTTAGAAAGATAATAGAATAGTAGGTCTTGCATTAGTATGAATTTTCTGAAGGATATGAAATCTGAAACTCAAATGTCTGTCATTATTTTCTAACTTCAGTCTTTAATGATTTACCACTAATTTGCCAAAAAAACAATTTTATGAAAAATGGACCAAAATGTGATGCAAAAATATACAATAGCCACACGATACAGCTGGGAACCTGTCAAAGAAGGGACACCTTTTTAATTATAGTACTGCTAACTTGAGCAGCTGACAAAATAAAAGAATCTACATGCATTTCTGAAATAAAAGTATCTATAACTCTGATTATTACAGTTATTTCTTAATTGTAAACCCTCCATGTTTTCTTCCAAAATTGCTATTTTGCGGAGGGATTATTAGGGGAAGAGCAACATTTTGAGCCAAATCCGAGGACAGATGAGAGGTTTGGCTATGCCTAATTCTATAAAGCAATTTATTTGGATGTACCTCTCAACCTGTTAATGCAATAAATCTGGACAAGGCCAAATATATTGGGGGAACATATAAACAGTACTAAAAATTGCTCTTGTATAAACTGAGACAGTTGATAGAATAACAGGTCTTACTTTTGCATGCATTTTTCTGAAGGTAATGAAGTCTGAAACTCAGTGTATCATTATTTAGTGACTTAATTCCTAAATGATTTTCCAGAAAACCACAAATATTATGAGGAAGAAACCAAAAATAAGAAGCAAAAATCTATTCATTCTGTGAAAATCTGGACAGTTGGGAGGTATACTTCAGCTGGGGCTGTCTGAGTTTGCCGCCCTTCCCCCTCACAAAATCATGGTCGAATGGAGCCCTCCCCCCTGCAGCCATTCCAATGATCCATTACTTGGCTATTTCACTCCATTTACCATAAACACTAATGTGCATACTGCTTTACTTCTATGATGATTTGGATTTCATTTAAAAGTTTTATTTTGCATTTTACAGCACAGACACTAAGACATCTGTTAAACAAACTTAGCATTAAAACTTCTCTGCCATTGAAACTCACATTCATTGAAACAGCATTGAAACCCACATTCTAAGAAAATACATTTTACCAGTGGCAGAACTGCCCAATTCAGAACATCTTTCCAGTAAACAATGAAACAAAATGCATGCACCCATAATGACAAAACTGCCTAGTTCAGAACATTTCCATCATAAAAGTCTACTCAAATTTCTACAGTCCAGCATTATCAGTAAATATGCACAATTCTACAGTCCACCATTATCAGTAAATATGTACAATCTCTGAAGAAGTAAAAAAGTCATCTAAATAATTCCACATTAAATAAATCTGTAACTAATGAAGAGGTTGCTGCTAGCAAACACCTTTATATTTCATGGTTTCATCGAAAAATAGTGTCTGATGCCCCTTAGGAATAAATTGCCTATATTACATTAAAAATGATAAGCTAGTAATATTGCAATAGGAAATGAATAGCAAAGCGATAACAGGCTCATAGTTAGTATCTTAGCTTTTTTCAGTACAGCAGCATTCACCCCTTGTGGGAGTAGAACCAACAACCTTCTGCATCAAAAGCAAGTACACAACCTGTTGTGCTATTAACAATGCAAGCTGAGTTAGCATAAGCAGCACTAAACTTCTCTTCCCCTGCAGCTCTCAGCTCCTTGTAAAATCTACTCAATACTCAGCTGCATCTCAACTTCGCAACACAAGAAATCTGGAAAAAGCCAAATTTATTGGGGGGGGGGGGTTAAAAGCCCAAAAACCAGGGACACATTAAACATTGCTTGTATAATCTTGGAAAGTTGCTAGAATAAAATGCTGTGTTACCACCATAAATTTTACTGCCAAGGTCCCTGTGCAAAAGAGTCAGAGCAACATACCACTATGCCAAATCAGCTGCTTTGTGAAAGAAAAATGATGTGTTACCACCATACATTTTACTACCAATGTCCCTGTGCAAAACAGTCAGAGCAACATACCACTACGCCAAATCAGCTGCTTTGTGAAAGAGCGGAAGACTGAAACTTAATTGGCTATCATTTAATGAATTCAGTTCTTACCATAGCTGTCAACCTCTTAGCACAAAACACTTGGACAAACCCAGTAATGAGGGAATACAGCCCTCAAACATATTCAGTGAATTCAGTTCTTGCCATAGCTGTCAATCTTAGCACAAAAAACCTGGACAAAGCCAATAATGGGGTAATACAGTCCCAAAAATAAGGACACATTTCAAATATTCATCTTATAAACTTAGAAAATTGCTAGAATAAAAGGTTGTGTTACTATGTATTTTCTGAAGAATATGAAGTCTGAAATTCAAATGCCTGTCCATTTTACTTCTGAGGGAACAAAAACAATTTTCAGCAGAGGCCCAGGGAGAAATATTGCAGACACATGTCTTTGTAAAATGGCAGGACACCAGAGTAAATCCACACAAACACAGGGATGAGATGCAGACTCCACACAGAAGGCACCCCAGCCAAGAATCAAACCAGAAAATTTATAGTTGTGACAGACAGCTGCTCTCACTTGAAACTATTGTTATGCTGAGAATGAATTATTTATAAGTGAAGTTCAAACTGACAGAATAAGGTGCTCACTACAGCAACCCTCATTGTTTCAGGACTATTAGCTTTCTGTGGTCTTGAGGCAGGTTATTGCAACACTTGGAAGTAAAATTCTGGGTATCTGCAAAGAACAACAAAAAATTAAGCGATTCCATTAGGATTCTTCTGTGCACTTCAAATTACTCCCCTCATCTTCGACACACACACAAGTGTACACACTGCTGCCTGTATTCTGTCTCGTCAGATGTACCTACTAGCAAAAAATAAAAGCAGCTAAGGAATGTTCCCAGGAAGTATGCAGTACCATTCCAGAAAATCCATTTCAATAATTCACGTAGGCAACACTTTACAGCAAGAAATGCACGACCTCTCACACAGAGTTAACTTCAGACTTCTCACAAAATTCAGACCATCCTTGATCGGCTATTTCTTTGCATTTTGTCAAAAACATTTCTGCCTTTTTTTTACCACTGCCTATATGACATTCTCACATTTTAAATGTGAAGAGAAGTCATTGACCCTACAAATTTCAAATACTCTGATGAAGCTGCTACTACCATAAGGTGACCAGTTTCTATCTGCCCAAGACAGAACAATGCATCATGAACTATACAACAAGCAGTATCAACTATTCTGTACAAGCAGGTACCATGTAAGTAAAAACAAAGGAGGAAACAATTGTCAAAAAAAAGCAAAAGGTCTCCTTGCATTCCTTTCCTGCACTACGGTACAGTCTCAGGTTGTCAGGTCTCTGCCTTCTCTTCCCAGAGGCTGTTGCAAATAACATATGGCTGGGGGGGGGGCTCTTAAATCCCTACCTTATCCTCTGCTGTCCTAGTCAAGTCATCATGCAGTTCAACCTTGCAAACGTGAGATCAAGCAGCATGCTCCTAACAAATTCCTTGAGTGACTCAGGTAAAGCTATAGGAAAACCTTACAGTTCTGTGTGAAGCCCCAGTGACACACACTAGTAGGGAGAGTTAGACACATTAGCTAATGAAGTAAGACATATTCAGTAAGATACTGCTTAGCAACATATAAGCTACATACAAAGTAAGTAGTTTCTGGATTAATTATGTACACATGGAGGTTTCTGCATTTACAGGTGTCTTGTTTATCTAATTTCAACCCACACATTTTGCTTGGCAGTACTGACGTTTGCATAGCCAGTGTCTAGGTTCTGAACATACAGTAGACAAAGCAAATAAAAGCTCCATGCTACTACAGTGCCATCATCTTCAACACAAGGAAAAAAAAAATTCCTGTTTAGGTACCCAGGTGACCCCCCCCCCCATTAAAGCACTTGCATTGCACATACACATACATACACACACACATATATACACACACACACAGACACACACACACACACACACACCTTTGTCCCTCTTACCTTCCATAGCGCGATGTAGATCCCATCCTTTCATTTCTACCTTCCATAGCGCAATGTAGATCCCATCCCTTTGTTCCATATTGCCATTACATCCCATAGCTGGCATGTTCGAGCACATCCCCGTGAGATCCCCGACTAGACTCCTGGAGCACATCCACCACGCGAGATCCCCAAAGAGACTCCAGCCTGCCAATGTTGCAGTCCGGGTCCGATCTGTTCCTAGCGACAGTCTATGCAGTTAAAACTGCATAGACTTCTGGGAGCTCTGTTCTTACATGTTTCCCAGTCCGAACTGCTGCTGAGACAGTCTACGCGTGCTCCAGACTGTCTCAGTAGCAGTCCGGACTAGTGCGCATGCGCGAAAGTCCACGATTTTTAAATTTTTTTTTATCGTTTCTTTTTCTTTTATTTTCTTTATTTCTTTATTTTACAGTTGAGGGGACTGCAGTCCAGCAGTCCAATAGCACGGGCCGCCCCTGAAACCAAGACTAAGCTGCGTTTCACCAGCTGTAGGTTAAAAACTTAATTGTGATGACTGATTTGCAGTGCATCCAGTTCTCTTCATTGACCACTAAGTCCATGTTGAGAATCAGGCATAATTTAAACAAACATAAACATTATATTTCTAATAACTTATAGCATTATTTTATACGAAATCCTAAAACAGTGGCTCATGATTCATCAATAAAGAATAACAGAAAACTACAACCAATTAAGGCAGAGAAAGTAAAAGAGATGGAGGCAATAAGTCATGGGTTGTAAACACAAGCTGTCAATAAGATTGCTCTTATGCATGCATCTATTTCTAAACCAATCAAGAAAATAATGGAATGTACATATATTTAATATATTTTCAAACACTTGTACGAAAGTTTTGTAGTTATCATATCTTTCCACTTACAAAAGTATCCATCTATGATTATATCATCATTGTCAGCCTTATGCATAGGCCAACTAGAAGGCTGCCTAGGGCACTGGTCTAGCAGGGGGGCTTTTCCAGTATTTATTTGTTTATTTTTTGTAGTAAAGAAATGATTTCTTTAAAATACATTGAATGAACACAGGAAAAAAAATGAAGGGCAAGATAAACTATGAGAAAAAGGAAGAAAAAAGTAATCTGCATGGTGTCGGTAGACCAGTATGGGGGCACTGGATGGTGTGAGGGGCACTGTGGAGCCCTTTTGCCTAGGGCACCACTTAATCAAAGGCCGCCCCTGTATATCATGGAAATTATAGTTTTAAAGTGCTCTTCCAAAGACACATCCAGTACTGGATGAGAAGCTGAAATGATTTTTAGGACATTGTTTGCTAATGCACTTGTAGTTTTATGTATGCGGTTATTTTTTATTTATACCTTCTTGGGAGACCTGTGTAATATTTTATAACTAGCAGTACTATTCAGTTGACTGAAGAATTTAACTTTGAGTGATGTCAAATTTGATTGTATAGGAATGCCATCAGATGACCAGTCATTCTTCGTCCTGTTTTCCTTTTAGGATTCGGGAACTACTTTTCCTGGTACAGTGTATGCTACCATAATTTAAATCTGTTTCTCTAAGCTACATCTCACTGGCCTGAATTTGTACCAGTAGTTAGTGGTTTGAAATATGCTGTTTTTGTTCCACTTTGTTACCCATATCAGTACAACCTCCATCTTGTTTCAAATAGCAATCCAAACTGACAGTGTACTGGGTTTGTAAGGGATGTAGTGAGTCAATGCACATAACAGTGGCGGATTTAGGCATGGGCGCAGGGGCGCATGCCAGCCCCTTTTTCAATTTATTTATTTTTTTTTTTTTAAATCGCGCCAGCCCAACTTTTTTTGGAAGTCACAATCAATCTTTCCGAAGAATCCTGTCACCAACGGGCCAAATACATAGATTGGAGATGATTGGAGGTTGCAATCAGATGCAACCAACTGCATCTCTTATAATTTAGGCGCGTTGGTGAGAGCTGTCAGTAATTGTTGTCGGAAGACAAACAATCTTGTTCAATTTTAAAATAAAAATAGCTGGACAAATTGTAGTTTGAAACGACTTATAACTACTGCTACTGGAGAGATCTACTTTGAGGTATGTGCTAATTCTTTTGACACCACCAATTTTCAAGCCGCCAAAGAAGGGGAGAAGTAAAAAGGCCATAGGAATGAAATATCCTTGAACTTAAGTTTCAATTCAACAGAAGGGAGTCTACAGTGTAAAACTGCTGGCCTGCTGTGGTTGCGATGTTAGGTATAGGTATCCTGACTGGTCAAAATACAAAAAAAAAAAAAAAAAAACAGAAATAGGCATATTGTCAGAAAAATCATAGCCCTTTCCAGCTAATGCTGAAATTGCCAATCTATAACTGGTGCTTCAAGAGACAATTAATAAACTAAGCAATGAAGTTTAACTTTGTATTGCAGTCTGTAATTTAAAAAATATATGTGTTAGTATCATGCATATATAGTATTAGAAGTGACCCGGTGGGATAAAACATTTTACGTTAGGTGGCATTCTTTGTATTGAACAATGAGAGGACCAAGAATAGTTGCGTGATTTAACAGGATATTTAGGTAATATTCAGCAGAGCAGGCAATGGCTGGAGGCGATAGCCATCTGTCAATATTTTAAATGAAGGTATATGTTAAGAGTAAATAGTGAACTCCTTAAAATGACTACAGCATGCTGCTATTGCAATAGACAGTAAGCACTGAGAAAAAAAGCCTTTAGTTTCTGTTTGGTTTCCAAAATATATCTTATGATATACAGGACTGTTTCTTACAACACTTCCACTGGCAGGTGGAGGGAGCAATTATTCCAAGCAATATGTTTTGTTTCATTATTGTACTTTTATTTTACTTAATTTTTTTCTAAAAGGTATTCCATGATATGCAAGGTTGCTTACCTATGTTCAAGTGGAGGTGGATAGTAAACAAAAAAGCATGCAAATGAAATTACCCTACTTCCTTTGGAAGGGGGAGGGGCATACAATCTCAGCAAAAATCTGCATTAGTTATTCTTTAAAGTTGATTTTTACAAAATGTGTTCTGTAATGTGAGGAATGTTAACTGATTCGTTAACTCGATTGAGAGAAACCTTAAAAAAAAGCATGGATGTGAACTAGTGAGAAGTGAATGTGCACTGGTTCATATTTATGAACTGTATTTACAAATGTGTTCATTTATAGTATAATTAAAGATTTGTTGGAAATATGTATGATATGCCATGCAGCTCACTTATATTAGCTTTTGTGTTGTTTGTTTTGTGAATCTTAGTTATGTTTCTGTTGAGGTAATGCCTTCAAAGTGCTCTGCTGATCTCCTTCATACGGTAGCCATTTCAAGAGTCAGAGGTAAGTAAGCTTAGCGGGGTATGAATAGCACTCTGATTGTGCTAGAAAAACAGATTCAAATGCATTCGCACAAATCGATACTATTTAATTTCCAAAGTTATTTTAATATCCAGCACGTAAAGTAGGCATGCGCCAAATGTCACAGCTAGGCTGTCCCACATCCCTTGAACTCAAGCCCTAAGGCCAGCGGTTACATACCATGTTGTTACTGCTACTAGGGAATAAGTTAACCTTTGAAATGGCTCACATCAACACTACTACTCATTCCCCAACAGTTTTTAGAACAGAGTCTGCAGTTGGCCCCCTGAGTCTTTCCCGGGTGGGGGGAGGGAAACAGACTGAAGGAGTGGGGACCAAGAGAAGGTGAGCTGTCACCAGGGACTGTGTGACTCTACTGGCATTAAGTAACTAAGGGAGACTTGAATGGAGATGTTGACCACTGACATTTGTCATTGTTAAGACTCAACTTAAGAGACAGGTGTGTCAATGAATACCACATGTATTCTGATGTCAATTAAATGCTAGCTCATACAGCTGCATTTCTTAACCCATTCATCTAAAATCATTCACAGTTACTTATTCCAGCTCTTAAGACAGTTGTAAAAGTTGTGCATTTGACACGTAGTATGGTACACTTACCCTCACATGGATACAGACAAGCGTACGCACACACCCATGTGCCACCAGTTCCCACCATTAAATCAGTTTATTTCACTTTGTTTCAAATTGCTGCAGTTCTTTTCTGTTTAATTTTCTGTGGTTCACTTTTCCCAATATCAGACAATTCTCAAATCCTCATTCTGGGAAAAAATGCTTCATTCGGGTTAGGTGGTGAAGCACACATCAGTATGTTAACTTTGATAGACGCCAGCACAGCACTATATTCAAAACTTGCATTTAAAAAAATATCTGTCTAGTTAGTGTTTGCTTTGTTATTTCTGTCCTGAAGTGCCATTAAATTATGTTAGTATTGGCATGTCTGATATCCAGCGGAATTCTTTATAATATTGTCTATTCTGCTAGTGTTGGACTAGCGAGTAGTCCTTATTGCTTCTTGGTGCCATGATTTGTTTGATGTCTGATATCATCTTACGACTTCAATTGATCTGAGCACATTAACAAAGTGAATGACTGAATGAGGAAATGCCTTTAGATGACCCATAAATCCAATTGTCCATCTTATGCATTTATTTTGCATTGTCTTGTTTTGCTTTGCTTCTTTCTCGGAAGACAGCTACAGCAGTTCCCTGCAGGTCCCAAGGAGAGTCTCCAGTTTATAAGCGATTTGGTTGGTATAAAAATGGTTAAAGGGTTCAATTCCTAATCAGGGAGTTTCAGCTCTACTGTATGTTTTTAATTATTTGGGTATGTCTATCTGTGGAATAAATGTACTTACACAAGGAATCTGATGTATTGAGGGGGTATTACTGTCCTTAAATTATGTGAATATTCTGTAAAAGGGCCTTACAGAAACATATGCCTGGTGCCAAAGCCATGGGCTCAAGCTTAATGCCAAAAAATGTATAGTTATCCCCTTTGGAAAAAAACATGTACCCATGAACTACCACATAGGTGGCAGGACACTAAACATCGAAAGTGTGATGAAAGACTTTGGGACACAAGCGGACAGTGGTCTCACTTTTGATAACCACATCGTCACAACAGTCACGAAATCCTTCTATGTGGCACACCTCATCACTAAGGACTTTTCATCCAGAAAAAAGGTCATTGTCCCACTGTACTCATCCCTCATTAGACCCATTATAGAGTATAATGCCCCATTTGGTATGTACCTCACAAGACATCTGCAACAGCTGGAAAGGCCACAGAAATACCTTACTAAAAGAATCACAGGCCTAAAGCAGATGCCATATGCTGACCGTCTAAAAAAAACTCCAGCTATACTTTGTGGCATATCGTCTACTCAGAGGCGATCTCTGCTTAACATACAAGGCCATGTCAAACCCTGAGCTGTTGGACGTGCTCCACTTAAAGAAATCCCAATCCCTCAGAGCCACACGCTCCAGGGATCTAAACCTTATCATCACAATGAACAAAACATGCTGGAGGGAGAGGTTCCTGACCCAGAGACCCCCCATACTCTGGAATAGACTGCCCATACTTGTCAAGAAGAGCACCTCATTGGCCCTCTTCAAAAGGAACCTTGATGATTGGATGGGAGATAGGAAATTCACCCCGGGGATCATGTCAGTCGCCCTGCTAGACAGAGAAGTAAATATTGTGGGAAAAAATTTCCAAGGAATTGTTATGGCTAGGCTTGCATAGGCCTTAGGGCCGATAGCCTAGTACCAACCTATGAACCTATAAAAAGGAATATGTCGGCCTCTGTGTGTTTAAAGGTTAACATGGAAAGAAAATTACTCAAAACAGCTGGATTGATATCATTTTTAGGGTACTGGTTTCATATAGGACTTATCAGTTAAGCAGTTAAAACTAAATAAATGTAAGCTGCCTTCATTCAACATAAACAGTAAAATAAAATAAAAGTACTTTGCTTGCAGTTGTCCTTAAGTTAAGTTGCATGTTTTGGAACCATAGAAAGGATAATGGATGACCCTTACCAGTAGTCAAAACATTAACACTGTGCTGCTCCTATTTATGGAAATAGATTGAACTGTAATACAGACACAATCTAAACAGTTTCAGTTTTCCAATAGTCTGAATCAAGGGTTGGAAATGCATGCACTGAAAGACATATGTAATATTTAAAGTCCTAAATGTGAAATTCCTAATGCACAAGAAATTTAGAAATTAACTGTAAAGGTAATACCTGGGTATTGTTTTTGGATTATGATTATAATTTTATTATGACACACACACACGCACATGCACACACACACACACACACACACACACACACACACACACACACACACACACACACACACACACACACACACACACACTTCCTCTGAAAACCACAGGACTGACGATGCTGTTTAAGTGTTTATTGGGAAAAGTTACTTAAAACATAAGGGATGGTCATCTCAGGGCATGAATGGTGCTAATTTCTGTACATTTATCTGTTTGTTTGTTTGTTCATTTATTTATATCTGTTAACTAGTGTAGGGCTCTGATACTTGTACATCAGTTTCAGGCTCATTCTCTGAGTGTAGGTATGGGAAAGGGAGAAGCGGTAGTAAGTATACAAAATTTTACAGAAGAGACATAGCACTTGCATGTTTATAAGATGCACAGAGTAATTTCACTAAGGGTATCCAAAGATGTACTATATGAAGCATGTTGTGTGGGCATGTATGGAAAACAGTATCTGGCATGCGAGAATAATATAGGTAACACATCACACAGTCAATGGGTTTGAAATAATGGTTTAAGTCTTTGCCTCATAGACATAAGGTACAGAGTTTGATTCTAACCTTGGCTTATTGAATAGATTTAAAATTACCCTTCTGGGCAGTTAGCCTTAGATTCATGTAGAGCCTATCGCAAACATATACAGTATGTGCATAGCAGACACAGTGAACCTCTCACAAGGCCTGTCAAAAGTTGTCAATTATACTTTTTTGTATTTTTAATTTTCACCTATTGGTAAGGCAAAAGCTGCATATCTAAATTGAGTAAGAATGTGAGGTAAGAATAGAAATGGAAGAGTAGAGTCTGATTATAAAGTGGAAGGAGTGGGTTGTTGCAGAGTATATATAGGAAAAATATTAAGGTGGGTAGTCCATATATGTAGAATGGGTTGGAACTGTAGGTGGGGTTCTGAAGTGATTGTCAAGAAACTATAGGTGATGTACTGCAGTGAAAAGAACATATAGAAAGCTGAAGCTCTTTTTTATTTTTTTATACTTTTGTTGGTTGAGAAAGATTAACAGAGTGGAAAATCCTTTTTTAGTGGATGCCTGGGGAGAAAAGCTCCACAAGATACAGAGAGAAAGTAACACACATGCATATAAAAGTGTTATTGTTGTTTTTAATTAAAAATGTAAACCTGTTAATTGAACTAACATTTTATAAAAACTGCAGTGGTGGCTTTTGGTGAAATGTATTATGAAAGCAACACATAAAAATTTGTAGAAGAAACAATGATAATAAGACTGCGCATCTTCCAAACAGCAAATGGCAAGTATCATACAGCAATTGAACAAGTGAAATGCTAGTTTGCAGTCAAGGCATCCAACAGGGCTCTGTCCTAGGCCCTTACTTGTTTAGGTTGCAGCTTTCAGATCTAACTTTTTCATCTGATGTGTTCTACAGTCTGTATACTGATGACTTGAAAATAGGCAAGCAGGCTTACATCTGTTATAGGTAGAGCACGTCAGCAAAAGCACTTGACTAAATGTACCATTTGGGTGCAGGAGAATAATATGTTGATAGATACATTAAAATCTAAATAAATGATATTTGAAAGACAAATTGAAGGGTAAATATTTAATACAGCACACCTTGATTGATGCTGTAGATTCATTCAAGGACCTTGGTGTATGTGTGGATGCAGTTTTAAGTATTTTAATCATACCAAATGGTTATGATGATTATAAAACTGTAGAATGCATATAAAGATTTATAATGTCTAGGAAATGAAAGACTGATAAAATCATTTGCAGGTTACATTAAACCGATACTACAATATGGAATAACAACATGAAAACGTTATAAGAGAACAAGCAGTAGTAAACTGGAGTACAGCTAAAATATACCAAGGGCATTCATGTATGTGAAAATTTAAGTTATGATGAAAGACTAAAATATCTGAACTTGTACCTCTTATTCAAGTATACAGGGCATTTAGAAATGGCTACCTCTGAGAATGTTTGGGGCTAGCAAAGTGTAGTAGACAGTCATCAGAGAGTCTACATAGAAGATTATATAGGAATGAGAGATGATGCATGAAACAGACAACTAAATTATATTAAAGCAAGCACTAGTTTAAATATTTTTAAAAAATAGCTTGGGTATTTATTATGGGAATGATTGTTTGGTGTATTGGCAGGCTAGAAGGGCATTATTGCACATGCCCAAATATACGTGTGTGTGTGTGTGTGTGTGTGTGTGTGTATATATACATACCTAAGTATGTATGCAAAGGAAATGTAACAATTTTGCTCTGCTGGTTTAATAAACTGAAAAAAAGCATAACTTTTTTCTGTGGGGAAAAATAAATTTATCACACACACACACAGGTTTTTTCATTTGTCTGCTCCCGTTAGGGGCTGCCACAGCAGATCATCTGTTTCCTTTGGCATTTTTGAACTGCTGGAGAGTAGCGTTGCCTCCCCCTCCCACACCCACTCCAGAATTTGTTGAAAGGAGAGCAAAGGTACAGTAGGACTTTTGTTATGAAAACACTAATAAAAGATAATTAATTGTGCTTAAAACCATAGAACGAACAGTAAACAATCCAAAAACATTATGGCCTGCTTAGGAAAGTTTTATGAGTTTATTTATTTGGTACAGTCATTAAATTAATTTATCACAACATCTGTGACTGTGGTATATATTTTATGTCTCATAACAATAATATATATTTCAGAGGGTTTCTTTCCAAGTTTATAACAGTGCATATGCCCAGTATGACACTGAAGGAGAATGATGTGACTTGGTATGGGCAACCAATCATCTTTTTCCAGGCATGCACTGAAAATACTTGTACTACCTGTACATGTGTTGTGTGCTGCACAGGAATTACCTTTTTCTACTATCATATCCACAGCAAATTCATGTGCAACTGAATGTAAACTGATGTCTTTCCACACGTGATGTCAGAGCTTATTAAGGTAATCTTTTCACAGCCACCAAACCCAGTGTCCCACTTTCCCGCTTTCACCTGGTAGTCAACTAACCAGAATGCGCCCCCCCTTTTGTAAATTCCTGGATCCGCCACAGCATAACTACCTGATTTATGCCAGAAATATATAATTTGTCAACATGTAGACATATCTCAATGTAAAGTAAAAGAGGTTTTCTTCTTTGAGCTGGCAAAGCACAGTGAGTGGTTCTCGAATGATACAGCATTTCATAGATTGTTTCATTTCACTATGCTGCAATCTAGAAATGAGCTGTAATAAAATCCCAATGCAGCAGCTGTCTCGCCTAGCTCAGTATCAGTAACAATCGGTTGCTTTATTTTAGCTTCCATATGCCTTGAGCAAGGCTAAATTGGGCACCTGCCATAACAGTTAACAAGCTTCAAGACTGTCTACTTCTGATTTTTAAAACTAGACATAATAATTGTCAATGTAACATTTTTTTCTGAGTAACAGTTTTATCCACTCTCATTACTTTTTTGAACTATCCTGTAATTCATGATAAGGGCAATACTAACATGCATAGCTTGTAATCACTCAAAGAATAGATTATTAATCTAGTATTAGGTCTTACACTTTTAAGTAATTCCAGAAGACATTGCATATTTTTCCTCCTGTTTTGTTTCTATTATCTCTTCTTTTTCCTAAAAACTATTTCTGCTTAAGTGTATATTTTTAATTCCACATTACTCACATGGCAATGCTACAGTCAGAGAAATACATCTCTGCAAAAATCCTTAAAACTGATTAATCATTTAAGATAGTAAACTGCATCACTCACCCTCTCTCTCTCACACACACACACACACACACACACACACACACACGCACACACACACACGCACATACAGTGTTCCTTTCAGTATTTATGTGATTATGCCTTTAACCTAATACATTCAGGTAGCTTTTCTCAGATATAGAACTTTCAAAATTACTCTCCTTTCTTTCTTCCTCCTCTTTCAAGTTAGGACATAGGCACGTACTAGGCAAGTGATCACAGGGATCATAAGATGCCTAGCAATATACACCTTTAAAGGAGTACCGCACCCACAGACTCAGAAAACATGTTTAAAACATCATGGCATGATGTTTCCTACACTTTAACAGCACTCTGGGATTATTTACAGGATTTTAAATATTTTTATATGTAATTCCAGACTCTGACCACCTGGAGGCTGGCATATTGACGTGGTCTGGATAAATCAGGTTGCCATCCAGTATCCCAGAAATCATTGTTTGGCTCAAAAATGTTACATCATGCAGGCCTCCGTTTGCCTAAAGTTCCTGTCATTTTCATAGATGTTGCATGCGTACAAAGTACTGAGTAAAATAGAACAGTGTAAGTAACATTCCCTGCTGCTGGATGACTACTTAAAACAGAAACAGTGCAAATGCCACAGAACACACTCAAAGTGCTGTTTACTGCTGCCTTTTTTTCTAATTTAGTTTAAATGGCACTAATTTGTGAGACAATGAATTTCAGTCCATTTACTTCTCCCCTCCCCCATAACACTTGGCTTCCCTAGCTGTCTACGGTTGCCACCCGTCCCGTTGTCAGCGGGACACTCACGGTTTGAGTGCTCTCATCCCGCTTCCCGCGCTCACCAAGCGTGGGACTTTAAAAGTCCCGTTTTTTCCCCTTTGCGCTTGCAGCGCTTCGCATTTTAAAATTGCCATGGAAAAGCCGAAAATACTTCCGGTTTTTCCATGGCAATGCGGCTACATCACCACCCGGGCCTGCAGTTAGAGGGATTCTCTGCTAGGTCCGGGTGGTAATGCAGCACAGTAATTGGCTGCAGCCATTGTAGGGGGCGGGAACTTCTTCTGAAGAGCCCCATAAAGGTCGCAGCTGTAGAGCACTAAGCTCTATAGCAGCTGCGACAAAAGGTTACGGTTGCCACCCGTCCCGTTGTCAGCGGGACACTCACGGTTTGAGTGCTCTCATCCCGCTTCCCGCGCTCACCAAGCGTGGGACTTTAAAAGTCCCGTTTTTTCCCCTTTGCGCTTGCAGCGCTTCGCATTTTAAAATTGCCGTGGAAAAGCCGAAAATACTTCCGGTTTTTCCACGGCAATGCGGCTACGTCACCACCCGGACCTGCAGTTAGAGGGATTCTCTGCTAGGTCCGGGTGGTAATGCAGCACAGTAATTGGCTGCAGCCATTGTAGGGGGCGGGAACTTCTTCTGAAGAGCCCCATAAAGGTCGCAGCTGTAGAGCACTAAGCTCTATAGCAGCTGCGACAAAAGGTCTGATTTTTTTCTCCAGTCGAAGCCAGCATTGAAGCCAGCACTGAAGCCAGCCCAGCCAGCCAGCCAGCCCAGCCAGCCAGGAAAGAAGCAGCAAGGGAGCCAGCCAGCAAGGGAGCCAGCCCAGCCAGCCAGCCCAGCCAGCAAGGGAGCCAGCCCAGCCAGCAAGGGAGCCAGCCCAGCCAGCCAGCCCAGCCAGCAAGGGAGCCAGCCCAGCCAGCCAGCCCAGCCAGCAAGGGAGCCAGCCCAGCCAGCCAGCCCAGCCAGCAAGGGAGCCAGCCCAGCCAGCCAGCCCAGCCAGCAAGGGAGCCAGCCCAGCCAGCCAGCCCAGCCAGCAAGGGAGCCAGCCCAGCCAGCAAGCGAGCCAGCCAGCCCAGCAATAACTGTGAGTGGTAAGTGGATAATTGCATTTTGTGGCTTTAGTTATTTAAAATGAGAATAGTGTGCTTTATTTAAGTTTTTAATGTTTAGAGGTAGATGGGGATGTAGTATGTAGTATTTAAATCTGTGCAGTGGTTATTTTGAGACTTTTGTACTAGTTTAAAATGGGAATATATTGTGGTTTAATTTTTTTAATGTTTAAAGGCAGATGGTGGGTGCAGTACGCAATATTTAAATCTGTGTAGTAGTTAGTTTGATATTTTTGAGTAGTAGTTTTTAAAGATATAAAACCTGAATGTATATGTAATTGTTATTATGCTTGGGGGGTATGATTTGGAAGCATTACTTTTAAAAGGCTGAACTGTGTATAGAAGTTGTTTTCTGTTGGGGGGCAGTGAAATATAAACTTAGTGTGATGCATTTCTATTGTCATAGCTTTTTCTGGGTATTGTCTGTATGCATATAGGAATTGTTTGAGCATAGTTTGTACTTTTTTTGTATGGAAATATGCACTATAATGCTGTTTTCAGGAAGTTACGATATACTGTTTAGGTAATTTTTCCTGTTCCTGCAAGTCCATGTCTATGTGGTACAAGTCTACCTTTTGAGGGGGAATGTTAACAGTTAATGTAATTCATTTATTATTCTAGTAGGTACACTTTGCCAATTTGCCAAAGCTGTTTCAAGATTGTTTTCATTTATACTTGTAAATGTGTGCATTTAATTTATTATGCATTTTTAATAAGGTTAAAATGTACTGTTTTGCTTGTAATGTGAATATGGGTGTGTTACTTTTACTTGGGCCTGTTTATTGCATTGCTGTGCTGGATTAATTGCTATGTTTTGCTGTGCTGGATTAATTGCTATGTTTTGAGGTAAAAGGAGCCCATGGAGTCTGCTGTACATTGTAGTTTGTTACTTCTCTTGCAAGAAGTATTTTTAAAAGTTAAAATGTTTGGACTTTTTTCCCATTTATTTTTTTTTTGTGGATGGATGCTCAGAAGTTAATGCAATGTATTTGAGATTGTGCTAAACCATGTTGTTACAGGGTAGTTTGCGTCTAAGTAGCAAAGTTTTTATTTTGTGTTTTAGTGATGTCTTCAACATACTTATTTACTGTTTTCATTATAATCAGATTATGACCAGTGCTGCTGTTGGGCATGTTTATTAATAGATCATTGCGCTGTGTAAATTAGTGCCATACATTTCTTAACTGCTGTGGTCAAAAGCTAAATTAGGTCTATGGTATCCACTGTGCATTCTCATTCATTTTACTGTTTTTTGGTTCAGTGAATATGGTTAACTTTTGTCTTGTGGGGTGTGGTGGGCATGTTCAGTGGTAAAAATAATGCATTTCATTTTCTACAAGCTGTGTTAATGTTAGTCTTCAATGGCCAAAATGCCCCCTACATTACCTCATTTACTATTTGACCTTTTTCAAACTGTTTGTAAACTCTTTTTTGCTCCATTCCTCTATTTCGCATGCCAATGTTTTTCTAGCCAGTTCTTTCACATGCCAATGTTTTTCGAGCCAGTTCTTTCACATGCCAATGTTTTTCGAGCCAGTTCTTTCACATGCCAATGTTTTTCGAGCCAGTTCTTTCACATGCCAATGTTTTTCAAGCCAGCTCTTTCATGTGCCAACGTTTTTCGAGCCAGCTCTTTCACATGCCAATGTTTTTCGAGCCAGTTCTTTCACATGCCAATGTTTTTCAAGCCAGCTCTTTCATGTGCCAATGTTTTTCGAGCCAGCTCTTTCACATGCCAATGTTTTTCAAGCCAGCTCTTTCATGTGCCAATGTTTTTCGAGCCAGTTCTTTCGCATGCCAATGTTTTTCGAGCCAGTTCTTTCGCATGCCAATGTTTTTCGAGCCAGTTCTTTCGCATGCCAATGTTTTTCGAGCCAGTTCTTTCGCATGCCAATGTTTTTCGAGCCAGTTTTTTTGTGCCAATTAAGCCAGTTCATTTGTGCTGTGCAGCAATATGTTACTGAACCCTACTAACAGTGTTGGTCAATATGTTGCATATCAGGTAAGTACAGATTCAAGCATGAAGAGAGCAGCAGCTTCATCACAGTCAACCAGCAGCAAGAGAATGTGCAAGTGGCAGGACGTTTGGAAAACAGAATTTGACTGGATCGAGAGATGCACTGATGTCAAAGCATTCTGCAGGTACTGCAAGAGAGAATTTCTAGTGACCCACGGTGGAAGAAATGATGTCGCACGACATGAGGCAACTGAACAACATAAGACTGCCATTCTTCAAGCTAAATCCACTCACCTGATGACAAAGTGGGCAAGGAATGCAAACCTTGAGGGACCAGAACTTAGAATCGTTGCAGCAGAAGCCTCTGAGGTTTTCCATGCTGTTAAGCACAATATTTCATATAACAGCTTGGACTGTGCAGTAAAGTTGGCCAGCCAGTTGTACAGTGACTCAGACACTGCAAAGAAACTATCTTGTGGCAGAACCAAGGCTGAAGCCATAGTTGAAAATGTTTTGGGGCCACACTCATTGGAATGCCTCCTGCATGACCTTCAAAAACCAGGTACTTCATTTGCAATTTCATCAGATGCTTCCAACAAGGGGAACATAAAATTATTCCCCTTGTTGTGAGGTATTTTTCTAAAGAAGAAGGGGTGGTGAATGGCCTTTTGGACTTCTATGAAGACCCTGACGAATCAGCACAGGCTATTTCACAGCAAATTTCCAACATTATGGAAAGGCATTCCTTGCCCTGGAACCATATTTCAGCTTATGGGGCTGATAATGCCAGTGTGAACTATGGGAAGAAATCTGGTGTGTATACCAGATTAAAACAATAGTGCCCATCACTCCAGAAAGCTAACTGTGTTGCCCATATCATTCACAATGCAGCCAAAAAAGCTGCAGCACAACTACCATACGATGTGGAAGCATTTGCAATGAGACTTTTCAGCCACTTTTCTGGTTCTGCCACAAGGACCAGAGACTTGAAAGACTTCTTTGAGTTTTGTGGCATGGAATTTGAGAGTCTGTTAAGACATGTGCCAACAAGGTGGCTGTCACTACTCCCAGCCATTGAAAGAGTAGTGAAAAATCTCCCAGTGCTCCAGTCCTATTTCCTCTCTCAGGTAGAAGAGGAGACCCCCCGGCAGATATGGCAGTACTTTTCAGGTAATGAGCATGGTGAGAATGAATTGCCTACACTGCCCCAGTACTATCTGCACTTTCTCTGTGCTGTTCTTGTTGATTTTAATGAACATATAAGTACATTAGAAAAATCAGCACTTACTGCCATGGAAACTTTTTGTGTAATGGTCTCTCTGAAGCAAAATTGCAGGCAAGAGCTGAAGGTGCTTTCTTTGGAGGGAAACTTAGGGCACTTATGAGCACATTAGACAGCACTTCTGCTAACAAACTGAAAAGAGACTTTATTGTGTTCTTGGAGACAGCAGTGAAATACCTGGAGCAGTGGTTTGATTATACTGAAAGCAACTACTTGTTTACACTATCTAAATTATCTTTAAATGAGCCCTTTGCCTTCAGTGACTAGCTTAATGTGACCACTGCCCTGAGTCTGCAGGATGTAGATGAAGATTATCTTTTTAGGGACTACTTGGCAATTAGGCCCTCTCTAACAGTTATGTAACACAAGCTTGACCCCAGGAGAGAAGTGGCTGAAGCTTTTCAAAGAAGGGCCTGAACTGACTACACTCTATCCGGTAATTGCTAGGGTTTTATCTATACCACCCTCAAACGCATTTGCAGAAAGAGTTTTTTCATTGGTGAAAGGTAAATGGACAGATGTGCGAAACCGATGTAGTGTGGACTTGTTAAAAGCTGAACTAATGATGAGTGTAAATTACCGGATGAAATGTTGTGACTTTTACTCAAATATTATTTCAAATCGGGCCCTTCTTCAAGCCATAAAATCAAATTCAAAATACACTTTTAAAAAAGTGATTTATTGTACGTAATTTTGTGTTTTTCTTTGTTTAGCATTAATTTGTACTAGGGTATGTAGTTTTGTGTTCTTTGCTTTAGCTTTAATTGACAGTCTTAATTTTATACTTGGCTTGTATGTGGTATGTAGATTTTTTAAGTTTTCTTTCTGAATAGCAATGGATGGTTTATGAATTTTACTCTTTAAATAAACAAGTGTCTGTTTAATGAGTAGTGTGTTTTTAATTCCTTTAAAGTTTATTGTTACAACTGATTAGTGTGTGTGCAGTAATAGTTCACTTCATTTAAATGGTTTGAGTTTTCAGTATGCTGTAATGTCACAATGTTGCTTCCATAACTAATACTGCATCTCCTTTAACAACTCTGGTGATGTCGTGGTGGGGGTGTGGCCAGTGTCATGTTGGCCACACCCCTATCCTGTTGACCACACCCCCATGTCCCACTTTGTCCTTGTTAAAAGGTGGCAACCCTGTAGCTGTCAAAGTCCTGAGGGTAATTTGACCTGGTAACTCCATTGATGGGCAGATCTCAGCAGGGTGCTTGACTCATGTAATGTAATCTTTGCTCTAGCATTTCCTTTGTTAGAGGGGACATTTGTTTGCTGCACTATAGCCATGGCCTTACTTGACTGCAATCACATCCAGTAAGGTCTTGCACCAAGGAGCTAAAGAATAAAACATTTATACTATTAACCAGTTTAGAGCTTTATTAATTTAAGTGTTAAGGTATCACTTCATGCTTACACAGTAAAATTTGACATCCTTTGGTAAGGGCCTTTATAGTAGCTGATAAGGGTAGTTGGTGACAGTGGATTACCACCTTATAGCCTGGGTGGAAGGGGGCATAGCTGCAGAACCTTGGCCAGCCTTCCCCAAGAGTGTCTGTGTGTTTGTATATAAACCAAATCACAAAGTGTATGTGTGTCAGCTACTTGGGCAGGGACACAAAGCACTAGCTGGACAGCAAGACAGAGGTCATCTCACAGCAACCTATAGGCTATTGAATATAATGAGAACTGTGCTAATCTATCAGGCACTTAAAGGATTTAAGACTTTAATCTTCTTGGCTAGAAACTGTTGGGGCTTTTGCATTTGAGCAATGTGCTTTACATTTGTACATACCGAAGGACGCACTGTATTCAGTGACAAGTCTGATTTGGGAAGAGCACAGAGGTAAGATGACTACTTTGAATTGTAAAGGTATTCCATTGGAAGTTAACTAGGCCAAATAGAAGGATTTCATGACTACAGTAGAAACATGATGATCAAATGAGAGTTACAGTGGATATAAAAAGTGTACACACCCCTGTTAAAATGCCAGGTTTTTGTAATTAAAAAAATGAGACCACAATAAATCATTTTAAAACTATTCCCATCTTTAATGTGACCTATAAACTGTACAATTCAATTAAAAACAAAGAAATCTGTTAGGGGAAAAGTATGGAAAATAAAAAAAACATACAATAAACTGGTTGCATAAGTGTGCACACCCTTAAAGTAATACTTTATTGAAGCACCTTTTGATTTAATTATAACATTCAGTCTTCTTGAGTACACACCTGCCATCAATGAAAAAGACTCTGATTAACCTCAAAGAATGTTCAGCTGTCCTAGCAGGATTTTTCTGACATTTACTCAGTTGCCTGCTACAGTGAAAGCCATAGTTCACAGAGGGCTTGCAAAGCATCAAAGGGATCTCATTGTTAAACGGTATCAGTCAGGAGAAGGGTACAAAACATTTCCACAGCATTGGATATACCATGGAACACAGTGAAGACAGTCATCAAAAAGTGGATATAATATGGGACAACAGTGACATTGCAAATAACTGGAAGTCCCTCCAAAATTGATGAAAAGATAAAACAAAAACTGGGCAGGGAAGCTGCCAGGAGTCCTACAGCAACACTGAAGGAGTTGCAGGAATGTCTGGGAAGTACTGGTTGTATACTACATGTGACAACAATCGCTCATATTCTCCATATGTCTGGGCTATGGGGTAGGGTTGGAAGATGGAAGCCTTCTCTCACACAGAAAAACATCCAGGTCTGGCTAAAATCTGCAAAACAGTACATCAAGTCTCCCAAAAGCATGTGGGAAAATGTGTTATGGTCTAATGAGACCAAGGTTGAAATTTCTGGCCACAATTCCAAAAGGTACGTTTGGCGCAAAAACAACACTTCGCATCACCAAAAGAACACCATCCCCATGGTGAAACATGGTGGTGACAGTGTCATGCTTTGTGGTTGCTTTTCATAAGGTGGAGGGAATTATGAGCAGTCCCAAATACCAGTCACTTTTGGCCCAAAACCTTCAGGTGTCTGCTAGAAAGTTGAAGATGAAGAAGAATTTCACCTTTCAGCATGACAATGACCACAAGCATACATACAAATCAACAAAAGAATGGCTTCACCAGAAGACAATTAACGTTTTAGAATGGCCCAGCCAGAGCTCAGACATAAATCCTATATAAAATCTGTGGGGTGACCTGAAGAGGGCTATGCACAAGAGATGCCCTCACAATCTAACAGATTTGGAGGGCTTTTGCAAGGAAGTGCAGTTACATTATTTCCTGGAGACGTGCTGATCACCAGAAAGCTTAATAACTGAAGTTATATTAATAAGTGCAGTTACATTATTTCCTGGAGACAGCTTGGAATATGTGCTTACATTCTGATCCTGGTGAGAGTAGGAACAGAGTGCATTGGTTCCTGACTCTTTCTGGTTGGAGATTGAGTGTCTGTGCTTAACATACCTGATTGGTCTGGTTGCTGTTCAAGGCATCTACGAGAAAAAGGCTACAAACCTGCAGACCCTTGCATCATCTGGGACAAGACTGTGGATCACCAAACAGGCTGTGGCCTGCTAATCTTCTTGGGATTGGTGCTAACATTTTGCTTCTGGTGAGAGAAGAAGCAAAGGAGTATTGTATTCCAACAGAGTGAAGCTGTGCTGAGACCAGCATTAGTAGTAGTGAGACAGTAGCCATTCATGTGACTCCCCTCTTTTCATCATTCTTGACAAGCTAATTCTTTGCAAGTATTGCTTGATTTCTTCCTAACTTCAGAATATCTGCCTAAATACTTAATCCTTAAATTTTCAGGATATACATATTGGTTTCCCCTCGAGTGCTTGGCAGTGCTCTGTGCAGACTCAGACACTTTGAGTGGCATTTTTCCTGTAAAAGGCTTCAGTACATAATATAGTGAGCTCATATCCAGGCATGTCTAAAGGCCAGTTCCCTGTGCTTTCTCCCGTCAACCTGCTGAACTTGGGCATCCTGAGGCAGTGTAGCAACTGCCTCATGTACACAGACAACCCTCTCCTCTTACCTCTCAACACTGTGACTTGTGAGAGATGTACATATATAGCCAAATTGGAAGCCACAAAACACACACCTACTTTCATGGAGGCTGTCAATAAAAATATGCCCAAACAACAGAGACCTCCGAGGCAGAAACACAAACAACCACCACATCCCAGCACAAACCATGAGACACATAGCTCACATAAGCAGTGTGCCACTCACCCAAAGCCCATAAGGTAAAACAACTTACCCAATTCACTAGTCATAGGTGACTCAATAGTAAGGCACACTAATGCCCCACTCACTAGGTTAAATAAGGAGAAAGTTACAGTCATCTGCCTGTCAGGTGCCAGGATCCACCACATAACACACGCACTTAGGTCACTCCACAACAGGTACAAATATGACTCTGTCATTGTCCATGTTGATGTGAATGACCTGGGACGTACCTCCCTGGACTACATGAAAAGAGACATAGAGGATCTCTCTGATATTGTAGCCCAGGCAGGTATGACTCTAGCTCTGAGTAGCATCCTACAATTACCCAGAATGATGCCACAGTACAAGCAGAAAATGATTTACTTCAACAATTGGCTAAGCTTCTGGTATCATTCTAAGAGGATCAAGTATCTGTCTGCCTGGGATAACATGATTGACAGACTTCAATGCTTCATCAGAGATGGCCTGCACCTGTCACACCAGGGATTCCAGATACTGGCCAAGGCTCTTGCCATCCCTATAGTGCCTTTTTTAGGCAATGTCCTAAAGACAAAATTACCACCATAACAGCTACAAGCAAATAAAATCTGAGGATTATGCTACTCAATGCTAGAAGTCTAAATCTCAAAATGCACTCGCTCGAAGCACTCCTTAAAAAATGTATTTTATGTGTGCGCTCTGCTTCTTTGCTGTGCTGGATCCAAAGTCTTCTTAAGTTACAAAGTCTTGCTGGCTGTTTACTGCTGAAATTAAAGTCACAGAGCTTTGCATGACTCCATCTGTAGTCTGTTTAAAGCACCAAGCCTTTCAAAGTGCACACTGATAAAGAAATATATTTTGCAGCTATAAGCACAGTTACAGATAACTTATTTTATAATAAACCACACATACACTTTCTGTCAGATTGTAGCATATTTTTACAAAGTTTTCCTTCATTACAGATATGAATGATGACTTTCCTTTCTCCATACAATACCACAAAACAAGTGTGTTTCTACCAAAATACCTCTCTCTGTCCCTCTCTCATACAACTGAATTACTACACTTGTTATATAGAGTTCTAGTCACGCACAAAGATTTTGTTATTTCCCCTTGGTATCTTTTTTGGCCTTCTGTGGAAAGTCACGTAATGTCTGTTCTATTGTCCTTTTGTGATTTCTGCTGATGTGAAAATGCACAAATGCATGAATAACAGAAGTATGAAAGGAAACATTTACTTACAAACAGATTATCAGTGACATCCATGCACAATTGTGACATTTTATTACAATTACCAAATAGTGTTGCCTGTAAGGATTTTAACAATTATTATAACAAAATTTGGTAGTTTTGTGGTGGGAGAAGTTATTCTTATTCAATCATGAAAGTTTCAAGTATGTAAAACTTTACAGACGCTTTGTAGATGATATTATAATCGTTTGGGAAGGCACCTTGGAACTTTTTGAATCTTTTTTGAATTACTTGGAAACAACTACTACTTTTCTAAGATTCACCAAGGAAACCTCCTCCACTCACATCAATTTCCTTGATGTCACACTCAGTTTTACATCAGCAGGTGGCATCATTTCTTCTCTATATAGAAAACCGACATGGAGAAATGCGTTACTGACTTTTGACAGCATGCATCCCAGGCATGTGTTCCAAGGCATAGTAAAAAGCCAGTTTCTGAGGATACTTAAGTTATGCAGTAAGGCTGAAGATCTAGATAAAGAAGCTCTGTTGTTAGAGAGGTTATTCATCAACAGAGGTTACGACCCCAAGATGGTCAGGAAAATGAAATATGAAACGTTAGGGCAGATAATACCCATGGAGCCAGTTCACACAGAAATAGATGGTCACGTATCACGCTACTATTATAGAAAAGAACATTTGACTAATAGCCGTATTAGTTATACTATCACTTATACCAGTGACATCAAAAGAATACGACAAGTTATTCATGATAACTGGCATATATTAACCACAGATGCTCATACCAGGGACGTTGTAGGGAGGAATCCATCTTTCCTCTACAAGAATAGCAGAAACCTTAAAAGGATTTTATGTGGTGATATACACAATGCATCAGTTCAAGAAGGCAAGATTACATATAATCCTTCTTCTCATAAACAAGGCACGTTCCCATGTTATAGCTGCAGTAGATGCAACTATATAACAAAAGAACAATCATTTAAGCATCCATCTATGGATTATGTTTTTACACCACATTTCTATGCCAACTGCAATACCCGCAACGTGATATACCTTGCCACATGCACTAAATGCCAGGCATTTTACATAGGATTAACTAAAAGAAAACTACAGGAGCGCATATATAATCACTTGTATGACATAAGGAAGGCAGTAGAAACTAATGCCTTAGCAAAACACGTCATAGAATTTCCATCTCATTCTTTTAGTTTCAGAGTCTTGCAGGTGGTTACTTATAATGGTAGGGATAGTAATATGGAGAATAATTTGGCCCTCATGGAACTAAATTGGATTCTAAGACTAGGAGCGCATTTAGCACCAGGGATTAATAATTTTTTATCTATTAAACCTGTACTTTTATCTAGATGATGTATGATATTTTTAGGTACATAACTATATACAATTATAACTTATATATATTTGTATGTAGTTCATACCATCTTCGTTTTATGTTTTAATCATATTTTTCTGCTTCTCTGTGTTACATTATGGCAGGAGTCAGACATAAATAGGAGCATATTTATTTATTTGTCCGTTCATGCATTATGATTAGGCATGTTTTTACACTGACTGCCTAGTATTTTAGACTTGTTGTCATCATTGTTCTCAACTCTGTTCAATGGAGTTTCTAATACATGTACATACATTTTCCCACCACATCACACATATTTTATTTTATTTAATTTTTATTTAGTTTAAATTATTTTAGTAATATATTTTTCAGCTGGGGCTAGGTGAATTACAGCATGTCAGCTCGTGATATAAGTTTTTCTTTTCTGCTGGATATCGTCAACAGTTAATGTATTAATATACTGAGCGTCACCCTTAAGTTTACGTTCTTGTTATATTAGTGGGTTAGTGAGTCTCAGTTTCTAACATCAATATTTGTACATTTACATATTCTATTTTATAGATTCAGCATTAAAGACATATCTTTCATAGTTCGACAGTGCTTTGTGTCTGGAACATTAACAACATACATATAAATATCTTTATTTAAGCATTTTGATATGTCAGTGACTTAATGTTGACTACTGCAGTGTTATTTTCTTTTATAATATGTTTATAAGTTAGAGCAAGCCAATTTCAGAAGACAATACATAAATCTACATTGTTCATTTTGTCTTTATTCTGATATCATCAGGAAGTGCATAGTATGATACACCATGTTTGTATAATTATTTTATTCACACTGAGATTTATGTCAACAGTTTTAAAAAGTCATTTATAAACGATCTTTGGCTATATTAATGCTTAGATTAAATATAGGATATGTTTGTTTATATATCAACAATATTATGTTCAGCATCTTATGATATTCTAGCTAGACTCAGCGTCTGTTATTATTTTGAGGTTTAGTTGTTGATTGACTTGTAAAATAACTGTCGCTTAATGAGCGCATCTATAGAGCGCTAGCTCTAGAACACAGGTTTTGTGTTTTAAACAATTTAGCTAATTTTCCCGCGTTTTAGCGGTTATATACCAGTGTATGTGTTGTTTTAATTGACATCTGATGAAGCATGGATTCACCACGCGAAAGCGCTCATTCTTTGTATTTTAATAAAGAACTTTTTTGGATTACATGACGGATTGCTATCAGTGTTTTGGTAGAATACCAGTGGTTTATTCAGAACATCTTCATCTGCATTCCTTGTGGTTGGTTTCTCACTTTTGTGTTTCTCATTTTAACAATTATGTTTTAATAACAATAATGCTTTAGAAAAACTCAAGCTACTTGTCTGGCAATCAGTCTTGTTGTTTATCTTATCTTTCCAACATTTCCTACAACTATTCATCTAGTCTAGGAAGGTCTGAGCTCACATTTTATACTCTATTAACTATTGTTAATTATTTTGGCATTTTTCCTTTAATTTGATTGTGATTTGCATAACTATGCATTTATACTACATAAATAGACATTATTTTATAATTAACTTACATGGATTTCAGTTTTTTTTATTTAACTGCCCTGCTATTAATTTTACAAAAACTGTTTGACTAATACCATCTGTGATTTCCTTTTTAAAATTCAGAACTTTAACTGTTTGGTGTGGTGTTACTATACAATTATAAAAAATTGTAAAAAACAAAATAGATATTAGCTTAACTAACACATGTTTATATTTACATTATTTATATTTGCTGTTGTCTGCCTGTTATTTTTGTGCATTGTAACAGATGAAAAGTAAATACATGCATGTCAGTCTCGTGACTTTAAATCTTTATACAAGCATGTTAGTCTTGTGACTTTAAATCTTTACTCTTATTAACTATTTTTATTTAATTTTATACACTAGAACTGTTTTGCGTAACTATTTTTGTTTAATTTTTATACACTAGAACAGTTTTGTTTACCTTTTGACTATGCTAAGAATGGCAGTCATATGCTCTACTTTACTGTAGTACTGATAAATGTCTTGCTTTAACTGAATGGAAGTTTTAAACATTTGAGAATGGTTTGTCCAGATTTTACTATCCTACCATGTATGCTTAACCTTTTTCAAAACACAAACATATTATAAAATATATTTCTTTTGTACAGATCAGCTGTAGTTTCCTGCTCTTTCCCAATGTGTGGAGGAAGTCAGTCTCTGTCAGTTCAGCTAATTTATTTCCTTTATCTTGTAACTGCTGTTGAAGAGTTTCCTGTAATGTTGCATGGTCTTTCTGACATTCTTTAGTAAGCTGTTCTGCTGAATTTGAAACTCCTATGCACTTTTGAAAAGATGTATGTATAACTTGTCTAAGCTTCCTGAACTCAATGTGTCTGTCTTTTAAAGGTTTACCTAATTCTTTTATAACAAGATGTACAAGAGTTTCTGTCAATAACTGATTTGGCTGTTGTTGCAATTCTGAAATAAACCTTTTACATCTGGTGGCAGAACATAACTGTCTAACATTTGAATATAATGTCCGCATGTTAACTTTTTCTGGTTCTTTACCATTATAATTTTTGTCTGTACAGTCTAACTTTTGAATATTGGCATGTACTGTATTTTATTGACATTGTACACACAATAAACTTTTTTATACCACACATGATTTTGTTTCAGATACCAGTCAAATATTGTAATCCATTTGCATAATGCCTTACTATTAACTTGCCCTAATAAGGTTTTACATTTGCTAATATGCTGTATATACATTCCATTCTGTTATTATTATTACCTCTATGCATTCATACTGTATGTAACACAGAAACATTTACTTACCAGTCAACAGAGAGGCAGATGGCCAAGCTGCTTTACTGTAGATGGTTGAAAAGTCTCTGTAGTCACTTGTGAAGTTGGTACAGAAAAACTGGCAGTTTCAGTCTTACAACTTTGTATTGTACCTTTTTTGGAGAATTTATGGCACTGCTCACCTTCCTGCACTGCAGTCTCTCTGGATTCAGCCATCTGATGAACTGTATTACTACAAACTGTAGAAAACTGTAGAAAACTGAAGTACTTCACATAAATGTTAGTTACTGTGCTTTTACAGGAGTGACCTTATACAAGGCATTACCCACTCACTCCCCCTGTTTTTGGATACAGGCTAGGAACATTCGTTAGGGTCACCATTGAAAAGTTTATTTTACGTATGCGCTGCTCCTATGCTGTGTTGGAATTTGCTGGACTGGACTTAAAGTCTTCTTACGACACAAAGTCTCGCTGGCTGTTTACTGCTGAAATCAAAGTCACAGAGCTTTGCATGACTCCATCTGTAGTCTGTTTAAAGCACCAAGCCTTTCAAATTGCACACTGATAAAGAAATATATTTTACAGCTATAAGCACAGTTACAGATAACTTATTTTATAATAAACCACATGTACTCTTTCTGTCAAATTGTAGCATATATTTACAAAGTCTTCCTTCATTACAGATATGAATGATGGCTTTCCTTTCTCCATATAATACCTCAAAACAAGTGTGTTTCTACCAGAATACCTCTCTCTGTCCCTCTCTCATATAACTGAATTACTACACTTGTTATATAGAGTGCTAGTCACGCACATAGATTTTGTTATTTCCTCTGGGTATCTTTTTTTTGGGCTTCTGTGGGAAGTCACGTAATGTCTGTTCTATCATCCTTTTGTGATTTCTGCTGATGTGAAAATGCACAGATGCATCAGAATAACAGAAATATGAACGGAAACATCTGTTCTGTTGCTATTGAAAAAACATCACATATTGCTGAGTTTATGAAAAAGGATGTCTGTTAATAGATATTTGTTCTGCAAACATGAGAAAATCATGTAATACTTGCTTTCCAATATTGCTTTGTTAGGCTTTTTTCTGATGCTGTGAAGAGAAGCCTATCTGTTATACATATAGTATGAATGCCCATTTTACATTGTTAAACTCTATACATATATTCAAGCAAACTTTTTATTCTATGCTTTATCGTTCAGCATATTTACAACAGAATTAATTTCAGCCTTATATTCATAATCTCTAACACTCCTTAAAATGGAGAATATCGACATTTGTGCAGTGACCAAGACCTATTTCAATGCTCCGGAGAGCACCCCAGCACCACCATGTTATAATTCATACCACAACTTTCGGCCTCTAAACCTGGACCAAAACACTAAAGGTAGTGGTGTCTCCATATTCATAAAGGATATGCACACCTCCAGACTAGTAGCCCAACATAACATCAGAGATACTTTAGGTACAACTAGCACTGGGTAAAACTGCAATCCTGGTTGTAGCCTGCCATAGATCCCCCACCATGTCCCAAGACTCCCACTCCACATTCCTAAACACACTGGAAAATATTAGGGTACAACACAATACCCTTATACTAGGAGACTTTAACTACCTCTCCATTAACTGAGAAAATTACTCATGTACCAACACACTTGCTCAACGTTTTCTGGAATTCATTAATTCCAATGCCCTGGACCAACTTATTCTTACCCACACCAGGGGTAGAAACATCCTTAACCTGGTCATTACTAACATGGGTGACCATTGCTCTACACCAGTAATCAACTCCTCCCTGCACTTAAAGTTACATTTTAGTCGAATTTGATCGAAAGTTTGCTTATTTGTTTGTTTAATTTAACTGTGGAGGCTGCCCACTAAAGTGTGCTAGCCTGTGTAACTAATTTATCACTGTTTCTGCATTTTCTGTGTGTTTCTACCAAAAAAACAAAAAATCAAAAAAATAATCCTTGTTTTCCCACCTTCCTCGACTAGTTTAGACCAGTTTACAGGCATTGCTGTATTCTGGGCTGTGGTGTAGTTCCTGTGTTGTCCATTACCTTACTTGGATAGAAGGAAGTTTCTTTGCTCACCAGTGGGAGTGGGGAGCCTTGAGCAGCCTACCTGTCCTTGGGGGAAGTGACCTCAGCACAAGAAGCTGTAGTAATTGGTCGTTTTGGACCATTTCTAGATCTTTTGTAGTTCACTGTTTAAATTCACCTCTTGGCGTTTTTTTCTGGCTATACTGCTCAGACAAGCTCCACGTGGGTTTACAGAGTGGTCCTAGCAGCAGGGAACTCAGAAAAGTGACTACCTTCTGGATTTAAGTATCTTTGCTTTTTTTTCACTTGGAATAGCTTCTGTAGCTTACCTTGAACTAGCCTGAACTGTTTTTAACTGATTGCTGCATTATTTTAAAATCTGCACTTAAAGTTACATTTTAGTCAAATTTGATCGAAAGTTGGCTTGTTTGTTTGTTTAATTTAACTGTGGAGGCTGCCCACTAAAGTGTGCTAGCCTGTGTAACTAATTTATCACTGTTTCTGCATTTTCTTTGTGTTTCTACCAAAAAAAAACAAAAAGATAATCCTTGTTTTCCCGCCTTCCTCAACTAGTTTAGACCAGTTTACAGGCATTGCTGTATTCTGGGCTGTGGTGTAGTTCCTGTGTTGTCCATTACCTTACTTGGATAGAAGGAAGTTTCTTTGCTCACCGGTGGGAGTGGGGAGCCTTGTGCAGCCTACCTGTCCTTGGGGGAAGTGACCTCAGCACAAGAAGCTGTAGTAATTGGTTGTTTTGGACCATTTCTAGCTCTTTTGTAGTTCACTGTTTAAAATCCGCCTCTGGGCGTTTTTTTCCTGGCTATACTGCTCAGACAAGCTCCACGTGGGTTTACAGAGTGGTCCTAGCAGCAGGGAACTCAGAAAAGCGACTACCTTCTGGATTTAAGTATCTTTGCTTTTTTTTCACTTGGAATAGCTTCTGTAGCTTACCTTGAACTTGCCTGAACTGTTTTTTAACTGATTGCTGCATTATTTTAAAATCTGCACTTAAAGTTACATTTTAGTCGAATTTGATTGAAAGTTTGCTTGTTTGTTTATTTAATTTAACTGTGGAGGCTGCCCACTAAAGTGTGCTAGCCTGTGTAACTAATTTATCACTGTTTCTGCATTTTCTGTGTGTTTCTACCAAAAAAACAAAAAAATAATGATTGTTTTCCCGCCTTCCTCGACTAGTTTAGACCAGTTTACAGGCATTGCTGTATTCTGGGCTGTGGTGTAGTTCATGTGTTGTCCATTACCTTACTTGGATAGAAGGAAGTTTCTTTGCTCACCAGTGGGAGTGGGGAGCATTGAGCAGCCTACCTGTCCTTGGGGGAAGTGACCTCAGCACAAGAAGCTGTAGTAATTGGTTGTTTTGGACCATTTCTAGCTCTTTTGTAGTTCACTGTTTAAAATCCGCCTCTGGGCATTTTTTTCTGGCTATACTGCTCAGACAAGCTCCACGTGGGTTTACAGAGTGGTCCTAGCAGCAGGGAACTCAGAAAAGCGAGGGAACTCAGAAAAGCGACTACCTTCTGGATTTAAGTATCTTTGCTTTTTTTCACTTGGAATAGCTTCTGTAGCTTACCTTGAACTAGCCTGAACTGTTTAACTGATTGCTGCATTATTTTAAAATCTGCACTTAAAGTTACATTTTAGTCGAATTTGATCAAAAGTTTGCTTGTTTGTTTATTTAATTTAACTGTGGAGGCTGCCCACTAAAGTGTGCTAGCCTGTGTAACTAATGTATCACTGTTTCTGCATTTTCTGTGTGTTTCTACAAAAAAAAAACAAAAAATAATCCTTGTTTTCCGCCTTCCTCGACTAGTTTAGACCAGTTTACAGGCATTGCTGTATTCTGGGCTGTGGTGTAGTTCCTGTGTTGTCCATTACCTTACTTGGATAGAAGGAAGTTTCTTTGCTCACCAGTGGGAGTGGGGAGCCTTGAGCAGCCTACCTGTCCTTGGGGGAAGTGACCTCAGCACAAGAAGCTGTAGTAATTGGTTGTTTTGGACCATTTCTAGCTCTTTTGTAGTTCACTGTTTAAAATCCATGTTTGCACGGCTTTGCGCGGTCGTGCACATAGCGCAGCGCCGGTTAAACAAGGTTAAACTTTTTCTGGCTCCGCCAAGTCTGCTCTTCAAATTTTCCCTTAAGGAAGCTCTACTCTTAGTACAACCAGACTACTCACTGTATTATAAGCCTAGCACTTGTTCTCAATACTTCTCTACTAAGTAAGCACTCTCGTACTAAGTAAAGCACTACATCTACTTACCACCCCTGTGAATATCCACTTCCCTTAAAGGTATACCACTCCCTTATACTGTTCTAGCATGTCGAGTGGTAGATTACTGGCGTCATCTCCAGTTCAGCTGGTCAATCTGGGTATCTTGAGACAATGCTACAATTGTCTCATGTACACAGACAACCCTCTCCTCCTCCCAACAAACACAAATACATGTGAGAGATGCAACTATATAGCCAAACTGGAGGCTGAACTCTCTCAACTCAGGGCTGGCATGACCAGACAGGAGGAGATGGCAACCACACACACAACAATCCCAGGCCCACATAGACCTACCACAACTGCAAACCAAACACATAAAAACACAAAGACATACTGGAGGCTCTAATAAAAACTTACCAAAACAACAGAGGCTCCCAAAGCAGACATCCAAAAATCCACCACCTCAAAACAAAACACATGCAACACATACTTCAATAAATCAGTGTGTCAACCAATCGCAGCCCTTAAGGCCAAACACCTTGCCTGATACACTAGTAATAGGTGACTCCATAGTCAGACACACTGATGTCCCACTGACCAGGCTGAACAAGGAGAAGGTGACTGTGAGCTGTCTATCGGGAGCTAGGATCCGCCACATAACACACGCACTCAGGTCACTCCAAAGCAAGTACAAATATGACTCCGTCATTGTCCATGCTGGTGTGAATGACCTGAGACGTACCTCCCTGGACTACATGAAAAGAGACATAGAGGAGCTCTCCGATTATGTAGCCCAGGCTGGTATGACCCTGACCCTGAGCAGCATCTTGCCCTCACCAAGAATGATACCACAATACAAAGACAAGATGATCAGCTTTAACAATTGGCTCAAGTACTGGTGTCATTCTAAGGGGATCCAATGTCTGTCTGCCTGGGATGATATGTTGGACAAGCCACGCTGCTTCGCAAGGGATGGCTTACACCTGTCCCCACTGGGCTTCCGGATATTGGCTAAGGCTCTTGCCACCCCCATAGTGCCTTTTTTAGGCAAGGCTCAAAAGACAAACCCACCTCCTTAGAAAACAAAAATGGAAAAAAACTAAGGGTAATGCTGCTCAACGCCAGAAGTCTAAATCTCAAGATGCAGGCACTTGATGCACTCCTCAGCATGGAGAACATTGACGTCTGTGCAGTAACTGAAACCTGGTTCAAGGCTCCTGAGAGCACCCCAGCACTTCCAGGCTATACCTCGTATCATGCTTTTCGTCCCCAAACCCAGGCTGAACCACAAAGGGAGGGGGAGTGTCCATATTCATAAAGGACACCCACACCTCCTGGTTAGTAGCAACACATGAAGCATCAGAGACCATACAGGTGCAACTAACCATAGGCAAAACTGCTATACAACTGGTAGCATGTTACAGACCACCCTCCCAATCTCAAGAACCCCACTCAGCCTTCCTGAAGACATTGGAGGATATGAATGTATCACAAAATACCATCATACTGGGAGACTTCAACTACCCAAACATAGATTGGGTACATTATTCTAGCCCTAATACCCTAGCCCAAAGGTTCCTGGAATTCATAAATTCAAATGCACTGGAACAACTAGTCACCTCTCTTACTAGGGGAGATAATATACTAGACCTGATCATCACAAACATGGGGGCAAAATGCTCCACACTGGAAGTATACCCCTCACTAGTGAGATCTGACCACAAACTAATCACCCTGGATATACATATCCCACCTCCACCCACAGCACAAAAGACCACAGTGAAAAACTTCTCAAAAGCAGACTTCACTCTTCTTAAGACTGAGATGGTATCCTTTAAGCCCACTGTGCCAGTGGATACCACATCCCACAATGCCGAATCCTTCACAAATGCTTTCTATGGACATCTCCAAGAATGCATGGATCATGCAATCCCAAACAAATCCAAGTCCCTCTCCACCAAATGTAAGCGTCCTGTCTGGTGGACCTCAGCCATAAACAAATTGTATAACAAAAGAAGGAAGCTACTACACGTCAGAGCAAAATCCCATGAAGGGAAGACATCTCTGATCAACATTAGCAGAAAACTACGTTCTCTCATAAAAACATCCAAGGCAAACTTTGAGAGAAAAATCGCTAAGGACACTAAAGATAACCACAAAGCCTTCTTCAGCTATGTTAGAAACATGGGCGGAAACCCTCAGATATGCTCAGAGTTGGTTCACAACAACAAAAAATACACTGAACCCACAGATATTGCTAACATTCTGGCTGACAGGTTCAGTGCAAATTTCTCCCCTCCTTCACCCCCAAAAGAAGAAATACCTATCCCAGCTGAATGTAATCTCCCTGTCATCTCAGATGTCCAAGTGAGAACCGCCCTAAACAAAGCAAAAAACACAGCATCAATGGGACCTGATGGTATCCCGGGGTGCGTGTTACGTGAACTCCAAGAGGAGCTAAACCCACACATAAAAATGCTATTTAACCTTAGCCTTACTTCGGGATATGTACCTGAACACTGGCGTACAGCAACAGTTGTCCCACTCCACAAGGGGGGGTGCCTCTGCAGACCCTGGAAACTACCGCCCCATAAGCTTAACTAGCCTGGTCTGCAAAGCTATGGAAAGAATCATTATGGAACTCATAAACAGAGACATAGGGGACCTACAGACGCTTGACCACACCCAGTTCGGCTTTGTAAAGGGCAGATCCTGCCTTTTAAACCTGGTTGACTTTTTCGAAACAGTCACTAGAGCCATTGATGAGGGCAAAGCAGTCCATACAGCATACCTGGACTTGGCTAAGGCCTTCGACACAATACCCCACTCAGGCATCATAGATAAGCTAAACAGCTTAAAAGTAAACCCTTATGTCACTAGATGGGTTGCAAACTGGCTAAAGGACAGAACACATAAAGTTAAATCGCTGGAGCAATGTCAGACTCAAAGCCAGTCACAAGTGGTGTCCCACAGGGATCTGTCCTGGGACCCCTCTTGTTCGGCATTTATTTCTCAGATGTTAAAGCAAACATGGGAGGGCTGTGGCTGACAAAGTTCGCAGATGACTGCAAACTAGGCGCCATAGTCGATACACCAGCAGACACACACAGCCTATAAAAAGGCCTCACTGAAACGGACAACTGGTGCCGTAGTCACGGCCTTAAACTAAATGCCAAAAAATGTATAGTCATCCCTTTTGGAAAAAACAAAGTACCCACAAATTATCACATAGACAGCAATCCACTGAGTACTGAAAAATTAATCAGAGACCTAGGGACCCAAGTAGACAGCAACCTCTCATTTGACACCCACATTGCCAAAGTGGTTAGGAAAACATTCTACCTTGCACACCTCATCATGAAGGGATTCACATCCAGATCCAAGGATGTCATTGTACCCCTATATTCCTCCCTCATCAGACCCATGATTGAGTACAATGCCCCATTTGGTATGTACCTCACCCGACATTTGCTACAGCTGGAGAGACCACAAAAGTACCTCACCAAAAGGATCAAGGGTCTCCAACATATGTCTTATTCTGCCAGACTAAAGAAACTTCAGCTCTATTCAGTAGCATACCGCCTGCTCAGAGGTGATCTCTGCCTGACGTACAAGGCCATGTCCAATCAGGATCTGATGGACATGCTCCACCTCAAAAAATCCAAATCCATCAGGACCATGAGAGCTAAAGACTTAAACCTCGGCACAAGTATGAATAGGACATGCTGGAGGGATAGATTTATAACCCAGAGGCTTCCCATGCTTTGGAACAGGATCCCAGTTTGTATTAGGCAGAGCCCCTCACTGACTCTCTTCAAGAGAAATCTTGATGAGTAGATGGGAGATCATAAGTTTACCCCAGGGGTCACATCTGTGTCACTGCTAGACAGGGGCACAGTAAACTAATTCTATTATATAAGGGGACCTTCACTGTGTCACTACTAGACAGAGGCACAGTATTCTAGATTTATTCTGTACATTTTTGTACCATTTCATGGGGTGGCAAAAGCCACATCACTATGGCTAGGCGTACAAATGCCCCAGGGCAGATAGCCTAGTACTATACTATGAAACTATGAAACTATGGTCAGATCTGACCACAAACTAATCACCATGGATATCCACATCCCACCCTCACTCCCCCTAAAGGAAACCACCATAAAAAACTTCTCCAAAGCCAATCTTTGGCTTCTAAAAACAGAGGTGGCTAACTTCACGACACCCATGCAAATGGAAAATAGGTGCATGACTGCTGAATCTTACACCAATGCACTGTATGAGTACATACACAAGTGCATGGAACGGGCCATACCAAACAAAACCAAGACACTCTCCTCCAAAAAATGGAAGCCAATCTGGTGGTCCCCCACCATAAACAAACTCTACAACAGAAGGAAAAAACTGTTGCAGAAAAGGTTGAAGTCCCAAGACTGGAAAAACTCCTTTGTTAGCCTCAGCAAAAAAGTGAGATCCATCAACAAATCCTCTAAAGCTAGCTATGAAAACATAATTGCTGCAGATTCTAAAGACAACCACAAGGCATTCTATAGTTATGTCAAGAACCTACATGGCAAGACTCAGATCTTCTCGGAGTTACAGCACAATGGCAATACATATACAGAACCAACTGATATTACCAACATATTGGCTGACAGGTTCAGTGCAAACTTTACCCCTTTTTCACCCCCTAAAGGGCCTATCACAATACCTGAGGAATGCCAAGTCCCTATTATCATGGCTACACAGGTAAAAACTGTACTGTCCAAAGCCAAGAATACAGCTTCCATGGGACCTGATAATATCCCTGGCTGTGTTCTACATGAATTACAAAGTGAACTGGCACCACACCTGAGTACCCTGTTCAATCACAGCCTCATTTCAGGCTTTGTTCCTACCAAATGGCGCACTGCTACTGTCATCCCACTCCACAAAGGGGGAGTGACTACAGACCCTGGAAACTGCTGCCCCATTAGCCTGATGAGTCTGATATGTAAGGCTGTGGAGCGCATCATCCTGGACCTTATAAATAAGGACATAGGAAATCTCCAAACTCTGGACCCCAAGCAGTATGGGTTTGTGAAAGGAGATCATACCTGCTCAACCTGATAGACTTCTTTAAGTCTGTCACCAGAGCTGTGGATGAGGGCAAGGTAGTTCACACAGCCTACCTAGATCTTGCCAAGGCCTTTGACACCATCCCTCACTCAGGAATCATAGATAGACTCACTAAACTAGGCATAAACCCCTATGTAATAAGATGGGTTGCCAACTGGCTCACTGATAGAACCCACACTGTGAAAGTAGCGGACTCCAAATCTGACTACCGACCAGTTACAAGTGGTGTCCCACAGGGATTGGTCCTAGGTCCTCTCATGTTTGGCATCCACTTCTCTGAAGTTCAAGCCAACACAAAGGGACTCTGGCTGACCAGGTTCACAGATGAACTGGGAGCCATTATTGATTCTCCAACTGATATAGACATTCTACAAAAAGGCCTCACTGACACCAGTGACTGGTGCCAGAACCATGACCTTAAGCTCAATGCCAAAAAGTGCATTGTCATTCCCTTTGGGAAAAATTTGGTGCCCATGAACTACCACATAGGCGGTAGTCCACTAAACACTGAAGGTGTGATAAGAGACCTGGGGACATAGGTTGACAGCAACCTATCCTTTGATAGCCACATTGCCACTGTAGTCAGAAAGTCCTTCTATGTGGCACATCTCATTACAAAAGGTTTCTCATGCAGGAAGAAAGAGGTCATAATCCCTCTCTACTCATCCCTCATTCGACCTATTATAGAATACAAAGCCCCAAACTGGAAAGACCACAAAAATACCTCACTAAGAGGATCTTAGGCCTTAGACATGTGCCCTATATGGACAGACTCAAAAAACTCCATCTATACTCTGTCTCTTATCACCTACTTAGAGGCGATCTCTGCTTGACCTACAAAGCCACGTCTGACCCAGAGCTGATAGATATGCTACACCTAAAGAAATCCAAATCCCTCCGTGCCACACACTCCAGGGACCTTAACCTCATTACCACAATAAACAGAACATGCTGGAGGGACAGGTTCCTAACCCAGAGACTTCCCATACTCTGGGACAAACTTCCCATTCACATCAAGCAGAGCACTTCACTGGCCCTCTTTAAGAGAAATCTTGATGAGTGGGTGGGCAATAGGAAGTTCACCTCGGGGATCACTTCAGTGGCCTTGCTTGACAGTTGCATTTGAAACTAACTTTGGGCGGCATGATGCCAGGGAATCTTCCTGAGCTAGGCTTATATAGGCTCCAGGGCCTTTAGCCTAGTACACACCTATGAACCTACAAGAGTGGGCAAATATTGTCAAGTCAAGATGTGCCATGCTAACAGACTCCTACTCAAGAAGACTGAATGCTGTAATTAAATAAGAAGGTGCTTCAACAAAGGATTAGTGTAAGGGTGTGCACACTTATGCAACCAGCTTAAGTATTTTATTTGTTATATTTTACCCCTAACAGATTTGTTTGTTTTTCAATTGAATTGTATAGGTTATAAGTCACATTAAAGGTGGGAAAAGTTTTGAAATGATTTATTGTGGTCTCATTTTATATATCACAAAACCTGAAATTTTAACAGGGCTGTGTACACTTTTTATATTCACTGTATTCGCATACGTACCAAAGCCTCTTACGTCCATATCTGTTAGAAGAGGAGTACCACTTAATAACATGTGAGATGGGAGCAACTTTTCTTCTAAAAGCTACTATGCTGCACTTTTTTCATTTAGTTTCATACCATTGTGATATACCAGGCATGTGCGTATTCCAGCCCTCGCTGAAGCTATTTTCTATCAGTGGATGAGTGTAAAATAGTGCTCAGTTATCAGCAAACTTGGCCACCCACACTTCTGGAGTGTTGGCTTGGATGTCTTCAAATAAATGCTAAACAGTGAGATCCAGAAGTGATTCATGTGGCACCTCATTAGTTGCAATTTTATATTCAGAGAGGGAATCATTTCCTTTCACAGAATGGGATCTGTTGGCTATCCAATTTGCATTCCAGCAGACAATGTATGGATTTACATTAAACTTGTCTAATTTTTCAAAAATATCAATATGGGGGGATGGTGTCAAAAGTCTTGGCTCGGTCAAGATAAGCAGTGTGCACTAAATGACTACTGTCCACATACCCTTTAACCTTTTCCAAGAGGTTCAGGAGACAGGATCTGCCCTTCACAAAACCAAATTGATTGAGATCTAGATCAGTCAAGCTGCCAATGTCTATATAAATGAGTTCTACTATGATGTGTTCCATAGCTTTGCATATAAGGCTAGTGAGACTGGTGGATCTGTAATTACTCAGGTCTGTAGAGGGGCCACCCTTGTGTGACAAGGGGAGTCATAGTGGATGTTCTCCAGGCATAGGTTAATAAGCAAGTACTAGGCTAGCTGCCTGTGTGGACCATTTTTTTAAGCCTGAGTTCCCTTTCAAGGGTGAGAATCTAACCCTGTACCTTGTGAATGTGATGTTGACACCATTACCATTATACCAGCCCTGTAGATAGATTGAAGTTGCACACTCGGCACTGATGAGAATGCTTTCTGGTATGTCTTCTGGTCCCATGGAAGTATTATTTTTAGTTTTTGACAGAGATCCTGTTAGATGCAAGGTTATCTCTTAGTATTACAATGTATTTCTTCTGCAACTAACCCAACTCAGTTTTATAGATCTGTCAACAGAATGCACCCAAAAATGAGTGAATTTGTAGGCAGCAGCACAGAATCTAGGTGGTACCTATGAGCTAAGGAGTCATGTGGACCAACCACTTTAAGTAGCAACTGTGATTCACAGTATCCTCTAGAAATGCAAACATCGAACACAGACTTTGTGCCACATCAAGGATAGCTACTTGGTAGTGTAAAATTGTGTCTAGGTCATCTCTTCATGTCAACTAATGCCACCTAAATGAGTATGGATATTTGTTGGTGCCAAGTGGGATGAGGACCTATCTACTCCAACCTACGCCAAGGACCCATGCTTACAGTGGGAGGAGTTTACACACATGTTGGCCAGTGAGTGTGTGCCTGCATAAATCCCAGCAGCCCAGGGTGAATTAGCTTTGGCCAGTGTCCAGCTGCCCAGATTGGGCTACCTAGAATATCTCTGCTGAGTGACAGCTGGACATAAAACCAATCCGCCTGCCAAACCTGAGTTAAGAATTGCTATAGTGAATATAGGTTCACTGACAAACTGCAGCTTGGAAGTGGATGACACATGGTAAGGAGGAGACTGGATATTCAATGTGTCCGGGAAACAAAGTGAAAGGGCAGCATAGCAAAGTCTCTTTGCCTGAGAGACAGAGTATGCTAGTCAAGGGAAGGTTAGACTAGAAATGGCCTGAAAATTGTGGTGAGACAGAGTCTTTTGAAGACACTGAGGTAATCATAATCAGTGACAGACTCAAGGCAGACTCCAGTGTAATGATAGGGCAGTCTTTATGATATCAGCTCATGCTCTGCAGCAAAGCTGCAATGGTGGGGATAGATGGGCATTTAGGCAGCAGTTGCAGGACCTCCTCAATAAAATGAGTTGGTCTTGATAATGAGGAGGACCTGAATGCTAATAAAGTGATAGATAGAACAGGATATGAGGATTGTCTGGGGCCCAATGGTTGAATCAACAGGAATAATTAAGTACATACCATTCTAGACTTCTGTCTGAAAAATTTCTTAGTGGTGGCCAACACATTGTTCACCAAGACAGACAATCACAATCAGAACTCCCAACCCTACCAGATTGCTCATTTTTTACTGAGTTTTGGGGTCCAAATGATGGGGTGCTATGATTCCCGACTGGCACCCCTTCATTTTCAATTTTTTTCCAGCTTTTGCTTTTGAAATTTATTTCCGCACTTTTGAGCTGACGTCATCACATGTGTGATGACGTCAGCTCCACCAGCCTGCCGGAATTGAGCTCAAGGGCTCATGTCCACACATTTCTGGCTGCTTGAAACAACTTCAGCTGTGAGTTCTGGATCTATCTGCAAGTCAACTGCTGCTGCAAGAGGTATCTGTAGAAACAAGGGGTGAGCTGCACGGATGGAGTTTATTTCCTGCAAGCTGCGAGAGAACAGAGTTTTGTATCTATCTGCAAGGGGTGAGCTGTGAGCTGGTTTTATTCCTGCTGCAAGCGAGCTTAAGGTACTGATGGAGCTGGTTTTATTCCTGCTGCAAGCAAGCTGAAGGTCCTGGTGGTATGTGTATGTGTCTATCTGCAAGAGGCGAACTGCACGAGGTAGGGACTAAAGGAATAAACAACGGACAAGTTTTATTTCTGCTGCAAGTGAGCTGAAAGGTACTGGTGGTAGTAGGTGTGTGTGTGTGTGTGTGTGTGTGTGTGTGTGCGCGTGCGCGTGTGTGTGTGTGTGTGTGTGTGTGTGTGTGTGTGTGTGTGTGTGTGTGTCTATCTGCAAGGGCGAGCTGCACAAGGCAACAATGGACAAATTTTATTCCTGCTGTGAGGTACTGGTGGTGTGTGTGTGTGTGTGTGTGTGTGTGTGTGTGTGTGTGTGTGTGTGTGTGTGTGTGTGTGTGTTAAAGTCCATAGCCACCACCACTTGTGAGTTTATGCCTCATATTTTTGTTCTGTTCCTCATTAAAAAAAACACTGAAGGACTGAATTCACTAAATACTGACAGGAATTTAAATTTCAGACTTCATATTTATCAGAAAATAAATGGTAACACAAAAACTTTTATTTTAGCAACTTTCTAAGTTTATAAAATCAGTATTTGAAGTGTCTCCCCATTTTGGGGCTGTATTCCCCCATTATTGGCTTTTCCAGGTTTTTTTTGTGCTAAGATGTTGAGAGCTATGGTGAGAAGTGAGAACTGAATTCTGTATTCCCCCATTATTGGCTCCAGTTTTTTTGTGCTAAGATTTGAGTGCTATGGTGAGAAATGAGAACAGAATTCACTAAATGATTGTCATTTAAGTTTCAGTCTTCCTGTCTTTCAGGAGACTGCTGATTTGGCTTAGTGGTGTGTTGTTCTGACTATAGTGCATAGGGACCTGGGTTCAAGACTTGGCAGTGAAATGCATGGTGGTAACACAACATTTTATTCAAGCAATTTTCCAAATTTATACAAGCAATGTTTAAAATGTGTCCCTGGTTTTTGGTCTTTTGCCCCCCCCCCCAAAAAAAAAAACTGAAATTGAAAATAAGTGCGAGAAGCTGTGCAAGATGCCTATGGGATACACTACTGTCATTCTATGTATGTGTTGTTTTATATATATATATATATATATATATATATATATATATATATGTGTGTGTGTGTGTGTGTGTGTGTGTGTGTATAGTGTGCGTGTGGAAATAGACTTTTATCATGGAAATGTTCTGAATAGGGCAGTTTTTGTCATTATTGGTTCATGCAGTTTGTTTCATTGCCTACTGGAAAATGTTTAAATAATAAATTTAAAATGCACTCCAACTTAAGTCTAACAAGTGTGCTGTGTTATACAAGGAATATAATTTAATAAAGTCAGGAAGGTATATCAAAAGAACAGATATATGTTTATTTTTTTGTGTGCAAGGGGCCAATGATTTGAAAACAGCCCAAAGGTAATCTTTATCCACCACTGACCAGATGCATTTTCTTTGGATGTGGTGTGGGTTTTAATGTTGTTTCAATGAATGTGAGTTTCAAGGGCAGAGAAGTTTTAATGCCAAGTCTATTTTCATTGTGTGACAGTATTGCTTTGTTTAGCAGATATCTATTAGTGTTTGTGCATTGTGATATAAAATGTAAAAATAAAATCCAAATAATCATTGTAGAAGTAAAGCAGTAAGGACACATTAGTGTTTATGGTAAATGGGGTGAAGTAGCCAGGTAATGGGACATTGGAATGGCTGCAGGGGACTCTGGTGCTATATTTTGGTTCTGTTCTTCAGTTTACATTTGAAAGTTGGTATCCACTCCACGTAGCTCACCAAAAACAAAAATAAAATAAAACAATATCCGCTGATCAGCACTATAAAGGTATATCCTCCAGTAACTTTAGAAAAACCATGCTCCAGTAGTAAAAAATGTATATTGGTATATTTTTAATCGATGTCAAACAACGTAAACCTCTTACAAAAAATAGATTTAGTGCACTTTCATCTCTACCCACGAGACTTCATCAGAATCAATTAAAATCATTAATTGATGCATATAAATACTTTTCCAAAGTTCATTATAACCAATTAAAAACCTTAGCAACAAATTAATCTAACTAAATAAATCAACTGAATCAATTAGAAAACTGTTGAACGCACTATAAGGGCTTAACATAAATTTTCCAAAATACTTATAATATATTCACAACAAAAAAATTGTTATTGCGCAGTAGAAATTAGCAAATCACATTTACAAATTTAAAAACAATGAAATATATAAATATAATTGTGAGATATAAGTATAAATTATATAAAATAAGTATGTAGATAAATAAATAAATAGTAAAAAAGACTGGGACCAAAATTTCATTATTGTGTTACGTAACAAGTATCCTACCAACAATTTAAATGTAAATGTAAATAGGTGAATAGTAAAAAATATAATAGATATAATAAATATTATGAATATTTGCAAGTTGACAAAAGTATTTAAATGTACTGTGGGCTGCAAAAAATCTATATAGGCTTAAATCAATAAACCAAGGAAAGTTTATTTAGGATTTAATGCCAACAATTTCAATGCAGGTTTAATGGAAATATGGTCATTCATGCCCATTTGGGAGTATGAATCTAATCTAATCTGCGAAATTAATTCTCTATATTCTAAGAAAGTTTCCCAATCACCACCCCTCTCACCATGTTTCACCTCTTCTAATACCCAAAATTTTATATTGGTATTTTTACACTTTAATGTGTGTCTAAACAAGGCATTATTCTCATTTTTTTTATTGATGTCCCTCATATGTTCATATATCCATGTTCTCAGATGTCTCTCTGTTTTCCCCACATAATAGGCCCAGCATGCCCTACAATATGCAAGGTATACTACTCCTTTGGTGTAACAGCTGTAATAACCATTACTCTTTAATCTAAACCCAATACTCAGGATCAAAAGTTCTTTTCCCCCCGCTAAAAATGGACATTGTGCACATCTACCACACTTGTGGGTACCAGTTCTGGTTTGTACCCCCCCCCCACTACCACTTACAACCTTCTTTCTATCAAAAATATTTTTGAGGTTGATATTCTTCCTATAACCAAACCTAAGGGGTTGTTGAAAAATTGATGTTTTATTGGCCATTCTCCCAAATATATTCCAAACCCCATTAATACCTTTTTTCAACCAACCAATGTCTGCATAATAAGTTAAAGTTAAACATGGTAATTCCGAGGTAATCTTGGTATCCCTGTTTAGCACTAATGGGTTAACCTCGGATAGTATCCCACTACTAGAGGTTGATGTACTCATGTCACCATTAAATATTAAAAGTGGACAATATTTTAAATTACGATTCTTTACAATATCCTTTTTAATGGTCTGAATTAACCTATTAGGATATCCTCTCTTTTTAAACAATTTTTGAACTATTTCCATTTCTTCCATAAATTCCCTAAAATCACTGGTCATTCTTGAAACCCTAATCATTTGACCTTTAACAACATTCTTTTTCAAAAATAATGGATGGTCACTCTGATAATGAACATAAGAATTCAAAAAACAGCTCTTCCTATAAATCCTAGATTTATAACCCCTGTTTAATTTATCCTTATTTATCTTAACATCCAAATAGTTGACTTCATCCTTAGTATGTTGAAAGGTAAATTTAAGGAACTGAGTAGTACCATTCAAATAATCAATAAATTCTCCAATTCCTATCTATGTTCCATCCCATATAATAAAAATATCATCCAAAAAGTGGAAGTATTTTATAATATGTTGTTTAAAAGATGATTTGAACACATGGGTAAGCTCCCAATAAAGCATAATTATATTGGAGTAGATTGGGGCACAGGCCGAAACCATTGCCACCCCATCAAGCTGGTGGTATATGTCCCCCTGAAAATATATAAAATTATTTTTCAAAACCAGTTCCATACTTTCAAGAACAACCCTGTATTAGTCACCATTAAGTATATTAAATTCTGCCAACATATATTCAAACCATTCAAGGTCTAGTGTGTTGGGTATAACAGAAAAAAGGTCCTTGACATCTATCATTAAAAATGAATAATCATCATGATAGGGTATAGCATTAAACATTTTTAAAAAATCCCAGGAATCAATTAAAATATGTGGATAACCCAAATAAAAATGTTTTAACTTAATATCCACATAGATAGCTAAGGTTTGAGTTTTAGAACCCTGGGATGTAACAATAGGCCTCAAAGGGGGGGGGGGTATCAACTTGTTTATGTATTTTTGGGATCCCAAAAATCTCGGGGATTATCGGTTTAGAGACCCTCAAATAATTGTATAGGTCCATATCAATTAGTCCCTGCATGAGGTTATCTTCCAGTATGAGATCTATTCTCCTATAAAATATATTTATTTAATTCCTGGAAATAATACAATATCTATCCCCGGTATTTAGAATTTTAAGCATCCTATTGGTATAATCCCACTTGTCCATAAGGACTGCCCCTCCCCCCTTATCAGGCTTCATAATTCTAAGCTTCTCATTACTTTGCAACTGATTAAGAATATAAACTTTATCAGTGGACAAATTATTATAAAACTGTTTAGTTTTTCTTTTGCTATAACCTTCGCTAACCATGTTAAGAACACACATCTCAAAGTTGGAAATATCCTGCTGGAGGGGTGGGTTGAATAAACTTCTCCTCTTTAGTACCCTTTTTTCCTCTTGGCATTGATCTTGAAATAAAACCCATAAGTTAAGTTTTCTAACAAATAATTTAATGTCAAGTATAATTTCGTCAACCTTAGGCTTTCTTATAGGTATAAAAGTAAATCCTTTTGTAAAAAGATCAAAATATATTGGAGTAATCTCTACATCAGTATAATTGTAGATATTAAAATTATTATGGGAATATATTGAACACTTGTCCGTACCAAAATTGTTCAAAACCGCACCAATACTGCCGTTGTTAATATCATCACAATTCTCAGGCAATACACTCTGAGGAAAATCAAAAAATTGGGGACTACTTGGAATAGTACTATCATCGTGTGTACCTAAATTGTAAACATCTGTATTGGTATCTATGATAATATCAGAACAAGTCAAATTACTCATCAATATCTCCCCCGAGCCGGCAGTCTCTGGTGTTGGTTGCCAGTCACCTCTGCATAAGAGTGCTGACGGTTCTGATTCCTGATCCTTTCGGACCTCCGGGGGCCCTGCCCTTCCCCTAAAGGGTCAGTAATATCCCTCATACCAACACCTCTAGCCTCATTGTAATTATTATTGTTACTATTATAAGAAAAATTAGTATTCCGATACCTCGGTTCTTGATCGTAGTCGACATAATAACCTCTCCTATTTTGCTGTTCATATGGGGCACGTGAGTTATATTTCTCGTACTTCCTTTTGTTAATATTCACATAGGCTCTCCCTTCCCTGTAATCTAAAAGGTCATGTTCAATTTTACCCATTTTCCTTTTATAGTTTTTTGAAATATCAAAATCAACATCCTGCAACACCTTGCAATAGATATTCTTATATTCTGTAACTGTGAACAGTAAATCATTGCTAATTTCACCATATAGTCGATCAATATCGACTTTACAATTTCACATAACTTTGATATTGCTTTCTATCATGGCCCTCAAAATAGCAAGACCACAATCATTTAACAAATCAGAAACAGTTTTAAAAAGTTCATCATTCCCATAAACATTATTAGGGAACTTATTAAGTCTAAGCCCCTTTGGCACAATCTTCCATTCTACACATTGTGTTAGATACCAATTGTCTAAAGACAAATTCCGGTACCTGTTAAGCTCATGTTTAAAAGCTTTACACTTGTCCTTAAAGCACGCATTCCCAGGTGCTATTCTTTCCGTCTCAACCAAAGTCGAAGAAAAAGATTTGTCCAACCAGTCAGTAAAGTTAATATTGTTGTATCCTTCCAAGGGTTGTCGCAAGCTGTCGGATGCAATTCTAGCCCTTCTATTATCAGTAAAACTCTGTACCACACGTTTTCCATTACCGGGTGGGTTGGAGGTTCCTGTTCCTCGTTCTCTTTCACTTGATGTCATAACTGGTCTATCCGTACCCACGGGGCTACCCTGAGCACAAGGAATAGAAGCGCTCAGGTCAGACGATCCAATCAGCCTGTTTGAATCTTGTGAATGGGATTGTATGACCCGTATAAGCTGACTTAGTAATTAACTATCCTCTTCCATCTCCGGGGATTCCTCGTAGCCGACCAGCAGAACACCAATAAACAACCACTCCACGTAGCTCACCAAAAACAAAAATAAAATAAAACAATATCCGCTGATCAGCACTATAAAGGTATATCCTCCAGTAACTTTCAAAAAATCACGCTCCAGTAGTTTTTAATTGGTACCCACAAGTGTGGTAGATGTGCACAATGTCCATTTTTAGCGGGGGAAAAATAACTTTTGATCCCGAGAATTGGGTTTAGATTAAAGAGTAATGGTTATTACAGCTGTTACACCAAAGGAGTAGTATACCTTGCATATTGTAGGGCATGCTGGGCCTATTATGTGGGGAAAACAGAGAGACATCTGAGAACACGGATATATGAACATATGAGAGACATCAATAAAAAGAATGAGAATAATGCCTTGTTTAGACACACATTAAAGTGTAAAAATACCAATATAAAATTTTGGGTATTAGAAGAGGTGAAACATGGTGAGAGGGGTGGTGATTGGGAAACTTTCTTAGAATATAGAGAATTAATTTGGCAGATTAGATTAGATTCATGCTCCCAAATGGGCATGAATGACCATATTTCCATTAAACCTGCATTGAAATTGTTGGCATTAAATCCTAAATAAACCTTCCCTGGTTTATTGATTTAAGTCTATATAGATTTTTTGCAGCCCACAGTACATTTAAATACTTTTGTCAACTTGCAAATATTCATGATATTTATTATATTTTTTTAATATTCACCTATTTACATTTACATTTAGGTTGTTGGTAGGATACTTGTTATGTAACACAATAATGAAATTTTGGTCCCAGTCTTTTTTACTATTTATTTATTTATCTACATACTTATTTTATATAATTTATACTTATATCTCACAATTATATTTATATATTTCATTGTTTTTAAATTTGTAAATGTGATTTGCTAATTTCTACTGCGCAATAACAATTTTTTTGTTATGAATATGTTATAAGTATTTTGGAAAATTTATGTTAAGCCCTTATAGTGCGCTCAACAGTTTTTTAATTGATTCAGTTGATTTATTTAGTTAGATTAATTTGTTGCTAAGGTTTTTAATTGGTTATAATGAACTTTGGAAAAGTATTTATATGCATCAATTAATGATTTTAATTGATTCTGATGGAGTCTCATGGGTAGAGACGAAAGCAAGCTAAATCTATTTTTTGTAAGAGGTTTACATTGTTTGACATCGATTAAAAATATACCAATATACATTTTTTACTACTGGAGCATGGTTTTTCGAAAGTTACTGGAGGATATACCTTTATAGTGCTGATCAGCGGATATTGTTTTATTTTATTTGAAAGTTGGTATCCCACAATTCCATTGGAGTGGGCGGGGTTATGCAATTATGTATGCAAATTTTGTGTTAATCAGCGTACAGATTTGTACCTATTTTTCATGGGCATTGTCCAGATTTTTGATGTTTCCAGGCTGAGAGATATGCACAAGATAGTAAGGTCAGCATGCAACTCAAATAGAGTTCCTTCTAGTAAGGAGAAGGCATTAGGGTCAAATCAGAGATTGCAAAGTCATCCTTAGTGAAATGGTCACCCCTCCCAAGCATAAACTACTGGTATCCACAATCATCTGCAAGCAGTGGTCAGGAAAGAGAAGGTTCTAAGGTCAACAAAAACAGGCTGAAGACCAGGCAGTTACCTGGAGTGAAAACACAGGAGCCCATCAAAATACTCATGACTCTAGAACCTCAGGAAGAAGAGGAAGTAGGTGCAGTCAAAGAAGAAGAATGGCAGTGCCTCTATGTATGCTGTATGAATATAATAGTGCAGATATGCAGACAAGCCAGGTATGAAAATAAGGTACATAAAGAAAGCTGGTGGTGGAATGCAGAAGTTCAAGAAGTTATCAAAATGAAGGAGTGCGGGAAGATTCAAGAGATGAAAAAAAAAACAGAACTGGATTGAGAAAGAGTGCTGGCTCACTAACAAAGAGGTTAAGAGAGCAGTCACAATGGCAAAGAATAAGGCTTCAGAGAAACCTCTGGAATGTGTCTCAACAGATAATGCTGATAAGGTCTTTCAGGTTGCAACACAAACACAGGAATATAAAGAAGATAGTTGGCAGACACCACAGTCATATTAGTGATACCAGCAAAAATCTGATTATCAAACCAAAAGACATCAAGGGCAGATGGAAAAAGTACTTCAAGAAGCTTATAATGAAGAAAATGCTACAGAACATGTACTGCCATATGCAAAGCCTATGATGAAAGAGGAAGGAAGAACCATTCTATATGAAGTATTAAGTGCATTAAGGAAAATAAAGTCAGGGAAAGGGGCAGGCTAAAATGAAGTCAAGCAGATATGATTAAAATGTTGGGTGCATTAAGGGAGAAATGGCTCCTGGGGGTACTTATCACAGTGTAGAGACAGGGAGATGCCTGGAAAATAATAAACATTCTAGTGTCTGAGTACTGTGTGTCTGTGTCTGTGTGTGTGCCTGTGTAGTGTCTGTGACTCTAAACCGGTTACAAGTGGAATTTCCCAGGGCTCAGTCCTAGGACCCCTCCTGTTTGGCATGTACTTCTCAGAGGTACAGGCAAGCACAGGAGGACTATGGCTGACTTAGTTCACAGATGACTGCAAACTAGGAGCTATAATTGACTCTCCGGCTGACACAGACATCCTCCAAAAGGGTCTCACTGAGACGGATACCTGGTGTCAAAATCATGGCCTCAAGCTAAATGCCGAAAAGTGCATAGTCATCCCCATAGTACTCCATAGTAACAACAAACTACCACATAGGTGGTAGTCCCCTAAATATGGAAGACGTAATAAGGGATCTGGGGTCCCAAGTAGATAGTAATCTCTCCTTTGATAATCACATTGCCAACATGGTTAGAAAATCCTTCTACGTGGCCCACCTTAGCACAAAAGGGTTCACATCCAGATCAAAAGAGGTCATTGTGCCCCTCTACTCATCACTCATTAGACCCATCATAGAGTACAAAGCTCAATTTGGGATGTACCTTACAAGACACCTGCAACAGCTGGAAAGACCACAGAAGTACCTCACCAAGAGGATCACTGGCCTCAAACAGATGCCCTATGCAGCTAGACTGAATAAACTCCAGCTATACTCAGTTGCATATCGCCTACACAAAGGTGATCTCTGCCTGACATACTAGGCCTTGTCCAACCCAGAATTGATGGACATGCTCCACCTAAAGAAAACCTTATCCCCTCGAGCCACATGCTCTAGGGGTCTAAACTTCACCACAACAATAAATAGGATGTGCTGGAGGGATAGATTCCTGCCCCAGAGACTTCTCATGCTTTGGAACAAGATTCCAATCTACATTAGGCAGAGCTCCTTGCTAACACTTTTCAAGATAAACTTTGACGAGTGGATGGGAAACAGAAAGTTTACCCCGGGGATCACTTCAGTGACTCTGCTGGACAGAGGCACAGGGAACTAATCTAAGGGGGTGGCGAAAGCTAACAGATTCTGGCTGGGCTTATAAATGCCCTCGGGCAGATAGCCTAGTACCTATAAGAACAAAGAATATATTCATAACAGTGGAAAGTACAGTGGTATCAGACTCCTTTCACACTGCATGAAAGTGTTGGTGAGGGTAATTGATAAATGAATTTGCAGAGCAGTAGAAAAGCAAGATTGGAAATGATCAGCTTGGATTCAGATCATGGTGCAGTATAACTGATCTGACACTTGCAGAGAGACACGTAGTGGAGAAGAAGCTAGACATAAGGAAAGGGTCTAAGTAGGTATTCCTAGACTTGAAGAATATATGATATGATCCCAAGAAAACTAATTTGGGTTTGGTTTCCTATGATGGTTTGAATTCCCAAAAATAGTGATAAAATTGGTGCAGACTATGTACCAGGACCCAATGACACAAGTGCAGACAGTGTTCAGACTCACAGATGGGCTCACAGTGGAAGTGGGTGTGCATCAGGTTTCAAACCTGAATATATTCCTGCTCATACTGATGATGGACTACATTAGCAAACAGTCTGTAGGAGACAGATCAGCAATGTTCCTTTATGCAGACAATGTGGCAGTACAAGCAGACACTGAACAGAAACTTCAGAAATGATAGGGGACTTAAATGCAAACTGAAGACACTAGATAAATCTCAGTACAGATAAATCAATGGTCATTGTTGCTGTGGCATCCCTACTCTAGGCCAGTAATCAAAGAGCCTGAATTCTCACCACTGACACCGGAGAAGGACGTTCACTTGCAATACAAATGGATACACTCAGTATTTGCAGATCCAGACCTCTCTGCATCAAGCACAATTTCCCTTAAGAGCACAAAGGGAACATAGTCAACCCAGGGTCTGGATTTCTTTATCTGCCTCCCGCCAGGTCCCCAATAAGACTCCTCACTGGCACAGCTTTAGAAGTCCTCGGTTGAATGCCCAAGCCAAGTCCTCCACCACTCTCTCTGTGAAACCAATGCTTCATTTCCCTGCGCCAAGTAGCTGACACATACACACTTTGAGATTTGATTTCACACACACACACACACACACACACACACACACACACACACACACACACACACACACACACACACACACACACCTGGGAAAGGCTGGCACAGGTTTACTAGCTATGCTTCCTTCTGCCCAAAATACAAGGTAGTTATCACTGCCACCAGGCACTATAAAGTCAGGTACCTAAGGATCATGAGGCTCTTGCAAGGTACCAATTATACTATGTGAAATTAATATTAATACAAATGGTAATGCTGACCAAACAGCAAGGCTTTCAGGAGTGGCCAGAGTTATCACCAAAGAAATATGTCCAAATACTCGTAAAACGTAAATATTTTCTAAAAAGGACCAACCACAATGAAAAATTTAAATATATTTAATAATTAATAAAAAAAAGAACATGAAAATACTAAATATCTATTTACAGTAAACACCATAGTTTCAGTCACAGGGAATATTAAAAATAACACCAAAGGAAAGTTTCACACAGTTATATAAAAACGGTATTTAGCTAGTCTCATTATCTATTACTGATTGACTAAACGAATTACTGTTCTTACTAACTGAATAGAGCAAGGCAAGATGATTTGGGTGAGTGGTCCTTGTTGTCAGATCCAAGACAGAATATGGAATGCTGCTGAGACTTCAGTCTCTCTAATATTAAAACATTTCTGTACAGAATGACATCACATACATCTGGTCATCTGACTCTGTTTCCCACACTATTCCCCATCACTAAAAGCTATAAGGGTTTAGCACCTATGTGCTACAATTCACAGAGAGCTTTGCTCAGATATGGTGCAGCTGCTGGAAGTCATAAAACCATTTCACTCTTCCTACAGGAGGTACCAACTATTCTCTAGTCCAGGCAATGTGTTGCTGGCTCCATTCAAAACTGTAGGATAATATCCTTATGGTTTAACCCATAAAGTAATTTAAATTCAGATATGTTTTGCAATGTCAAGTGGATTAAGATTAATGTCTTCACTTCCAGTATATGCTGTTACAATGTATACATTTAATTCAGTTACAATAATATGTGTACATTTGTTTTTCTTCAGACAGGGCACACTGTTGATACATTTTAACACAAGCAAAACTCAAAAATACATTTTCAGCACATGCATCTGTACAAATCAGTTTGATACAAAAATGACATATAATTATTTACAAAATTACAGCTATCTGTGCTGGCATATGTTACAAATCCACTGCCCCATTTCTCTTGCCATGGCTGGTAATACCTCCTATTGTCACACCTCTCCCTCCTTTGAAGACTCAAGCTAGTTTTTCAAGTGCCCCTTGAGAAACATTGCTTGGGAGAAATGAGCATATCTGGGAATACATTATCCCATACCATGTCTTGAGATTCCATCTGCCTTGGCATTGCTGACCTCACTATAGTGCTGTACTGTCATATATGCCTGCAACCCTGCAGGCTCCACCATAGTAACTTGGGATTTTGTTGACTGGCTTGCTGTAGCCATAGATCTCCCTCAGACTCCTCCTGCCTCCTACTGCAAATACTCAGCACTAAGGCCTCCCTATCATCTTAAGGTTTCATCCTGTTAACATGGTACAATTTGTGCCCCTGCCTCCTGCCTAGCAGTTCTACCATGTAGTTAACATCACTGACCTTTCTTACCACTTTGAAGGGTCCCATCCAAGCTGCCTGCAGATTATTGTGTCTGAAGGAATGAGAACCATAACCTGCTGCCCCACAGCATACTCTCTGGCTTAAGCATTCCTGTCATACCACACCTTTTTCTGCTGTTGGGCTCCTGCCAGGTTCTCCTGGACCAAGCCCATCAGCTCCCTGAGCCTTGTCCTGAGGTTTAGGACATATGTCACAAAATACTCCTTGTGGCATTCATACTCAACCTCCCACTCATCACAAATCAAATCTAAAGGTCCCCTCACCCTATGCCCATACAACAACTCAAAGAGTGAAAGACCTGTGGATTCCTGGGATACCTCTCTGTAAGCAAACAGCAAATGTGGCAAATATTTGTCCCACTCTCTCATAAACCAGTCTGCAAATGCCTGTAGAATGTTCTAGTGTAGAGTTTAACCTCTCCACAAGACCATTAGCCTCGGGATGGTAGAGGGTGGTCTTTAGATGCTTCACCCCACAGTGCTTCCACAGACAAGCCAGCAGGTCTGACATGAAACTGGCACCTCTATCAGTCAATATTCCTCTTGGGAAACCTAACCTGCTGTAAATCTCTAACAAAGCATTTGTCACCTTCTTGGCCTCAATGGAGTACAGAGCCACTGCCTCAGGGTATCTAGTAGCATAATATACTACCACCAGACTATACTTCTTCACTGTGGAGCTTGGGGTACTCAGAGGCCCCACAATATCCATAGCTACCCTTTGAAATGGCTCCTCAGTCACAGGCAAAAGCATCAAAGGAGCTTTGACCTTGTCTCCTGCCTTGCCTACTTTTTGGCACTGCTCACATGCCCTGCAGTACCCTGTGACACCCCTTGCAATCCTAGCCCAATAAAAGTCCTGCATAATATGTCTCTTGGTACACTTTATACTTGTACGATTTGCAAAAGGAATGTCATGGGCTATGGCTAGAAGTGCCAGATGGTAGGCTGTAAGCACTACCAACTGCTATATTACCTCACCTTCCAGCTCTCCCTCAGGGGTCCACTCTCTATACAGTAACCTTTTGTTATCTTTTGTTCCAGTATACCAATTCCCCCTTTCCTAGAGAGTCAGGAGTCTCCTTAGGTACCTTCCTCAAGCCTTGTAATGTTGGGTCTAGGAGCTGAGCCTGTCTCAACTCTACTTTTGTGACTCTTCCCAGCTCCCCTTCCACAGGAAGTCTAGTATTCTCTGACAGCGGTGCCTCACTGTCAGCCTGGGTACTACCACTCACCTCTGCCCTTGTAGTCACTCTGTCAAAGGAAACATCAGTACCTACCACCAGCTGTGGCTCTCCTTCAGGATCACTGCTGCTAGGTATTTTCCTCCCTGAAATAGCCACACCACCAGCCCTGGCTTCAGGTGTGGTGTCTGTCTTGGTCTTCTCAGGCTACGAGACCCACATGCCTGTCTCCAAGCCTGACTGCATGTCATTGCATGCATACAAGGTAATGCATTATCAAAATTATTCCCTGTCAAGACATCTGCAGGGATATCCTCAAACACACCTACTTGCTTACTTTCTTCTCCACCCCCCCCCCCCAGTCAAGGTGAACCCTGGCCAAAGACATTTGACTTTTTCATAGTTTAAACAATCAATACCAGACAATTTAGAAACAGTAGTTATAGCTTTACCATGGAGTAAGGGGGTTAGGAACTATACCCAAAGCCCTTGGTCAACATTATACTGTTTACATACCCTTTCAAATACATAAATAAAACTATCAAATTACTGAACTTTGTTGCTTCTGGAGTTCAGTTATTCCATTCTCCATTACCTCCATGACCCTGGTGAAGAGTCAGCATCTCCCACTCATGTTGATTCTGCTTCTCATTTTCTTCACCCTCAAAATACCGCAATCTCTCTGCTGATTTTAATTCCATCTGTTTCTCCTTTTCTTCAGCCTCCAAATGCCGCAGTCCCTCTGCTGATTCTAATTACAAACATTTGGCCTCCAGTTCAGGTTTGTTTAACTCCAGATGGATTTTAAGTCCTCTGAGGAAAAGGTGAACTTTCCTGTTTCTGAGGGCTGCAAATCCCCATCACCAAACTGGTTATCCACCTGGTTACTGCTCCGAGCTGTGACTAAGGCTAAAATAATTTCCTCTTTAGTCAGGTTGGCTTCGCACACCCTGGCCAACTGGTTATTTCTCAGCTTACCATAATCCTCTGCTGACATTTTTGCCTGCTCTCCCTAACTAAATTAAACTAACAAAAATAAATAACTGTTGTGGTGAAACACTGAATGCTCACCGTGTGGCTGCTGAGAGAATCCACACCTTTAGTAATAGCTGCTTACAGGCTACAGAAGTTCAATATCCACACCACTGCTCACCAATATGTGACGTCCCCTCTCCGGGCCAGTAATCAAGGAGCCCGAATCCTCACCACTTACACTGGAGAGGGACATTCAGTTGAAATGCAAATGAATACACTCAGTATTTCCATATGCAGACTTCTCTTCATCAAGCACAATTTCCATTAAGAGCACACAGGGAACAAAGTCAGTCCAGGGTCTAGATTCCTCTATCTGTCTCCCTCCAGGTCTCCAAAAAGAGTCCCCACTCATACAGCTTCAGAGTTAAGTCCTCAGCTGAGTGCTCAAGCCAAGTCCACCATCACTCTCTCTGTGAAACCAATGTTTCATGTCCCTACTCCAAGTAACTGACACATACAAACTTTGAGATTTGATTTGTATACACACACACACACACACACACACACGAAAGGCTGGCACAGGTTTAATAGTTATGCCCCCTTCTGCCCAGACTATAAGGTAGTTATCACTACCACCAGGGACTACAAAGCCAGCTACCTAAGGCTCTTGCAAGAGTACCCAATTATACCGAGTGAAATTAATATCAATACAAAAGGTAATGTTGAACAAAAAGTAAGGCTTTCAGGAGTGGCCAGATTTATCATCAAATAACTATGTCCAAATACTCTTATAACATAAATATTTTCTAAAAAGGACCAGCCACAATGAATCATTTAAATATATTTAATAATAAATAATAAAGGAACATGAAAATACTGAATATCTATTTACAGTAAATACCAGAGTTTCAGTCACAGAGAATATTGAAAATAACACTGATGGAAAGTTTCACACAGTTATAGAAAAAAATGTGTTTAGCTAGTCTCACTATCTATTCCTGATTGACTAAAAGAATTACTGTGCCTACTCACTGAATAGAGCAAGATAAGATGATTTGGGTGAGTGGTCATTATTGTCAGATCTAAGACAGAACACAGAATTCTGCTGAGACCTTAGTCTCCTCTAATATTAAAACATTATTTCTGTTCAGAATGACATTACATACATCTGGTTATTTGACTCTGTTTCCTGCACTATCTCCCATCACTAGAACCACCAGAGTTTAGCACCTATGTGCTACAATACACGCGGATAGAGCTTTGCTCGAATGTGGTGCAGCTGCTGGAAGACATAAAAAACATAAAACCATTTCACTCTTCATACAGGAGCTACTTACTATTCTCTAGTTTAAACATTACATCTCTGGCTCCCTTCAAAATGGTATGATAACATCTTTATGGCTTAACCCATAAAGTCATTTAATTTCAAGAATATTTTGCAAAGTCAAGTGGATTAAGATTAACCTCTTCACTTCCAGTATATGCAGTTACAATGTATACATTTAAACAAACAGTTACAATAATGCATGTACATCTCTTTTCCTTCAGCCAGGGCACACTGTTGATACATTTTAACACAAGCAGACCTCACAAATACATTTTCAGCACAAGCATCTGTACAAATCAGAAGTGGAAAAAAAGAAAACAATAGACCAACAAACTAAAAATAAACATAAAAAGGTGTCAAAGGAGGCCAACCAAGTAAAGTCTAGTAGTGTTGTTTTACTAGACTTTACTTGATTGGCCTCCTTCGACACTTTTTTATGTTTATCTGTACAAATCAGTTTGATATATGAATGACTTATGATTATTTACAAAATTACAGCTAGCTGTGCTGGCATATGTTACAAATCCACTGCCCTAGTTCTCCTAGCATGGCTGGCAGTACCTCCTATCATCACAGCTTCAAATGAGGGAAATTAGAAGAAGCTAAAAATATTGATAAAAAGCAAAACAATAGAGCAGGTTGAGTATCTGGGTGATGTGACTGAAGACAAATGAAATCATAATTTTTATTTATCCTTTGTTGTCCGGGTTAATCCTACTAGACTAGTGGCCTCTTTTCAGAGGAGACTTGATGAGGTATTTATACTACTAGAAGACATTTGGCCAGGGAATCAGAGAACTTCCCGTACTCATTTAGCGCACAGGGATGCAATTTGCAGTTATGCTTCCTGTTTCCGTTATGGGCATGAAGGCAGCTCAGAGAAGCAGAGAAGCAATAAGGAGGAAGATAGTGCAAACAATAGTGTAAGTGGATGAAAAGGAGAAGTGATGGTGAAGGCAGTCAAGCCTTCACAAGAAAGCTTATTTATGGTGAAGGAGATCATGACATTAGAGGAGCAGAAGAAGAAGGTCATGGCATTTCAGGAAAAAGAGAGTGATACTGAGAGGTTATTCCAGCAAAAGTTGTTCAAGGGTGAAGGAGAGTTGTAGGGGGAATGTATCATTACAACCCTCCAGTCAAGAGGGTTGTGGGATGTGTTTTTAAAAGATGTGATATAACAAAGTGAGATAGAAAGTGAAAAAGCAGCATTGTGAGGAGAAATAATTGACAGAATACAGGAGGAAGAAGTACAAGAAATAAGGTATGAAAAAATAAATCGTATGCACAAACCATGAAAGAATGGGAAAAAAAGATGAAGTGAGAAGAAAACATTGTGTGAGAATAAGTTGTAAGACAGAAAAGGAACTAGACAGGTATGAAATGTGGGGCAGGCATATCACCACTGGGTATTGAACCCAGAGAGATAAGTATTTGTATTAATAAAAACTCTTTTTGTGTCTTTTTTTTTTTTTAGGAGACACAATACATGGAGAAATTTTTAGAGCAATTTGAAAGAAAAAAGAATAATAATCTGTAGAACTTATATGTGATACAGGCATTCAATAGAGAAGTAACAAAAAAGTATGTATATACAATTTCATACAGAAGTTGAAAGGGACAGTTTAAGAGACTATTTAATAACTGCATAGAGAAGTAATGGATGTTATGAAGATTTATGACAACAGAAGTTTATGGACTGAGGAATAAAAATGTGGAGTAATATTGCAAATGCAAAATGAAAACTTAATACACATGCCCAGTGTAATTAACTCTCCCACAACCTCACAGAATATAAACCTATATAAATTCACTCAACTAATCAATTCTCCAACTACACCTGCTAAACAAAATACCTCTGGAAGCATTCAAGACTGGATACTAGTTTCCCACCCCCATCGTATCTCTGATGGTGGTACCTTACCTGACTCACTTAGTGACCATCTCCTTGCCTTTGCACGACATACACCTCTTTCCCTCCATTCACACTATAACTATATCACAACCCGTTCCCTGAAAAATTTCAATGCTCAAACCAAAACATACGAACTGGAACCCTTTAAAAACCCTTCCTCTGGACAATGCTGTTACATACTTCAATACTGTATTCATTAACCTACTCAACAGCTTTGCTCCCCTTAGATCTAAAAGGGTCAAAGCCAAAACTGCCCCATGGCTAACCAAAGAGACTATTTCCCTCATGCATCTCTACAATAAATTATGGAAACTGTACCAAAAACATAAGACACCCAATTACTTGGCCGACTGCAGACAACTCCATAACAGAGTTAAAAAACAAATTGCCACAGACCGAAAACCTTACTATGAAATATTGCAAAATAACCATAAATCAAACCCCAAAAAGTTCTGGAACAGCATCTCTACCCTACTCCAGCCTGGTAAAAAAGGCAACCCCTGCCCAGATCCTACTTATTCTGATCTCTCCTTAGCTACACAATTTAACTCCTTCTTTATATATTCAATAGTTATGCTCACCACATCTTTGCCTAATAATACATCAGGCAAGGCCCCATTCTCCCACCTCAATCCCAGCCCTCTTTAACTCTAACTCTACTCACCACCCCCCTTTCTCTATCAAACATATTCCTATTACTAACATAAAAAAATCTTCTGCAAAAATTAAAACCATGCTCAAATGCCCCTGGTGAGCTTCCATGTAACTTCCTCAAGCTAGCTGCCGATGGCATAGCTCTTCCCATCTCCATCCTAATAAACCATTCCATTCAAGAATCTTATGTACCCCTCCTCTGAAAAAGAGCCTTCATTATTCCCCTCCAAAAGGGAGGCAACAATACTGAAATCTCCAATTTCCATCCAATAGCCATCCTATCTCACATTTCTAAAATTCTCGAAAAATGTATCCACCTATAACTCCTACCCTGTCTAATAGACAATCAACTGCTGACCCCTACACAACATGGCTTCAGACACAGGCACAGCACAACCACAGCCCTCCTTTCCTTTCTTGAAACCATCAACCACACTCGTGACTCCAGCAACATTGTATCAACCCTTCTCCTGGATTTATCCAAAGCCTTCGATACTGTTTCACATAACCTTCTCCTGTCCAAGCTATCTCATCTCAGTCTTACAGTTACCTTGCAAATAGACAGCAAGCTGTCAAATGGAAATATTGCATCTCTTCCTTCCTTCATACTGTCACAGTAGTCCTACAAGGCTCTATACTAGGCCCGTTATTGTTCAATATCTTCATTAATGACTTCCATCACTGTATTCCAAATGCTAAACTGGTCCAATACGCCGATGACACTACCATTATCTGTTCCACCAAATCCATCCCTAAACTCACGAAACTAACTCAAGAAGCTTTCTCCTGCACTGAGTCTTGGATAATAATAATCACCTTGCTCTCAACCCTTCAAAATCTAATATCATGATATTTACCCCCTCCAAATCCACCAGAATTGATAAGAACTCTTTCTCTATAACTAGCCAAAACCTGATCCCAATTGAAATAGTTCCCCACACAAAACATCTATGAGTCCTTATTGATGATCAGTTAAAGTTTGACATCCACCTACAAACTAATATTAGGAAAACACATCAAAAACTGGGTATGTTATATTGCCACAGTCATTATCTTACCCCCTCAACCAAACAAACCCTCTCTACTACCTATCTCTTCCCCTCCCTTCTGTATGGTGACCCTCCCATACCAGTCTTCAATGCTCCATAAAGTCTAAACTTGCTTCCTGCTACAACAAAATCACTAAACTTGCAACTGGATCCAAATCCTCCTTCCACCATTGCAAGGCTCTCCACTCCTTGAATTGTTTGGAACTTCCTAACTCTCTTTCATACATTCAACTCTCTACTGCCCATAAACTCACTTCAAACCCTCATATTGTCCCTCACTCTCCTCCACCCTCCAAATGTACCAGCCCAGCAGACTACTTAGGTCCAGCAATCAGAGCCTCCTGGAAGTGTACAAGCCTATATGCACTCCAGGGACACTTCTATTATCTTTCTCCCTAGCACAACAATAGAATTCCCTTCCTCCGCACATTTGAACCACCTACAACCATTCCACTTTTAAGAACCTGCTCCACTCACACCTCTCTTCTCACTGGGAATGCCCCTGTTCTCATCCTACCTGATTCCCTCCACTGCATCTTTACCCTCCTCTATCCTACTTGTTATCCAACACTTATCTCCACTATTTCTATCCACCTTATTCTCTTGTCACTCACTTACTTAGAAACTGACAAGACCTTCCCTCTTTAAGGCCTCATTCTTAAGTATTTGCCTAATTTCTGCCTTATAAAACTATATGACTGACATACTTTTTATTATGTCACATAATGTTATTCTTCATGACCTAAGAATACTCTGTTATGACCCTTCTCTCAAATGTTTTTCTTATCCACTTTGCGGTTGCCTTGCTTTTCATTCTCAAAAATGTATAAATTTCAAACTGTTTGACTTTTTATTTGAAATCTATGTAAAACTGACATACTGTTGATTTTTATTGTAAAACTGTATTTTGGACAAACTGTTGATTTTTATTGTAAAACTGTATTTGGAGCTTTTCTCCCCGGGCGTACATTAAAAATGGGCTCATTTTTGGCCCAATGGACTTTCCTGGTAAGCAAACTGTAAATAAATAAATAAATAATAAATAAATGTGGAAGGAAACAGGGTTTGGTGAAATACTGGAGACAACCAAAGACGTTTTTTTCAGTGGCAAAAATGATCATTTAATTAATAATTGTGAAAAAATAAAATGTTTTATTTGTGGTAAAGTTGGTCATGAAGTAAAAAATTGTGAGTTGAAATGTCTTAAATGTAAAAAGGTAGGACATTCATAGATGAATTGTGATGTAAAAGAAAAGAATATACCGGAAAGGAGAGAAGCTACAGTAAATGAGAGTATAATGGAAGATGATATAGAAAAAAATACAAAAGGAAAATAAGAAGGATACTACAGTACAAATAAAGGAAGACACAAGAAAGAAGTAGGAAAAAGAAGAAATAAGTAATTTGAGTAAATAAGGAGAAGAGAAATGGATAAGAATTAAAAGCAAAAGAAATTTTATTGGAAAAAGAGTAAAAAGATAGAAAATGTAAATTTAAAAATATAAGAATAGGAAAAAACAAGAAAGGAAAAGGATGAAAAAATAACATAATATTTATTATAGAGTGAGAATCTTATCTATAAATGTGAACAGTATCAAGAATGTAAGAAAATGATTAGGGGTATTACAGTGGTGTAGATTACTGGATATGGATATCATAATATTAATAGATATAATAGTTTTGACAGAAGAAGAAAGAATACAAGTTAATGAAGTACTGGAAGGAAAAGTAATATGGAATATAGGAGAAGAAAGCTATTCAGGAATAACATTTCTAAGTAAAGAAAATATAGAAATTTTAGATTTCACATTAGTAATTCTAGGAAAAGTGTTTATAGTGGATATAAAATGGAATAATCAACCATACAGAATTGTGGCAGTAAATGCATATATTATACAAAAACAAAGAGAAATTATGTTAAAGAAAACTCTTACTTATATTAGTGTCAACATGCAAATTATATTAATAGAAGATTTTAATTGTGACTTAGGCAAAAAGAAGGAGCAGATGTTAAGGTTATTTCACAAGTAATAAAAGTGGTAAAATGTATTTATGGGGTAATAATCAGTGGACCTATGAAAGAGGTAACTTAAAAACAGAAACTGACTATTTTATATAATCAACTAGTTTGAAAATATTTCATGAAGGTATAAAAATTACAGGATTTTCAGATCATGTAACCACCGTAACCAGCACAGGTAACCAAAAACTAAGGGTAATGCTACTCAACGCCAGAAGTCTCAACCTCAAAAGGCACACACTCGAGGCTCTCCTCAGCATGGAGAAAATCGAGGTTTGTGCAGTGACAGAAACCTGGTTCAAGGCTCAAGAGAGCACCCCAGCACTGCCAGGTTACAATTCATATCATACCTTCCAGCCTCAGTTACCAGATCGCAGTACAAAGGGCGGAGGTGTATCCATATTCATCAAGGATACCCATATCTCCAGGTTAGTAGCGCAGCATGATGCCCCAGAGATCATCCATGCGCAACTATCAGCAGGCAAAACCACATTTCAAGTCGTAGCTGGTTATAGATCGCCCACCATGTCCCAAGATGCTCACTCTGCATTCCTTGAGACATTGGAAAATATAAAGGTCCTACCCAACACCATAATCTTGGGTGATTTCAACTACCCTGGTATAGACTGGGTGAACTACTAATGTTCCAACTCCTATGCTCAGCGATTCATAGAATTTATAAATTCAAATGCCCTTGAACAACTAGTATGCTCCCCCACTAGAGGGGACAACATATTGGATTTAGTCATCACAAATATGGGCGCCCATTGTACCACACATGTTATCACCCCCTCCTTGGTCAGATCCGACCACAAACTGATAACCCTGGACATCCTCACTCCTCCACCTCCCCCAATCAAAGAAACCATAGTCAAAAACCTTTCCAAAGCAAACTTCAAACTACTTGCATCCGAAGTGGAAAGCTTCACTATTCCCTTGCAGAAGGATAATGATATCCAGGATGCTGAATCCTACACCAAGGCACTCTATATGCATCTTCAGGATTGCATGGACCGTGCTATCCCAAATAAAACCAAGACTCCTTCCTCAAGCAAGAAGAAACCAGTCTGGTGGACCCCGGCCATAAGCAAACTTTACAATAAAAGGAGGAGACTTATACAAAAAAGGCCAAATCTCAAGTAGAAAAATCATCCCTGATCAGCATTAGTAAGAAATTGAGGGCCCTCATCAAGTCAACTTAAGCTAATTTTGAAAAGAAAGTTGCCAAGGATGCCAAGGATAACCATAAGGCCTTCTATGGCTATGTCAAAAACCTAAATGGCAATGCTCAGGTCTGTTCTGAGCTAGTACAAAATGGAACAAAATACACTGACCCTTCTGACATTGCCAACATCTTGGCTGACAGGTTCAGTGCAAATTTCTCCCCATCCCCTCACCACCTACAGGGCCTATTACCATTCTAGGGGATTGTGTAAGTCCAATTATTACTGATACGTTGGTTAACAAGGCTCTATCTAAAGCTAAAAACACTGCCTCCATGGGACCAGATGGTGTCCCAGGCTGTGTCATCTGAGCTCCAAAAGGAATTAACCCCACATCTTAATACCCTGTTCAGTCTCAGCCTCTCCACAGGATATGTACCCATAGAATGGCGCACGGCAATGGTGGTCCCGCTACACAAGGGTGGGGCCACAACTGACCCTGGGAACTACCGACCAATAAGCCTGACCAGTCTGATCTGTAAGGCTATGGAGTGAATCATTATGGAACTCATAAATGGAGAGATTGGGAACCTCCAGTCGCTGGACCCCACACAGTTCGGCTTCGTCAAGGACAGATCATGCCTCCTGAACCTGGTGGATTTCTTTGAGACAGTTACTCAGGCTATGGATAAGGGAAAGGAGGTACACACGGCTTACCTTGACCTTGCTAAGGCATTTGACACCATTCCCCATTCAGGTATTATTGATAAGCTCACCAGCCTGGGCATAAACCCTTACGTAACAAGATGGATCGCAAACTGGCTCTCAGACAGATCCCATAAAGTAAGAGTAGCGGGATCTATGTCTGAATCCAGACCAGTAATGAGTGGTGTGCCTCAGGGCTCTGTCCTGGGGCCCCTCCTGTTTGGCATATACTTCTCAGAAGTACAGGCAGGCATGGAAGGGCTGTGGCTGACTAAGTTTGCAGATGACTGCAAACTGGGTGCTATAATAGAGTCTCTGGCCAACATGGAGATCCTCCAGAAGGGCCTAAATGAGACTGATGCATGGTGTCAAAGCCATGGTCTCAAGCTAAATGCAAAAAAATGCACAGTAATCCCCTTTGGAAAAAACAGAGTACCCGCAAACTACAACATAGGAAGTAATCCCCTGAAATCTGAAGAAGAAATAAGGGATCTAGGGACCCAAGTAGATAGTCAGCTTTCCTTTGATAACCATGTTGCCAAAGTGGTTAGAAAATCCTTCTATGTGACCCATCTGATCACAAAAGGGTTCACATCAAGATTTAAGGATGTAATGGTGCCCCTCTACTCTTCCCTCATCAGACCCATTATTGAGTACAATGCACCAATTGGAATGTACCTGGCTAGACATCTCCAGCAGCTGGAGAGACCACAAAAGTACCTAACCAAGAGTATTACTGGCCTCAAACAGTTGCCCTATGCAGCACGATTGAAAAAGCTAAGACTGTTCTCTGTTGCATACCGCTTTCTCAGAGGCGATCTCTGTCTAACGTACAGAGCCATGTCCAACCCAGAATTGTTGAACATGCTCCATCTTAGCAAAACCAAATCTACCCAAGCTACATGCTCTAGGGATATGACCCTCAACACAACAATGAATAGAACATGCTGGAGGGATAGATTCCCTTCGCAGAGACTTCCCTTACTATGGAACAGGGTCCCGATCTACATAAGACAGAGCCCCTCACTATCACTCTTCAAGAGGAACCTTGATGAGTGGATGGGTAACAGAAAGTTCACACCGGGGATCATATCAACAGCACTACTAGATAGGGGCCAAGGGTACTAGCTGCTAGTACAAGGATGTAGGGAACTACTAAAGGGGCGGTGAATACCGCACAATGTGGCTGGGCTAATAAATGCCTTCAGGCAGATAGCCCAGTACCAACTTATGAACCTATGTAGCAATATGGGTAGAAGTTCAAGATAAGGAAGGATGTATTAAAATAGGTAGAGGAATTAAAAGATTAAATGAAGTGGAATTAAATGAAGATATAAGAAGAAGAAAATTACAATTATGGGTAGATCATTTAGATATGAGGATGTTTTACAAAAATTGGACAAGCTGGTGGATAGCTTTTAAACAGAAATATAAAAAAGAGTTTTTGGAATAGCAAATGCCAGAAAAGAAAACTAGATATGTGTAAATATAAAGACATTAGTAATCAAATTTTTAGAGATATACTAAATAATAAAGAAGGATTTATAGAAAAGAAATATATGAAATGAATCAAGAAAAGATTAGAAGGATGTTGTTTATACAAAGATGTTTTTTACAAAGCAGAAAACAAGAAGTAGTACTCTAAGTAAGATGGTTAAATAAAATAATAGGATAATAAGAGGATTAAGAGAGGAGGAAACTAATATAGTGAAAACACAAAATGCAAGTAATAAAAAATATATTATAAAAGCATTTGTTAGAAATGAAAATAAAAGAAAGTATAAATGGAACTTAAAAACTTGGTTAAATAAGATAATAAAAATTGAAAAGAAAATTACTATAACAGAAGAGAAAAATGTTTTAAAATAGCAAACTTAGAAGCTGCGACAGGAATAGATAGAGTAGAATATCAGATGTGCAAAAATTTGAATGAATGGCAAGAAAAATATCTGGTAAAGGTTTTTAATGAATGGTTAGAAAAAGGTATACAAGATGAGAAAATATGTATGGGTGTAATAAAGTTTATACGGAAGAAAGGAGATAAAACAGATATAAAGAATTGGAGACCTATAGTGTTAAATAAAATTTATTATAGGATATTTATGAAAATATTACAAAACAGAGTAGAAGGTAAAGTAAATAAGCTATTGAATGAAATATTTTTTGCAACAAAAGTGAAAGAAGGTCAAGAACTTTTAATGATAATAAGAGAAATAGTAGAAGATATAATAAGAAGAAAAATGGAAGCTAAAGTCTTAATAGGAGACATTAGTAAAGCATTTGATAACACACAATATGCAATGTTGTGGGAGATTTTAGAAAAATATAATTTAAGGGAAAAAATAATTTTCTAAGATCAATGTATAATAAAAATACAGTAAAAGTGGTGGTTATTGGTTGGTTAATTGAAAAATAGAGATAAAAAGTGGCATAAAACAAGGATCTCCAGTAAACAGTATGTTGTGTGCATTATTAATTAATGTAATTGTAAATGAAGTAAGTTTAACATTAAAAGAAGCTAGATATTATACAACAGAAGGAATATAGATCTCACCAATGTTTTCATTTGTAGATGATTAAGTATTAGTAGTTAAGAATGAAGAAGAAATGAAAACAGAACAAACACTAAAAATAAATTAAATGTGTTAAGTTTAAGTACTAATGAGGAAAAAAGTAAAGAATTAGGTTTTACAGGTATAATTGTATTCAATGCAATAAGGAAGAAACATAAATTCTAGGATTAAAGTCTGATAATGAGCAACAAATGTTAATACAATGGAGGGATATGTTAAATAAAATAAGAAATATTTTCTTGTTCTGGCAAACATTTAAACTTACATACAAGAAGAAAGTTTATTTGCTGAATTCAGTATTATTAGGAAAAGTGGTTTATTTGGCAGGTGTATTTTTGATTCCAATTGAATCTGAAAAGGAATTATAGTCTATGTGGTTCACATTCATATGGGGTTCAAGACTGTACCCAATCAAAAGAGGATTTCTTTACTTTTTTTTCTAAAAAAGAAGGAGAATTGGGTTTAATAAATCCAACTGTACATATACAATCATTGAATTTGTACAAAATGGTGGCTTGGATGAAAGAAAGACAAAGAAAACTGATAGCAGATATAATATAAGAAAAATATAGAGACATTTGGGAGAAACTTGAACATCTTAAAAGAAGTAAAGGTATGATGAACACAGAAGTGAAATTGTATCAAGAAAATATATTATTATGGAAAATTGATATAAAAATAAGAAAAAATGGTATGAAAATATAATGAAGACGTTTTATTAAATTTTTCCATGGAAGTATTTACAAAAAATATAACAGCTGTAAAAACAAGAATGAATAGATGTTCAAAATATGTTGAATGCACAGATTTTTTTATGGAGATTATCTATAACTAAGGTTCCAGTAAAAGCAAATATGCCATACAAGAAAATAGAGGAAAGAGATTGTTTATATTGTGGGAGGCAAAAACTATGGAGCACGTGTTTATGAAATGTGATAGAGTGAAACAATTATGGAAACAATTATATGAAAAAGAATGTATAAAGGGATTAAAAATGTGAATTTGGATATGATAGAATATGGGTATTATGAAAATATAAAACAAAAAGATGTGGATAAACAGGGTGAAAAGTTGTTTTGTGTAGTATGGATTATATGGAACGAGAGATTAAAGGAAATAAGATTTAATTGAAAACAGCCATTGCCAAATATTCTGAAAAAGATAAGATTTTGATTATCAAAAAAAAAACAGTGAGGGGGATTAAAAATGTAAAAATATAAAGAAAATATGAAAATGATTATATATAATTGTAAATGTATAAAATGTATATTATGAATTTTAAATAAAGAACCACTACTCTTTTCAGTGGTGCTATGGGATATTTTATATCTACCTGAGCTACCACTAATTCAGACAGATAGAGTTTGTCTTTAACCTCTCATCTGAAGGACAACACACTCAGGAGTACTACACCCCTTTATGGTGCACTGCAGTGTTAGCAATGCATCTATCTGATGTGGGACTAGAACCCACAGCATTCTGCACCATATGCAAGTATGTTACCTTTTCCACCACTGACACTACTGAGGAAGTCAAAACTAGAATTAGAGGTACTGCAGCCAACTGGCACAAAGTATCATTGGCATCATATGATGGAATGACAAAGAATCTGAAAATTAAGATATACAAAACAGTGGTGTGACTGTTGCTTTTGAATGGCACAGAAACATGAGCACTGAAAACTTAGCAGTTGAGAAAACTTGAGGGGATGGAGAGAAAGTACCTGAGAGAGATTCTAGGACACACACTGTTGGACAGATTGAGAAATGAGGACATCTGAATACAAGCCAAAATTGCCCCTGTTTTAGAGAAGATCAAGGAGAACAGATTATGGTGGTTCTGTCACATATGCAGAAAAGCGAAAGATGATTTGGTAAAGTAGATTTGAAAGAGACAGGAATAAGGCACACACAAGTAATGTGAATATATGACAATATGTCTGTATAATAAAAGAATAGGAAAAAATGAAATAAACATTTCAAAGTCTAGACTTCAGTATTAATATGCCTTGACCTCAGCTAATGTGTTTCTGTGTGACTTCCGTGAAACCACTCCCTCACTTTCCCTATAACCTTTTACATCTTCTGCTTACCCCTGGGGTATATGTTGAAAGGGTAACTCTTTCAATAATTGCGTAATATTTAAATTAAGAGTGTCAAATGCATTACAGTGCAACTGTCTGCAATAGTAAACTTGCAAAACAATAAATACTTAAAAAACTGGACATAAATAAAGTGACCCCCATAAAGGAAATTAAGCTTTAACAGTGTATAAAATAAAGTAACTTCAGAACATTTTATTAAACGGTAAACATACCTCTCAATTGTACAGATTTTCGCAGAATATCCAGATTTTTGCCTCATTTTTGCTCTGTTTTTCATAAAATTGTGATTTCCTGGCAAATTACAGGCAAATCATTAAAGACTGAAGTTAGAAAATAATGACAGACATTTGAGTTTCAGACTTCACACCCTTCAGAAAATTCATGCTAATGCAAAACCTGTTATTCTATCAACTTTCTACGATTGTAAGAGCAATATTTAAAAATTGTCCCTATTTTGGGCCTTTGTTCTACTCTTATTTATGTTTTTGTCCAGATTTCTTGCTCTAAGAGGTTGAGAGGTATGGTAATGGTATAGTTTGTGTTTCATATTGTCAACTGCTTAATTTTTGTCTAAACGGCCATAAGCTACTCCTAAACCCATCTAAAACAAAAAAGTATGATATCTGGAACCTCACAAAAGATAAAAAAATCCTAACAATCTTATCACAGATCCCAATGGCAATTCAATATAAACAACCATGTCCTTCAAATACCTAAGTTTATGGCTGGACCAATCACTTAACTTCCATAACTTAAAACACCATTTTAAAGATCAACTCTGTTTTTCTTTCTGGGCCTGGAAAATATCACCCTTTCTCTACAGACCAGCTAGAGCTGCAGTAGGTAAAGGAGGCCTCCTTGCTCAACTTGAATATGGGCTCCTTATCATAGCCATAGCCACTAAAAAACTGATTCACTCCAGAGTCCATTGAAAACAAAATCTGCTGATTCATTGCCCCACCCCCACCCCGGGAATTCCACTACAATACCTACTCCAAATCCAGATGGCTCCGAGTCACCTACAGTATTCAGCTACTCCTTGGGTCTCTTCTTTTTAAACTACTTCAACCAAGTGCCTTCCTGTTCCTTACTCCAAAACTTCATAATAAATCCACTCCCTACAACCTCAACAACTTCTCCCAATTCACTCCCTCACTCCAGACCCCCAGACCCAACTGTACTGTAATGACCACTTCTTCTCCATTCTTACACCTAAACTCTGGCAATCACTTCCCCCTCCCCTCTCACCTAAAAGAAATGTCTTCTTTTCCCACTTTCAGAACACAACTCAAAAGATACTTTCATCACAAATCTGACTGCAACTGCTTTTCCACTGGAAACATCACCTAACTCCCCCCTCACCGTCATCACTTTTCCTTGCACCCTTTGTTTACACCTATTGCTTACCTCCTATATTTATTACTAAAATGAATCCCCAATTTTTGTTTAAACCTCTGTTAATAATACTTGCTCATTGTTACCATCGTTTATTGGACTTTGTATCTTCTGTGATTACTCTGTTTTATTTTTTGTAAATTCCTTCATCCGGGCTGTGTCTGCAAATGGTCGGTTCTGATCAGTGTACTACCTCAGTAAACAAACTAATTAAATTAATAAACTAAACTGATAAGCATCAAATAACTCCATATAATGTATTTAGAGAATGAGTGACCTGTACATCACCACCTTGACTGGAGAACAAACGTTCTCCAGCAGGGTGTTAATGTACACATAAAGCCCACTCAGAAACAACTCCACCTCTTCACAACAGCATATTAAGCTGCAGTGAATTCCAGTCAGTAAAAAACAAATGGCTGTGATGTTTTACATTTCCTAAACAGCACGTTGTTATTTAACAAGTGTAAAATTACAGTAAAAAGAAATTTAAAAAACAAAAAAGAAAAGGCATGTGTATGTGTGCACGCCCATGCGCATGTGTGTGCGTGTGTGTGTATGTGTATTTGTGACTCAATGTGTGTGTATTTTTCTGACTGTGTGCATGTGTGTGCATGCTTGCATGCATGAAAGTGTAAACAAAAGAAAGAAAGACAGAGAGATGACAGCAACAGACAATCCATTAGTATGGAGGTACAAAAATGTTGTCTGGCATTACTGAATGAGTTTAATCCTCAGTGATTTGCTAGGCAATAAGTACACTGGGGATCACTATGGGCAAAACTAGGAAAAGTAACAAGAGGGGGTGGCGAGATACCTGTAATACTTTGCTTTCTATGCTTATTTTTTATTATTTATATGAGATCGTGGATGGATAGATCTGATGCTGAAAGTAATTGTAACTGCTATGTGTGTGCATTTCTATGTATATGTGTGTGAGTCGGGCTGTATTTCTGAATGGATGTTTCTATGTATATGTATCTTTCTATATGTCTGAGTGCCTGTGTGTGTGTGTGTGTGTGTGTGTGTGTGTGTGTGTGTGTGTGTGTGTGTGTGTGTGTGTGTGTGTGTGTAGCCATTAAATAATTACATAATTTATATTTAGCTGCAAAATATATCCACCAACATTAATTACATATCCTGAGCAAGTCTGAAACATTAGGCGCAGGAACTATTTTAAATCAAAAATCTAAAAATGATTGTATATTAATAAAAAAATAGCATATAGGCCATTCCCTAAGTGCAGTAATCCCATCCAGTGTTTGTGTATGTGTGTGTGTGTGTGTGTGTGTGTGTGTGTGTGTGTGTGTGTGTGTGTGTGTGTGTGTGTGTGTGTGTGTGTGTGTGTGTGTGTGTGTGTGTGTGTGTGTGTGTGTGTATGTGTGTGTGTGTGTGTGTGTGTGTGTGCGTGTGTGTGTGTGTGAGAGAGAGATTGTGTAAATAACACCCTTTCAGGGTTCCAGGGGTGTAGACTGAGGCCCAACACCGCATACTTTATTTACATAATAACACGCATCTTGTTGGGCATTATTTCTTGCATATGCTACTGAAAAGTATATAACTCAGTGTATATATACACAGCTATTAGAAGACAATAAAAGCAAATGTTTACTATGCACAGACATTATACATACTGTCATATATTTGGTCTTCAGTTCTGAAATAGACTAAATACCAAGAAATAGACTAAATGCCAAGAAATCCATAAGAGTATCCTTTGGGAAGTCATCCAACCCTGGTAACTATCGTATTGACAACTCACCCCTTAGAGCTGACCCAGTAGTCAGGGACTTAGGGACACACATAAATAGTAATCTAGCCTTTGACCATCACTTGTCTACAGTGGTGAGGAAATCATTCTATGTTGCACATCTTATAAACAAAAGTATGGCATCTAAGTCCAAGCAAGTTATTGTTCCACTGTATTCGGCATTCATCAGACCTGTCATTGAGTGCAGTGTCCCCTTTTGTATGTACCTAACCAGCCACATCCAACAACTGGAATGTCCACAGAGGTTTCTCACTAAAAGAATACAGGTTGTAAGTAATATGTCCTATGCAGACCGCCTCAAGGCCCTATCCCTGTATTCTGTCTCCTACAGGCTTTTGAGGGGAGATCTATGCCTGACATAAATGGCATTGTCAAACCACACTCTGATGGACCTCCTGCATATCCACAAAAGAAACAGAACCAGAATTACCCATTCTAAAGACTTAAACCTTGCCTGCGATATAAATAGGATCTGCTGGAGAGATAGGTATGTATCCCAGAGACTACCCCATCTATGCAATAGGCTCCCCATCCATTTGAAGTAGAGTTCCTCCCTAACCCAATTCAAGTCCAACTTGGACAATTGGATGGGGAACAGGAAATTCATCCCTGGTTTGGCACCTATATCTGTAATGGGGACATGCAACCTGTGAATGCTTGTGAATGTTTCATCTCCCAAACCCCTGTTTACACTTATCAAGGGTATCAGAACTTGTTAGAGTTTTGGGATGCATGGCTAGGCTTAAAAATGTCCTTGTGGTCATTAGCCTAGTAAACATCTATGAACCTATAATGCACTTTTACAGATGAGTGGAACCACCTTGGTACCATCATGTAGCCATAAAGCAAAAACTACAACATGTATTCTACTTTTACCATATGAAAAATTACATAAATGTAGATACTAACAACATATTGCTTTGAAAATAATGATACAACTGCTATATAATGCTTGCTTTTGTCATTGGGAATACTGCATTTAATTTTGCATCCTTCATGGTTCTCAATTTGAATAATGAAATAAAGAAATTAAGAAATCAATTTTATAACTCTGTATTTCTGACTGATGACTATTGAAGAGTCATTCATTCAACATATACCCTCCTGTGTTGATTTTTCCTTACTGCATGGAAATATTCGGAGACCCACAAATGCAAACACTAAGTGCAATTACTGCTGACAAAATTTGAACATCAACACTAGCTATAATCCCGTTTAAGGCATTTTTTGCAGGTGGGGGCTTCATCTCCTTGCACCCTCAACATGAGGGAGTTGTATCTCCGACACCCCTGCTGCTTAGATGTCCTAACTCCAAGATCACTCTTTCTATCAGTAAGGGGAATAAATTGAGGTACAGCAATCTCAGCCTTGGTAGACATGCCAGAAACACCCCCTGCACCCCCAACATAAGGAGCTGCTCTCCTTGTTACTTTTATATACTAACTGTGAGGTCACGACACCTGAGACTAATGGTGTAGTCTGAAATAAAGCAATATGGACATTAATATACATCATACCTTCTGCACTTCAGTAACTGCAATTGTCACATTTGAGAGTTTTGCACATACAAACAAAAGCCCTTTCTCCTGTTGTTGCATTTAACCTTTACCATAAGGAAACAGTCCGTTAGTTTAGAATAGACAGCTAAGGCTATGCTGAGGAGCTTCATCCTGTAGTCCTGGGTTTGATTCCTTCAGTTTCTATTCTGAAGAAGTTACTTAACCAGACAGTGTTCCTGTGTCCACCTGACTAATAAATGAATAACATCAATATTTGACACTGACAATCATTTGTTTATTTTGCTTCTGTGAAAGTCAGCTGACTTTAAAGAATAGATATCAACTGTATTTCTGCACTGGCAGATTAAGATTGCTAATAGTTGTCTACAACAGTAGTATACTATCATGGTGCAAGGGATGTGCAAAAATCAGCAAAGCCAGTATTTAGCCCATTTTGATGAAGTCCAGTTGTGACCCTACATTAATGATGGGTAAATCCCTGATGTCTTGACAGGGAAGACATAATGCATTAGTTTCTATAAGGTGTGGAATAGAAAATGGAATAACAAGATGTTCCCAGAAGACTGCAGGTAGCCTGACAAGGAAAATGATACCAGAAGGTGAAGATAGTTTGCTTGCAAGGATAGGCATACTAATCATAATGGTATACAAAAAATGAGTTAAAAGAGATGTGTGCACTTACCTCAATGTAGAGAAACTCACAGTAGAAAACTTGGAAGAGATACTGAAACACTGAAAACTAAATAGGCCTGTTTAAAGATGGAGGAGAAATGAATTTTCAAATGATGAGACCACAAACTTTGAAGAAGCTTAAGCCTGCTTTAGAGAAGGCCCAACCAAAATCTGAAAATGTTGTGTACTTAAAATTTTAATTGTTTGGCAGTGTTTTTATGTGGGTTCAAGCTAAATGTAGAAGTATAATAGCCTCCTCACCCCTCTATTTAAAAGTCAACCACCTTCTGTGTACCTCTCTAACATCAGACTGGGGACAAAACTAAAAGAACAAATCGAACTCTCTAACACATTTCTACCAGTTGCTATCAGACATATATAAACACATGGGATTTTAGGATTTTTTTCAGCTTTGTGAAGTTCCAAACCCATGTCCCCAAAAGATAGCTACCTGTATGTGTCTAACGTTTCATTGTGCAGAATGTGAAAAATAATGATCACAGTGATGTGGTCCAATTACTGCTAACAGACAGTACACTACCCCTATATAAACTATTGTGAAGTTCTGTGCTCACCTCTGAAGATTGTGAGAAAAGTTAAAAAAGTAATGACTACACTGCTCTCCGTCCCCACACAAGCTATAGCAACCTACTGTGCAAATGTATGAGGTTTGATTGTGAAGAACATTAAAGAACTAATGACCACATCATCCCCAGTCCCCTACCACTACAACCTGCAACAACTTTCCATGCATATATCTGTTTATAAAACTCAACAGTGTAGCCACTCTGGATTAACTCCTCTTATACCAACGAATAAATACTTCAATGAAAAAATAAATAAAAGGAGAAGCAGAAAATATAAAAACCTTTTAATACGGTTAGCGCTTTCACATCACAGATGCTTCATCAGACCATAAAACTCATTAAATCTAAATCATTTATATACTTTTCAACTCCCAATTAAGCCATCAATAATCAAACAATTACACTAAATTAGTATAATCAACATAAAGAAACAGACATACAAATATCTAACTTCATCTAATACCAATATATAACTAACTTAAAATACATATACATAATAATATTTTATTAAAAACAACATTATTGTGCGTGTATAAAATATATATAACAATAATAGAGCATTATAAACGCCACATTTTTAAGTAAGGTTTGATTGACATTCTGTCATTCAACCCTGGTTCCTTTTCAGTCTGCAACTCAATTATCCATCTCAATTCACTCAATTCTAACTTATTTTTCATATCCCCCAACCTTAAATCTTGATGGGCACATTCAACTACTTTGAACAAAAAATGATGTGTTGTGCCTTTACATATGATGTGCCTAGCCAAGGCACTCCTATCAGACTCTCTATTCCTAATATATAAATGAGTTAGATTTAATGAGTTTTATGGCCTGATGAAGCATCTGTGATGTGAAAGCGCTAACCGTATTAAAAGGTTTTTATATTTTCTGCTGTGTTTCTCCTCTTATTCATTTTTTCATTGATATATCTGTTTATGTCCAGCTTTAGAATAAGAAGGATTACAGGCAGAGGCCACCACTTAGTCCATTTCAAAATCCATTTATGCAGTGTAGAATGCAGGGGCAGCCGGATCCCTAGATGCTCTAAGGATTGGGATGTTCTGTGATGCATTTCACAACATATTTTTGAAAGTCACACTTATTCACAACAGCCTCTTTCCTGACTATGTAAACTCCTCAGATGTTTGAATGTGGTAAAATAATAATAATAATAATAGTCACAGTAGTAAATTTTGTTTAACACAAATACCCAGTAATCACATTTTGTTTAACACAAATACCCAGTAAACACAGGAAAGCAGTCTATCTCACATTATAGAAATATATACTTGCACTGCAAAGGCAGATTAGTGACTTTAAAACTGAGAAAACAACAAGAGGGGCTACTCAGCAGTTATAACTATTTCTGTGTACACTTTGGATATTGAATTGTAATTAAGAAATGATGGCCATGTAATGTGTTTCATCTAATTTCCACACCAACAGTAGATATACATTAAAGTATTCCAAGTTGCTTCATACAAATCATATTGCAATCCATATTCAACATGCAAATGATGTTTATTTCACTTATTCCACTTTTGTCCTCCTCTATTTTTCTCTTGCCATTGTTCCCAAGCCAGTCCCAGCTCCTCCCCCTTCTTTGGGCTTCTGTGAAACCTCCTACACCCAGAGGCTATGTAACTCTTCACTGTTATATCTGATGATACCATTGACTGAAAGCACTTATCTAAAATAAATAGTCAAATTATTTGAGAAGAATAGAAAGCCTCAGACTTTTATATGTTTTTCTTTCAGTATGGGACTAAGTAATGTAGATTATTTGTTTAGTTTTTCTGCATTTACTTGTTTTTTTTTTCTGCTCAAATCTGAATTAATATGCAGTGTACCTAAGCATCAAAAATGTGATTATTTCCCAACATTAAAGTCCTAAAGAGACTGAGATTGATATCAACTTGGAGATACACCCTTTTGTCGATGATTTATGGTTATTCCTGATTAACAGCATCATTGGGTGCAATAAGCTAGTAGATGTGTATAGGAGTTACCTGACGTGGACCTCTCTTAGTGTATAACGATGTAAAAGTAAAGACATTTAACAATACTTAATACTATCCTGCAGAATAAGTTCATTAACTAACGCATACAGTTTCCAGTGATGGGTAAAAATGGTTGGTCTAACTATATATCTAACAATGGCTTCATAATCACCACAAACCTATTAAGCACCTACTTACCACGTACAAATTACATTTATCAAGTTACTGTCTACTAACAATTTTAAAACAGATCTTCTAAGCAACACTTCTGTTCTTCCCAATATAAGAAGCCACTAGAGTATAGTCACAGTATGAAAAATTACCTGACTTATTTTGCCAACATGATAACTTTCAAGCAAGAATCAGTTTGAACACTCCAAAAAGGGAAAATTCTTGTCCCACTAAACAAGGATAGAGTTTGACACTACAATCCTTCCCTAGGCAGAGGAAAACTAGCATGATACATGCCTTAGTAATTATGATAAAATCAGATTGTAATGCAGCCAAAGTGGAGTCAGAATCATCACCTGAACAAAATAAAGCCATATTGTCAGCATAAACTACAACACTAAATGAGAACGTGAAGTGGCTTGCTGTATAATGGATCCGTGAGCAACTCCATAACTTTCTACAGGACACTTGGAAAAACTGATAGCAGCACTGCTTAAGTTCTACCTACTTACAGGATAAATCCATATCAATCTCAAGCCATCCACCCCTAACTCTACTGCTTCTAAGGTCCATATGGTATCCAGGCTTGCCACTTTTTCAAATGTCCAAAACTGAAAATTTTTAACAAAAATATGAGATTTTGCAGATAACCCAAAACTATAACCAACGTAAAGGACTAGACTCCATTTTTTTTTTTGCCAAACTACATGTTCATTCTTGCAGAATTTGAGTTGAGTGTTTCACATGCAAAATACTGCTTTTGTGCCACTATTAAACAAATCTTAGAAAACATTTTTGGCTTAAAATCTGAGGACATTTGCCAAATTTCCATTTTTTTTTTTTTTTTTTTTTGCAGAATATAACCAACCAAATAACACGTGGCCTGCATAAAGAGGGACAGGTAGAAACCCTAATGTGTGTGTGTGTGTGTGTGTGTGTGTGTGTGTGTGTGTGTGTGTGTGTGTGTGTGTGTGTGTGTGTATGTGCACGCATCTGTCAGTCTATGTATGAGTATTGGGAAGAGTCTGCACTTTATGTTTTTAATATTACCTTTGCTACTAATTACAATAAGACACATGAGGTGTGCATAGTGAATAAAGTTCTGGATACATTTCTGGGTGTGCATGTGCCTCTGTCTTTCTGTCTGTCTATATTTATTTCCAGATTTCTGCTAAAATTGCCTTGCAGTAACAGTGTTCCTGATGGTTACAGTTGGAGAATTTTCCACTGAGATTTATACTTCCATACCTTCAAACACATGAAATATTAAGAACAAATGTTTTATTTACGTCTGCAAAATACTTTCTCACTTCTGATATAATGTATTATGAATGCTGCCAGAATGGTCAATAAATAAGAAAGTCACTGTGGATGAGACACTAACCTTATTGAGACATTTATTATGATTGCCCTCTAGAATACATGTGTACATACCTTATGATCTACAGTTCCCTGTAGCTGGGCATTAGCATATTTAAAGCAATATGACCCATATGCTACTGGTGAGAGAGAGCAATAGGCCAATCATTTTCAGCATGTCTTCATGTCATTTTTTGTGTACAGGAATTAAGGCAGCGACTTTCCAATTCTTTGGAAAAACAGAGGAGATATTCATATAAGTAACTTCGCTGTCCATCCCCAGTTTCAAAATGTCATTGCTTAGATCATTTAATTTATTTTACTTGTAGGTCACAAGAACAATTACTGTCTTATATGACATCTAGAGCAAATTACAACAGTTATTTAATCAAATAAGTTGAACAAATAACATTTTTTAATATAAGCTTAATACAAGAGAATGAGTCATGTTTAAATTCAGTCCTAACATTGAGTACTGATCTGAAAGGTATTGATTTCTGAGCTTTCCTTTTAACGTACTATTGAACTCTTCAAACACCATAGACTTGAGCCTTGGTGCTTGCATTAAGTAATGTGTGTGTGTGTGTGTGTGTGTGTGTGTGTGTGTGTGTGTGTGTGTGTGTGTGTGTGTGTGTGTGTGTGTGTGTGTGTGTGTGTGTGTCTATTCAGAAGAGTGTAACTGTGTATCCTGCAATCATCAGTACAATCCCATGACATACTAATATTTTAAGGGAAAAACTTGCATAATGATTAAAGTATTTACCTCACAGACAAAAGGTACAGGGTTTGATTCTCACTAAGAGGAAATTGGCTAGGCTGAAAAAGGTCCCCAAGGGCAACTAGCCTAATACTTATCTATGAACTTGTGATCTCATTTTATCCTCTAGAGCTAAGAAAGTAAATAAATACTTAACAGATGTTGAGATGCTACTCAAATACACCTTACAACTGCTGCATACTTAGGTGTTTGGTCCTAATTTTAACAAACATGTGATTTGACTTCAAATACCATGAACAATGGCATGTGTCATATGGACATTTAGTTATTTATCTCAAGATGGCATGAACCAAAGACTTTAATGTTTTCACACCATACTGACCACATCCAGAAGAGAATAATCAAGTATTGTCAAAAACTGTCAGTAGCCAAGCCTTGCCAAGAGTTTTTTCTAGCATCATCAGTGAGGCCTAAATAGTTATTATATAGACTAGCTATCTTATGAAATAACTATATAGTTACTGAATCAATGTCATTATTAAATGACAAATATGCATCAATAATAAGGGAAAAGAAAATATAACACCCATTCAAGTGAGTCAAGGTTTTCATGACGTATGCTACAGACTGAGGAAAGCACATTTATATTTCATTTGCTTTTGTTTTAGTGGTATTGATCATCAAAACACCCCCAGCAACCCAAAATTGTTATCAATAAAATGCATTTGGAGATTCTTCATTACTCATCTGCACACACACACACACACACACACACACACACACACACACACACACACACACACACACACATAGATCTTTCATTCCTTATCAACCCCCCTAGTGTGGTCACCCAGGCAGACATGGATTCATGACTATCTGCTGAAGGCTTATTCTCTGACAGATAAATGTATGACATGAACAGCTGAAAAACACTTTCACCAAATAAGATTTCAAGCTTTTTTTCAGGTGGAACAAATCCCCCATGCAACCCCAACTGGTAGGAGACCCCCACCCCCCCAACTTATATATACCAACTTCACGTTCAAACAGCAGTGAAGAAAGTATAACATCTCCCATTCACTGACAGTGGCTTTCAGCAATTCAGCATTCACACTGACTTCTTTTGAAGCATGATCCTTCAACAAACATTCACATTCCCAGCAGAAAAACACACAAGGACACACACACACACACACACACACACACACACATATTCATCTATCTTAATTCATGCCCCTACAGACATGTATACACAAGTTCATACTCACACTAACAATCCCAACTCCCATGTTTTAACTGAACTCACCTGCACCATGTCTGTTTCAATAGGAATGAATGGGTGATCACCATCTTTTCAAAGCATTTATTTTATTCTCCAATTGTGATATTTGCACTCCAGATCAAGTCTCTCTTGATTTGCTTGACAGGTTAAATCAAGAGCTGCTGGCATTTCCAGGGAATAGCATATGGCTAATTAGTACTTGTCACGCCCCTGGATTACTGCATTAGCATAAAGGTTTATCAGTGAAACAGCCCTTCACACTAAGACCCCCACTATCAGTAGGGCGATCCATGAATCAGGAATTCTTACCTCATGAGGGAAACCATTCATGTTAAAGTTCTCTGCTAGCAGTCAGCCTTTCTGAATCCGAGGTTATTTACACTTTAACCATTTCCAAATAAAGAAAACAAGAAATATAAGAGAGTCTATAGGCAGTATTACTTTATAATAATAATAAAACAATAAAGTTTCAAACAAATTCATATATATTTAAAACAACAAGAGAAAAATATGATAATTAAAGATAAATGATAAGAGTTAGCAGACAATAATTAATCCTGCTTGATGAAAGGTACTTTCAAATATAATTAATAACTTGAGGAATCTAATGAAAGCAAAAATGTTATTTGCAGTAATTCAATGAAAATTACAATGACTGCGGGAGTTTAGAAAAATTGCAAAGACTGGGTAAGTTTAAGCAATCTTGAATTTTAAACACGTTTTTATCTTCCTTCATATATATGGAACATTTGAGCTGTAAGATGATTAAGTTAATTGTAATAGACATTCTGAGCTCAGTTGGGTACAGTAGATAGTTTGGTAATTAAATTAGTAGCTAGACTATAAATCTTCAGATTCTATGATTAGGTTAATATTTTTGTACAGGTGACTGCATGTCAAACAAAATGGTAAATATTATGCTAACACGCAAGTTCAAACTTTCTCAATGAATAACTGTAACATCAGTGATGCCAGTATGCTCCAGGGCATTTTTAGTTAACTATATTATTTCACACAAATGTGCTATGACCGTATATAGTATTTTCTTAGTAAACATCAATGATTTAAATAACAGAAAGAAAAGAGGTGGTTTCTCAAAAATCAAACTGAGTAACTCAGATATATATTTTTAGAAAAAACAAATCTTATATAAAAAGATGTTGAAATATTTATATTTAATCAATATGCAGTAGCAGCTAGTTCATCCTTTAAGGATGAAAGAAGATGAGTTTCTATCTTATAGGAAAACACGGTTATTATGCCACCAATACAGTTTTCAGGTTGTGATGGCAAATGTTTAACATGGTCATATTCTAATATAAAAACACTCTAGTTATATTAATAAATATGTATTTGAGATTGTCCCACTATTCAGAAAGAACTTCACTGCTGATGCAAGAGCTGTAGCCAAAATAGACTGTTTCCACAATGTAGGAAATAATGATTCAGAACTGTGTTAGCTGCAATTAGAAAAGGTCTCATTATAGGTTAATTTGCATGTCTCTGAACTGCCCATAACTATCGATAGTGCAAATCAGCACTTTCTTGCTGTAGTTAACACTGGCAACCCAGGCACATCATTGGCATAGAAATACCCACTCACTCTTCCACACACGTTCACACATTCAAACACACACACACACATTATATATATATATATATATATATATATATATATATATATATATATATATATATATATATATATATAAATTTGTTATGTGTCCCTTAGTTGACAGAACATCACTGGTGTTTCTTCTTATTTTTCTCTGCCCTTCATAAATCCCAGATAATTACAGACAGTCAGTTATGCCAGACATTATGTTTCATACTTCTTATTTTTCAAAAACTGCATTGTGATGCTAGACCTGTTGCTCTATTAACTTTTTATGTGGCTCATAGTCATATTTAACAATTCTCCCCGAGATCATGTAGTGCACATTCTGGCTTTGGCCCAAAGCATTCCACACACAGATACATTCCCATCAATTTCAACTGTCCCTGATTTTAAAGGATTATGTAAAAAAAAAACCTGCTACACTGATTTGTTAAAGTAGCGACTAAAGGCTGCTGCTTTCTGTTTCATGGGTACAGCACTCACTTGCAAATTCCACCCCTTTTACTTTAATTTTTTTTTTTTACTTTCAAAGAATTGTGTAATATTTCAGACATATCTGTAGTGGCACAGATGACTACCACACCATATGTGATTGCCAGGGTACAGGGTTTGAATCTTTATAAGTACCTTTAGGCAAGCTATATAGGGTATCCGTGGTGTCCAGTTTTGCCCCTAACCTATGTCTTTTGTGCTGAACAACTTTGTTTTACAAAGTGTTAAGTGATTTTAAGGGACAATGCAAAAATTTATCTCTGGTGTCTAGTATTAGCATTGCCTCACATTTTCATCCTGCACAATTTCATTCTATGAATGTTTAAGTGCCTTTAAGGCACAACATAAAGGTTTCTACCTGGTGTCTAGTGTTCCCCCCATCGTTGCAAGATTTTCCCATTATTCTAGGGGAGCGTGGTAGTATGACAGCCCCTCAACACACACACACACACACACACACACACACACACACACACACACACACACACACACACACACACACACACACACACACATGCACACGCAGCCCCTCCTTTACCCAATCTCACTCATGGACACACTCACCCATTCACCCATATGCACAAACACACACAAATGCACACACACAAACAAACCTACCCTACCTACCTGTACTGTGGACTCCCGGGCAGATACGCACTCACACATACATATACACAGACACACACACACGGAAATGTGCACCAGTATTACCTGTTCACTAGACTCCCTTGCACTTACCTCTAACAAGATCAGGTGAACATGAGATATTGGCCATATTCATTAAGACAGTAGCTGATGTAACTTATTCAGCTTAGTGATTCTCTAAATTCTTGATGCATATGGTTAATTAGAGCAGGAGACTCCCCCCGAATGTCTCATTAGAATTTGTCATAGTCCTAAGGACAGCCCATCATGGTACTGCATATCTTAGTGTTGCAGCACCAGGGCAGAGTTGTCCCTGACTTAGAAATTATTATCAGAAGGTTTACACAACCAGTAGGATTCAATAAACTCCATGTAGGCTTTGTGTAAAGCCTACACAGAGTTTATGTGTTTGCATGGTGAGCAGCAGTGCTAATTACATATTCATGCTGTGCACCACATTTAAATATAAACAAGCATGGTTTCATGGCTGGCAACAATGTTGCCAGCTAGGAAACCATGTAAAGCAACACAGATAGAAGACCTATTTGCTTATGAGCAAACTAGGTCAGTGGGATTGCACGCAATGATTACTAGGGTTTGTCATATAGCAATGTATATGGTTCAAACACATTACAGGGTAGTCTGTACATTGCAGAGTATAATGGAATCCCATGCTAGGCATTCTGTACAAAAGTTGCAGAAAGTGATTTGTAATGGTACATGGACTACCATTTAAAATAAACAGTCGGGGGAAGTTTGTGTATTGAATAGGGACACAGATGAATTGTAGGAATGTACACATGGAAAGAGGAGAGGTGAAAACATCATAATGTACAGCAGATAAGGACATGTTAATGGAAGACAGTTGTAGCAGGAACATAATCACACATCGACATAGTACATTACTGATTGCACAGTGAAAATGTATATGATGTGACTGTCAGACAAGGTGACACAACAATGGAGAAGATGTCTTTGTGATATAAGCATCCTGACATGAACAATGGAGAGGACATCTATCAGGGATTTTATATACAATTGGGTTAGGTGCATATTGTGAAGCTGTGCAAACTGATTTGCCTGAATATGACTGTAATGTCAGCAGAGGTCCCCAACAAGTAGGACACAGTTACAGGCTCGTGGACAACAGTAAACAGAAGCACACACAATCATAAACAATATCAGAATAATGCCACCAGTAATCTCATGTCTCTGACATAACATATGTGATTCTGAGTGATCATAGATGGTTCTGCACTTGTGCAACTATTATGACATGCCAGTAATCTATGAAGGTAATCAAGTACACTATCCTAACACTTTAACATATGTTGAAGGTGTTAGAAATGAGACTGCTATACCTGTATGTGACAGTATGATCAATACAGGCTAGTTGACTGGTGTGCATTGTGTGTGTCTATATATATATATATATATATATATATATATATATATATATATATATATATATATATATATATATCTGTATATGGATTCCATACACTAGATCGAATTTTCACTAATTCGAAATAGTGCTTGGAATGCTCACTGCAGCGAAAGTGCACTTAATCGAAAGTGCACTTACGCAAAGTTCAGTACAATGAACGGGTGTTGTACTGAACTTCCGTGCAGTACTCACGGACCTTAGGTTAGGGCACAGGTCATAGTAAGGGAATAGCCCGTAGGGCTATCCCCTTACCATGACCCGTGCCCTAATGACTGCAGCACAGTGAAGGACACAACAATGTCCTCCACTATGGTGCGATACTCATGAACCTTAGGGTTAGGACATGGGCTAGGGTAAGGGGATAGCTTTACTAACTATCCCCTTACCCTAACCCTAAGGTCAGTGACTATCGCACCATAGTGGAGGACATAGCATGTTTTTTATGTCCTCCACTGTGCTGCAGTGTTTTCGGTGAAGTGCACTTACGCAAAAGTTCACTTTCGTTAAAGTGAACTTTCGCAGAAGTGAGGCTTCCAATTACAAGTTCAAAGTGGTGAACTTTCATTCTTGTAATAGGAATCCATATATATATATATATATATATATATATATATATATATATATATATACACACACACACACACACACACACACACACACACACACACACACACACACACACACACACACACACACACACACACACACACACATACACATATCTATATATATCACAATAAACACTGTCACGAATGTAACCCATGCCATAAGGGTTGTCAAACAGCTATATATGTACTGTGTGCATCACTGGAATAGGTATCACACATGCATCTGGTATATCACCTTGATGGGGGATCCACACTATCAGACAGTAATGTTTATGCAACATAAAGAATACCTAGGTATGGCCAATAAGCTGTGTGAGAACTCCCTGCTGCAAAGGTGGTACACTTCAGTTACACATCACTGGAAGATGTGCAGGGAGGTACATAAAGATGGGTTCATTGTGCTCAGTTATTGGTGTGAAGAAGGCTGTAAGCTATGGTGGTACTATGGCCTTTGACGTGGCTGTCCTGCACATACTCAGTAGTTGTGTTACATACAAGGGAGTAGTGACCACTGTGGCCACATGCTGGTGGATGTTCCACATACCATCTACCCCAGGACACAGGTCACATCACAACTGGTCTGCTTATAGGGTATGATGTCTACATTATCATTGGGTTGTGCATTTGTTTTCATAATATAACAAATTTCCTCATGTTTTTTGTTTCATGTCATGTGTTGCGGCAACAATCTTTGGTGTGTGTTGGTATTGTCTGTATTTTACTAATATCACAGATGAGTCAATGATTGCCCACAGTCTGTAGTCCTCCAGATAGCTGTTTGCAAACAGGATGTGTATGTCATTCTTGACGTCTGTGACTTAAATAATGGACAAGAAAGAGCCTAGCAGACAGCTCTGATGTATGGACCTGATTACTGGACTCTAGATATAGGTCACTTCACACATTTCAACATATTTAGATGCCACGTATGTGATCCAGCAGTCTACCAACTTGCTTATATAGATGTTTATGTGAAATAAGTAAGAACTTTAATCACAACAAGCAGAATATAATAAAATGAAATAAAACAGCAGGAGATATCTCCAGTGGAATGGAAATCAACAGGTAAGTTGCCATATGAAGATATTTTGGAGCCTTTCACAGGAAACCAGTATAAACATTCACTTGAAGCTGAACAACAAGGGAAGGAACAGGAAACTGTGGCAACTCTGATGCAGTAAATGTTGAGGATTGATACCCCAGTGAGTTCCCATATAACAGAGCAACGGATGACACAGGATGAAACTGAAGAGAATGTGCCACAGGGAGATGCTATAGAACTTTCTATAGAATGACCGCAAGAAATGGAGAACAAAAAATGTGCCCTCAGTTTAGAAGAAATAAGCTAAGAGAAGAGTTGCTTGATTTAATAGAGATAGGCATATTAAGAATAATGAAAGAAATAGGCTGCAGAAGGTCAATAAAACCCAAAAAGTTAGAAGTTTGATAAAACAAATGGTCTGCTTATAGGGTGTGAGACAGTAATTAGGACTGTCAATACAGATTCATGCGATATAACAGACGTAAACGGGATATATAACTGTGCTGTGAAATTAATAACAGATAAAATTCTACCACAAGAACACAGGGTAGTAAGGGAAAGGAAGGGGAGAAATCGAATACCATCATGGAAGTATGGAATAGAGAAAACTATAAAGCAATTAAGACAAGAAGTGTCACTGTTAGAAGAGTATAGAAGAGGGAATAGATCAACAAAAATACTCAGAAAGATAGACGTGATAAAAGCAATGCACAGTAATATAAAGGATCAGGATTTATCATTCACTGTTGCAAATAATAAACTAAAAATATCAACACAGGCAGAAAAACTTAGAAGAAACACAGAAAAATATAAAGGAAAAGTACAAAGTATCAATGTATTGATGACCCAAAAAAGTTTTATAGAGAATTGGGAAACAAGGTAAAAGGAATTGAAAGACCGCCAAAAAAAAAGAAGAAATAGATACATTTTGGAGAGTATTTATGAAGATCCTGTGGAACATAACAAAGATGCTAAATGGATAGAAAAAGTAAAATAAATAATAAATAATAAGTTTAAAGGTACAGGATATGAAATGGGATGAAGTAACAGCCAAAGAGACTGAAATAAAGTTAAGAAAAACCTCAGGCCCAGATGCAGTACCTAACTTCTGGTTAAAAGTATTAACATATTTTGCACGAAGATTTATCCATGAGTAAGAACTATTTATATGCACACCTTGAATAGACACCAACCTTGTTAACAACAGGAAAAACGGGTTCCTATTAGAACTCCGAACGCTTAAAATGTCGAATGTCATATGGTCGACCTTTCAAGAGTTCGAAGGTTAAACGTAATGGTGCCGTTCAGTGCAGAATGGGAGAATTTCCCTTTCCAGCACTGAAGTGCGATCTCGGAGTTGGTATATTTAAGTAGGGGGGGTGCAGCCTGCACCGTTAAGGTAAGTTTGCTTTTTTTTTTTGTTTTATTATATATTAGAACTTGGCGACCCCTAACCGGGAAAAGCCGAAAGACACAAACACAAACAAACATATATTCGAACTTTTAAACTTCGATCATATGTTGTCGAACATATGGGATTCGAAGTTTAGAAAGTTCTAATATATAATATAGACCCGGAAAAACAATGCTCCTACTTAAAAGTGATCCTGCATCTGCCACCCTAAAAATTATAGACCAATAACTTGCCTTCCACCGACGTATAAACTATACACCAGAATTGATGTGCCGACAGAGTTTATAGTCATTTAGAAGAAAACTGAATTATGGCAACAGAACAAAAGGGCAATAAAGGAAAGTCATATAGAACAAAGGATCATTTGTTAAATAAAGTCATAGTGGAGAACTGTAAAAAGGGGAAGAATCTAAGTATGGCATGGATTGACTATAAAAAAGCATTTGACAGTACCCCACATTCATGGATAAAAGATTGTTTAAAAATGTGTAAGATACACCCTACACTGATCAATTATATTACAGTGACCATGAAACAGTGGCAAACGACTTTGCAATTAAGCCATGATAAAGGACAAATTATTATTCAAGGGATAAAAATTCAAAGGGGGATATTCTAGGCTGACTCCCTGTCACCATTGCTATACTGTCTTGCCCTTAACCGATTAAGCTGTCTATTTAACAGATTAGGGCATGGCTATAATTTGGTTCCTAGAAAACAGCAAAGTGTAAAGACTTCTCATCTTCTCTTTGCTGATGATTTAAAATTGCACAGCTCATCAGATGAGGAACTGAAAATGCAGCTGCAAGTAGTCAAAACTTTTTCAGATGATATAAGAATGTTATTCGGTCTTGCTAAATGTGCAAAAGCAGCCTTTAAAGCAGCAAAGCTGCAGCACCAAGAAAACATCAGTTTGGGACAAGAATGTGATATAAAATAACTTGAGCAAGATGGAGAGCATAAATATTTGGGAACTGATGATGGATCAACAATAAAACATGAACAAATGTGAATAAAACTCAGTAAGGAATATTTTAGAAGACTTACATTAAATCTGAAAATAGCATTGACATCTAGGAGCAAAATTCAAGCAATAAACCAATTTGCTCTTCCTGTCCTAACATACAGCTGTGGAGTGACTGTCTAGCCTCAAAAGGTGCTGGTTAGATTAGATAGGAAAACAAGAAGGATACTTCATGCTCATCAAATGATTTATAAAAATCAGTGCATACCAAGATTATATATTCCCCATTCCGAAGACGGTATGGGCCTCCTTGAAACTGATTACATGTATAGATCTGCAATCATGGGACTGCACATATATCTACTGACCTCACAAGACCCAAATGTAGTGAAAGTTTTGAAACATGAGGCGAATAAATCTAAGATGACTTCCCTGTTTAGTCTAGCAGAAGCATATTAGTGTTAAGCAGGAATGGAAATCAAACCAGTAGTAGATAAAAATCAGACAGCAACTGAATGTGCCAAAAAAAAAAGAAAGAATACAAGGCGAAGGATCAGATGAGAAGGCAAGAAATGTGAAAAATGCATAAATATAGTTGCAAGTATAGAAAACTCCTGGAAGAACTTCATGTTGATAAGGATCTAACACAGGAATGGTTAAGGAGAGGTGAATTCAAACCAAAGGATGAAAGGTTAATACTGACGGCCCAAGACAGTGGGCTATGTACATGTTGGTTTAAAAAGTCCATTGAACATGTAGGAGAAACAGATAAATGCAGGATTTGTAAAAGAGAATTGGAAACAGTCACTCACCTTGTTGCTGGTTGTGACATACTAATGGCAGAAGGACTGTATACTAAAAAGCATAATAATGTAGCAAGACTGTTACACTGGGGATTGTGCAAATGTTATGGCACTGAAGTAGCTGAAAAACACTGGAAACATGAGCCACAAAGCATCATAGAAAATGATGAAGTCTATATCACATGGGATCACCCATTACCAAAAGGCCAAAAGATAGATACAAGAAAACCAGATATAGTGGTCCATGAAAAGAAGACAAAAGTAGCATTGATCATTGAAATCACTATACCCAGTGACTATAGCGTCTTGCACAGAGAGAGACACAAAGTCATAAAACATCAGGATTTGCAGGCAGAAATGAGAGCAATGTGGAAGAAAGATACCCAGACAGTTCCAATAGTAGTAGGAGCTACAGGTCCTTTAAAAAAGGATCTACAATCATATTTAGCTATGTTACCAATGCATGTAACTCCATACGAATTGCAGAAGGAGTCATTACTGGGCACATTGCAGGTGCTGCGAAGAGCACTTCTGGCTGACATCAAAGATTGAAGTAATACTAATTTTATGAACTTTAATCATACTTTGACTTAGGAATGGGGTCTATTCTTGTCATGGTATTAGAAACCCAAAAGACTTGGAGAAATAAAAAAACTGGAGATTAACCCTTATGTTACAAGATGGTTAACCAACTGGCTCAACAACAGAACACACACACTGTGAAAGTTAGTGAATTAGCCTCTACCAGTAGAGTTGTCACCACTGGCGTACCCCAAGGATCTGTGCTGGGCCCTTTACTGTTTGGAATCTATTTCTCAACAGTCCAGACTAAAGTATATGGCCTTTGTCTTACCAAGTCGGCTGATTAATTGCATATTGGGTGCAATCATTGAGTCCACATGCTAACACAGACAAATGATTGGTGCCAAAATCACATGGTCTACATATAAAGACAAAAATGTTTCATTATTTTTGCTTTCCGCAAAGTGTAATTCTCTGCTAATTACAGCACTGACTTCACTTCCCCTGTGCTCAAACCCAGTGGTGCAAGACCTCAGAACACACATAGATAGCTATCTGAACTTGAACCAACAAATTTCCACAGTGGTATGGAAAGGCTATATCATGTACCTCATAAGTCAAGCCATTGAATCAAGATCTGAGAATGTCATAACAGCAGTGTACTCGACCCTCATCAGAACACTAATAGAGTATAATGCTCCCATTTGAAAGTGCCTCACCTGAGAACAGGGGTTTCTCACTAAGAAAATATAGGGCATACAAAGCATGTATGTAAATAGACTGAAAGCCCTGCCACTGTAATCTGTATCCTATAGGATGAGGTGACTTGTGCCTGACCTACAGGCCAGTCTCTAACCCTGCCCCTGATGAAAATACTGCTATAGCTGATGACATCAGCAGAGTCTGGTGACAAGAAGATGGTAAGAGCAGTGTCCCACATGTTGTTGTAAAATGCTATCTCTAATGTCAAGCAAGTGCACAAACACACACAAACCAGCTGACTGCAGTGAGAACAGAACACCTACCTATATAAGTACACAGACTACAGAACTCTGTATTTTATGTAAGAGCCACAGCACAAGTCTGACTTTTACAAGGCTGCAGAACAACTTCTAGTGGATGATATTAGCAGTGGATTTTGGAGTGAAGATGTTGGGAGACCAGCATGAAATGGATAGCTAGCCATGTCCAACTGTCAAGATATTAAATTTCTGTATGTTACCAGAATGATGAGTGTGCAACATGTAGTGTTTGATGGTTGTGTTTTCAATGTGCATGTATACGTTAAGAGACATCTTTACAAACTATATGCAAACAGGTGTACACATTACTATAATTACTGAAAAATCAGAATGTGCATTGTCATTCTAAAGATGTGCATGGTATATAAGACAAGATTTGTTATTTATTTATGTAGTGTAGTTGCTATATGTGTGAACAAGTACTGAGAGGCCAAGTTTGCAGTGCCTGGGGGAAGGTAACAGATGTCTGCATTGTAAAGATTTGTCTTTTTCTTAGACAGTGCCTATATTTTGTTTGTGTCTCAACATGTAGTTTCATAGCATGAACACTTAGCAGACAGTAAACGAAAGTAATATATGCTATTGTCCACTTTGCATAGCGCACAACCGAGCAGAAGCTTGGCACGATGGTCGGCAAAGTGTGTGTGCATGCGAGATGCATATTTCTACTGCTTTCTCTGTTTAAGGATAGTTAAGCAGTCTGCAAATGTGAGCCCTATTGCTAAAATTCTGAGAGTTCTCAGTATCAAGGGTATGAAACACACCGGCTGCTTAGCTGACTCTGTGGCAGCAGGTGTAAATACATTGACACATTTTTTTTTTTTTTTGAGCACAGATGCTATAGAGTTTTAATCCAGGTGTATGTTATACTTTTAAACAAGTAATGATAATGCCATGAAATTATTTTTTACACTACATTCACAGTGTGTTATTGTGTGTTGACATAGCGTAGCATGTTTAAGCAGCATTGCATGGAGGTAACCTCACCACAGAAGAGCCATTCACCATCGGTTGGCATTGGTGAGTGATGCCAAACTCTGCTCAAACACAGGAGCCAAAAAGTGAAGAGCTCCATTGTTTTTTTGTTACTTATGTGTGTTGTGTGTGTTCTATTTTTTGAGCAAATTATAGGTGTAAAAACAGGGTAGATAAGAAAATGGTGAAATGGGGGACAAGCAGGGGAAAGAACAAAGAGAAAGCAATATAGAAATGTGCAGGGGGGAGGAAGGAAAGAACCATAGCTATCCATTTCTTCAACAGTGTAAAATTAAAATATGTACAGAATAGTAGCTGAATTTGTACTGTTACCTGCAGTAATGGGGTGAAAACAATGCATTCATGTTGTATAGCCAATTGGACCAAATCAAGTGAATCAAGAAGATGTGTGCGAAACAGAGAGCTATATATGGGATATTTTTTTTTATGAGACATGTGATCATTTTTTTTACTTCAGTAAGAGAGGAATGCTGGGTAAGGGACATTGTTATTTCTGGGTCAGATAAGTTGGGTAGGTGAGGAAGCAGATGCAAACAGGACAAAAAGACAAGACACAGGGACAATAAGGGACCCAAAAGGTTGGGGGTGTCATGATTGGGGTGAGGTAGGGGACAACACAAGCCCATGCATAACAAATATGGGGACAGTGAGATTCTAGTCCTCACCCGTAGGGCTGTTATCACAGTACCCTTACTCCACTGGCTGCTGGAGTGCTTGATGTCTCCTCCTCCTATGGACCATGAGGGAGAGCAGCCTCTCCATCCAGTGTAGGTGTACAACAATGGTGCTGTGCATGTCCCTATTCTCCAACACTGGCATCTTCTAGTGGGTGATGAAATCCACACCTCCATCAGTACTCCCAGAGGGTACCATAGCACCAGCTTCAGGGGTAGCGTTACCTGAGGGTGTAGGTAGTGCAGAGACAGCAGACGCAGTACTGCTAGGTTGGGTCCCAGATGTGTTGGGAGTCAGTGTTGGAGACAGTGGAATGAGGATAGGCTGAGCCACTGCAGTTGGCCTAACCTCCCTGTGCTGTGAAGCATTTAGTGATTTGTTACAGATGGATGACATGGAGATATTTTTATTATACATAATAGAAAATAAAAAAAGAGAAGGGTTGGGGTCAGAGAAAACAAAGAGATAAAATTAGTAGCATCATATGTGACATACAATGGATTTATGACAATAATACAACTATTTTATCTGAAGTTTTACATGTAAGTATACTTCATAGCAACTAAAAACTATAATTAAAGATTGCTCAGTGCAGATATTGCACATATGCTTGGTCCAATTATACAGAGTAAAGTTAACAGCAGGGCATTCATGCCACTTGTGTAGAATTTAATTTCTGTAATTATTATTAAAGAATTGTAGTATTTATACTTTTTGCTTGTGGTATTTGAACCCACAACCTCTGTCTACAGTCTTACCCTTGACTACTACAGACTGCTACAGACTGATGCATGCATACATACTTGCTTTTACAGTTAGGATATGCATGGTTACTTTGCTACTACTGTATACAAAAAACATTTTTCTTTCAATTTTAAAGCTACAATAATACATTTCTTGTGCTGCATGTATACCACTTGCTTCCCTCAATCTCTCTAGATGCTCAGCATGGGCCTACCTATTCACATCTGTTTCAAAATTAGCTGTGAAAAGAAAAGAACAGAAGAGCATTATGCGTACCAGTCTTGCCTATATTTAGCTTTCTAAGTATTATACATTCTCTTTATTAGCATACTTGCACAACTGTGGGATATTCCTAGTTTGGAACTCATCCAGCCACTGGTTGAAGGTATCCTTCTTGTGCTTTTTTATGTCATGGAAGTGGTGCCTACACTGTTCTCCAGTGCATGGGATGCCAGTCGCAAAGGATGCAGCCTTGACCAGACTATTCCAAGCTCCAGACTTGTACTGGGAGCCAGAATAGTCACCCTACAAAAGCCTTTGACTGTGGCGCTTTATCAGGAGTCAGGTAAATATTCCAGACTACAAAAAAGTGTATCGCCAATGGCACAAACCACTAGTAAAAGTAAACTCCAAGGAAACGAAAGTAGTGTCCAAAGTACAAGGAAGTTTATTAGACAAAACGGACTCCACAGAAAATAAACGCTCTTTTAAAACAATTTCATTTTCGTCCAAAATAAACCAGGACTTCATCAGATTCAAACCACAAAAAACAATCAACAGTATAAATACTCATGAAAATTTAAAAACAACCTATCCACTGAGATGTGTTTCAATTAACAAATCAAAAATCAATGCATCTCATGAATCTTGAATTAAAACATACGCCTATCTTTCTTGTTAAATAAAAATATCCTTTACCTTCCAATGTGTGTGGTGTGGTGTATCATAATGTTAAACCATAATAATAATTAGATATATATAATTTTAATACTGTTAAAACCCTATTATGAAATAAAATGTATGTATATGTCTCTCTATATAAATAAACAAATAATTAAAACTAAATATAATCCAAGGTATGTGTCCCATTAAAACTTTTTGTCTGATCTAAACTAATGCTGCCATCCAATGGTTAAGTCCAGTACTACACTATATTAAATATCAGCAGCTCTCAATTTTAACACTGGTGTTAGTGATATGTGGTCATTTAAACCAGGTTTTCTCGTGGCATCTAACCTTATTTGCCACCATAATTCTTTATAGGCTAACCATTCTTCCCATAAACCTCCCCTCAATTTTTACTAACCTGCTCAAGGACGAAAAATCCAAATTTGGCCTCTGGGCATTCTTTTGTATGCCTATACAGTGCATTAGTGTCTTTACATTTCTGTATTTCATAATTATGTTCATATATTCTTCTTCTCAGGGCACGTTCCGTTTTACCTATATAAAATGAACTGCATGTTTTACATTGCGCCAAATAGATGACTCCCTTAGTCTCACAAGTGTAAAGTTTTGTATTTGTTATGGTTATGTGTCTATTAACTACACTTATTTCATTCATATTTAACATGAATTCACATTGGTTACAGTGGCGCACCTAAAACTTCCCATCCTAGACTGCCTATTTATTGTGCCTCTTGTATTACCACTGACTTTATTAATTATGTTATTTGAGTTTGATTCCAATATATTTTTCATACTCCTTGCATTTTTGTAAACCAATTTTGGGGTAATATTCTTAATGTTTTCCATATCTACAAACATTGAAAATTTTTCCCATTCATTTCTAAATATTTCCCCAAATTTTATGTTGATCATATTATATTCCAGAACTAATGCTTGTTCATAATTATTGATGTCCCTTACTGCAAATGGTGTACCATTGGCACAATAATCTGTTTTTCTCCCTTTAATGGGTTGAAATTTATTGTCTCTACCCTTATCAACTTCTTTCCTTATTGTTTGGACAAATACTAAAGGATATCCTTTTTCTATAAACATTTTTTCAAGAAGTTCACATTCCAAATGGTAGTCCTCATTTGAACTAGTCATATGACTACCCCTCACAAATTGTCCTTTGGCAATGTTCTTTTTACAATGTGAGGGGTGTGTGCTAGTATAATGGAGATACGAATTACAAAATGTTTTTTTCCTATATATCCTGGACTCAAAATCTTTTGTCTTTTTGTATATTTCTATGTCCAGGTATTGAAGTTTTTCCTTAGATGCAGTGTAAGTAAATTTT